>NW_028225181.1:20449515-20469692 GCF_052327205.1 Somniosus microcephalus | reverse complement strand
TTACCCTGGAGGTACTGAGGCCAACTGTAGCCCCTCCCCCTTACCCTGGAGGTACTGAGGCCAACTGTAGCTCCTCCCCCTTATCCTGGAGGTACTGAGGCCAACTGTAGCCCCTCCCCCCTTACCCTGGAGGTACTGAGGCCAACTGTAGCCCCTCCCCCCTTACCCTGGAGGTACTGAGGCCAACTGTAGTCCCTCCCTCACAGTACTGAGGCTAATTTTAGCCACTCCCCTTCACCCTGGCAGTACTGAGGCCAACTGTAGTGCCTCCCACTCAAGGTACTGAGACCAATTGTAGCCCCACCCCCTCAAGGCAGAGGCCAACTGTAGCCCCTGCCCCATCTTCCTAACCCCGGGGGTACTGAGGCCAACTCTGGCCGCTCCCTCTCACCTTTGAGCGCCAGTCCGAGAGCCAAGCTCTTGATGTTCTCCATCTCGTCCTTGAAGAGCTCCTCAGTGCCGAACTTGAGGATGTCGTCGAGCTCCTGCTTGGACATGGAGCCCGACTTGGAGCCCAGGCCGGGCCGCACCACCAGGTGGGTCAGCATCATCTTCTTCTTGGCCACCTGGGTGATCCGCTCCTCCACCGACGCCCGGGTCACGAAGCGGTAGATCATCACTTTGCGGTTCTGCCCGATCCGGTGCGCTCGGCTGAAAGCCTAGGGAGAGGGAGGGCAAAGTTCATCGTCCGAGTCAGATCAGGGTAACTCGGCAACAGGCCCGGATTGGAACCTGGGCCCTTTCCTGCTGCGTACCCACACACCGGGTGAGATCAGGCTAATTGAGCACAGGCCAGAGATAGAGCCTGGGTCTTTCCTGCTCTGTACCCACTCACCGTGGGAGGATCAGGCTAACTCGGCAACAGGCCTGGATTGGGGCCTGGGCCTTTTCCTGCTCCGTACCCACACACCGGGTGAGATCAGGCTAATTGAGCACAGGCCAGAGATAGAGCCTGGGCCTTTCCTGCCCTGTACCCACGCACCGTGAGAGGATCAGGCTACCTCGGCAACAGGCCGGGAATGGTGCCTGGGCCCTTACCTGTTGTCCTTCCCTGACACCACCGCCAACCCACCCACCCCACTCACCTGGATGTCGTTGTGTGGATTCCAGTCGGAATCGTAGATGATGACTGTGTCGGCAGTGGCAAGGTTGATACCAAGGCCTCCAGCGCGGGTAGATAACAAGAAGCAAAACTGCTGGGCTCCAGGGGCTGAGAAAGGGGAGAGAAAAAGAGGCAGAGAGAGGGGATGAACATCAATCACAGCGTGACTCACAGCCCCACCCTCACCTCTTCAAATCAGCGACAGATCCCACGCCCTAACCCTGTATCTGGGGAGTTGGTCTCTCTAACCCCCTCTCACACTCCTGTATCTGGGGAGGTCCCGCTAACCCCTCTCTCACACTCCTGTATCTGGGGAGGTCCCTCTAACCCCTCTCTCACACTCCTGTATCTGGGGAGGTCTCTCTAACCCCTCACTCACACTCCTGTATCTGGGGAGGTCCCTCTAACCCCTCTCTCACACTCCTGTATCTGGGGAGATCCCTCTAACCCCCTCTCCCACACTCCTGTATCTGGGGAGGTCTCTCTAACCCCTCTCTCACACTCCTGTATCTGGGGAGGTCCCTCTAACCCCCTCTCTCACACTCCTGTATCTGGGGAGGTCTCTCTAACCCCCTCTCTCACACTCCTGTATCTGGGGAGGTACCTCTAACCCCCTCTCTCACACTCCTGTATCTGGGAAGGTCCCTCCAACCCCTCTCTCTCTCCTGTATCTGGGGAGGTCTCTCTAACCCCCTCTCTCTCTCTCTCACTCCTGTATCTGGGGAGGTCCCTCTAACCCCTCTCTCTCTCCTGTATCTGGGGAGGTTTCTCTAACCCCTCTCTCACACTCCTCTTTCTGGGGAGGTCCCTCTAACCCCCTCTCTCACACTCCTGTATCTGGGAAAGTCCTTCTAACCCCTCTTTCACACTCCTGTACCTGGGGAGGATCTCTAACCCCTCTCTCACACTCCTGTATCTGGGGAGGTCTCTCTAACCCCTCTCTCACACTCCTGTATCTGGGGAGGTCTCTCTAACCCCTCTCTGACACTCCTGTATCTGGGGAGGTCTCTCTAACCCCTCTGTCACACTCCTGTATCTGGGGAGGTCCCTCTAACCCCTCTCTCTCACTCCTGTATCTGGGGAGGTCTCTCTAACCCCTCTCTCACACTCCTGTATCTGGGGAGGTCTCTCTAACCCCTCTCTCTCACTCCTGTATCTGGGGAGGTCTCTCTAACCCCCTCTCTCACACTCCTGTATCTGGGGAGGTCCCTCTAACCCCCTCTCTCACAGTCCTGTATCTGGGGAGGTCTCTCTAACCCCCTCTCTCTCTCTCACACTCCTGTATCTGGGGAGGTCCCTCTAACCCCTCTCTCACACTCCTGTATCTGGGGAGGTCTCACTAACCCCTCTCTCACACTCCTGTATCTGGGGAGGTCCCTCTAACCCCTCTCTCACACTCCTGTATCTGGGGAGGTTTCTCTAACCCCTCTCTCACACTCCTGTATCTGGGGAGGTCTCTCTAACCCCTCTCTCTCTCTCTCACTCCTGTATCTGGGGAGGTCTCACTAACCCCTCTCTCACAATCCTGTATCTGGGGAGGTCTCACTAACCCCTCTCTCACTCCTGTATCTGGGGATGTCCCTCTAACCCCCTGTCACACTCCTGTATCTGGGGAGGTCCCTCTAACCCCTCTCTCACACTCCTGTATCTGGGGCGGTCTCTCTAACCCCTCTCTCACACTCCTGTATCTGGGGAGGTCCCTCTAACCCCTCTCTCACACTCCTGTATCTGGGGAGGTCTCTCTAACCCCTCTCTCACACTCCTGTATCTGGGGAGGTCCCTCTAACCCCTCTCTCACACTCCTGTATCTGGGGAGGTCCCTCTAACCCCCTCTCTCTCTCTCTCACTCCTGTATCTGGGGAGGTCCATCTAACCCCTCTCTCACACTCCTGTATCTGGGGAGGTCCCTCTAACCCCTCTCTCACACTCCTGTATCTGGGGAGGTCCCTCTAACCCCTCTCTCACACTCCTGTATCTGGGGAGGTCTCTCTAACCCCCTCTCTCACACTCCTGTATCTGGGGAGGTCTCTCTAACCCCTCTCTCACACTCCTGTATCTGGGGAGGTCCCTCTAACCCCTCTCTCACACTCCTGTATCTGGGGAGGTCTCTCTAACCCCTCTCTTACACTCCTGTATCTGGGGAGGTCTCTCTAACCCCCTCTCTCACACTCCTGTATCTGGGGAGGTCCCTCTAACCCCTCTCTCACACTCCTGTATCTGGGAGGTCTCTCTAACCCGCTCTCTCACACTCCTGTATCTGGGGAGGTCTCTCTAACCCCCTCTCTCACACTCCTGTATCTGGGGAGGTCTCTCTCACCCCTCTCTCATACTCCTGTATCTGGGGAGGTCCCTCTAACCCCTCTGTCACACTCCTGTATCTGGGGAGGTCTCTCTAACCCCCTCTCTCACACTCCTGTATCTGGGGAGGTCCCTCTAACCCCTCTCTCACACTCCTTGTATCTGGGGAGGTCTCTCTAACCCCCTCTCTCACACTCCTGTATCTGGGGAGGTCCCTCTAACCCCTCTCTCACACTCCTGTATCTGGGGAGGTCCCTCTAACCTCTCTCTCACACTCCTGTATCTGGGGAGGTCCCTCTAACCCCTCTCTCACACTCCTGTATCTGGGGAGGTCCCTCTAACCCCCTCTCTCACACTCCTGTATCTGGGAGGTCCCTCTAACCCCTCTCTCACACTCCTGTATCTGGGGAGGTCTCTCTAACCCCTCTCTCACACTCCTGTATATGGGGAAGTCCCTCTAACCCCTCTCTCACGCTCCTGTATCTGGGGAGGTCTCTCTAACTCCTCTCTCTCTCTCGCTCCTGTATCTGGGGAGGTCTCTCTAACCCCTCTCTCACGCTCCTGTATCTGGGGAGGTCTCTCTAACTCCTCTCTCGCTCTCACTCCTGTATCTGGGGAGGTCTCTCTAACCCCTCTCTCACACTCCTGTATCTGGGGAGGTCTCTCTAACCCCCTCTCTCACACTCCTGTATCTGGGGAGGTCCCTCTAACCCCTCTCTCACACTCCTGTATCTGGGGAGGTCTCTCTAACCCCACTCTCACACTCCTGTATCTGGGGAGGTCTCTCTAACCCCCTCTCTCACACTCCTGTATCTGGGGAGGTCCCTCTAACCCCTCTCACACACTCCTGTATCTGGGGAGGTCTCTCTAACCCCTCTCTCACACTCCTGTATCTGGGGGAGGTCCCTCTAACCCCTCTCTCACACTCCTGTATCTGGGGAGGTCTCTCTAACCCCCTCTCTCACACTCCTGTATCTGGGGAGGTCCCTCTAACCCCTCTCTCACACTCCTGTATCTGGGGAGGTCTCTCTAACCCCTCTCACACACTCCTGTATCTGGGGAGGTCCCTCTAACCCCTCTCTCACACTCCTGTATCTGTGACCCTCGGCCCTTCCCTCTGACCTGCACAATGTTCCTTGGCCCATTCTCTCCCCGAGCCACACTCCTGTTATGGATAGTGACAGGAGGAGATTTAATTGCAGGTTTCACAGGAACAGGAGTAGGCTCGTTCAGCCCCCTCGAGCCTGTTACCATAGCAGCAAGAGCGAGTGACTCACCTCCTGACTCCCCAAAGCCTTTCCACCATCTACAAGGCACAAGTCAGGAGTGTGATGGAATACTCTTCACTTGCCTGGATGAGTGCAGCTCCAACAACACTCAAGAAGCTCAACACCATCCAGGACAAAGCAGCCTGCTGATCGGCACCCCCTCCACCACCTTAAACATTCACTCCCTCCACCACCGGCGCACCGTGGCTGCAGTGTGTACCATCTACAAGATGCACTGCAGCAACTCGCCAAGGCTTCTTCGGCAGCACCTCCCAAACCCGCGACCTCTTCCACCTAGAAGGACAAGGGCAGCAGGCGCATGGGAACACCGCCACCTCCAAGTTCCCCTCCAAGTCACACACCACCCTGACTTGGAAGTATATCGCCCGATCCTTCATCGACACTGGGTCAAAATCCTGGAACTCCCTCCCTAACAGCACTGTGGGAGCACCTTCACCACACGGACTGCAGCGGTTCAAGAAGGCGGCTCACCACCACCTTCTCCAGGGCAACTAGGGATGGGCAATAAATGCTGGCCTTGCCAGTGACACCCACATCCTCTGCATAAATAAAAAAATAAGTAGGCCCATTCAGCCTCCTTGAGCCTGTTACCATAGGAACAGGAGGAGGCCATTTAGGCCCTCGAGCCTGTACCGCCATTCAATTAGAGCATGGCTGATCTGCATCTGAACTCCAATTACCCGCCTTGTTTCCGTAACCCTTAATAGCCTTGCCTAACAACAATCTATCAATCTCAGTTTTGAAATTTTCAGTTGAGCCCCAGCTTTTTGTGCGAGTAAGTTCCAGATTTCCACTAGCCTTTGTGTGAAGAGGTTGGACCAAGGCTGCTTCGCACTTCCACTCACCATTGAAGCGGTCGATGGCCTCCTGCCGGAGATTGCCGGTGATCCCGCCGTCAATCCGCTCGTACTTGTACCCTTCGTGCTCCAAGAAATCTTCCAGCAGGTCCAGCATTTTGGTCATCTGTCGGGAGAAAGGAGAGAGAGAGAGAGAGAGAGAGAGAGAGGAAGGAGAGCATTAGGAAACCTGCCAGATGCTTCTGAAACTGCCGGGCGCGAACCCTCCCTCGGAAATTACTTCCCTCTCTCTCTTCCCCGCCCCCCAACCCAGCTAATCCCAAATTACCCGCACAGGCTCTGGTCTGTGGTCAAAGGCCTCCCTCGCTAGCATCCATGGTTGCCTTAGGCCTGAAGCGCCCCCACAGGCTCCGGCTTGCATGCAAAGGCCTACATCGCAAGGCCCCATGGTTTCTTAAGGCCTGAAGCACCCCTGCACAGGCACTGGCCTGCGCGCAAAGGCCTGCGTCGCCAGGCCGCATAGTTGTCTTTAGGCCCAAAGCGCCCCACGGTTGCTTAGCAACCAGACAAACCCTGCCAAGGAGGGGGGGGGTGGTTTGACCACCTTCTTGGATACAGCCTCCCCCTAAGGACTTGGACACCCTCGCCAACAGCCTCCTCCCCCCTCCGTCCCCATACTCCTTCCCCCAACAGGCCCACCCCACAGTTCAAAGGTCGTCACCTGGGAGAATATCAGCACTCGATGGCCGTCGATCTTGAGCTTGTTCAACATCTTCTGCAGGAGCGTCAGCTTCCCGGCCGCGCGTACCAGCATGGTCCCGTCATACATCCCGTTCGGCATCTTGGGGGCTTCCTGTTGAGGGGGGATAAACACAGCCGAGGTCATTCCATAGAAGATAGGAGCAGGAGTAGGCCATTCGGCCCCTCGAGCCTGTTCCGCCATTTAATGAGATCATGGCTGATCATCCAAATTCAGTACCCTGTCCCTGCCTTCTCTCCATATCCCTTGATCCCTTTAGCCTTAAGAAATATATCTAACTCCTTCTTGAATATATTTAATGAATTGGCCTCCACTGCTTTCTGTGGTAGAGAATTCCACAGGTTCACCACTCTCTGGGTGAAGAAATTCCTCCTCATCTCTGTCCTAAATGGCTTACCCCTTCTCCTTAGACTGTGACCCCTGGTTCTGGACTCCCCCGCCATCGGGAACATCCTTCCTGCATCTAGTCTGTCCAGTCCTGTTAGAATTTTATAAGTTTCAATGAGATCCCCTCTCATTCTTCTAAACTCTAGCGAATATAAGCCTAATCGACCCAATCTCTCCTCATACGTCATTCCTGCCACCCCAGGTGAATCTTCGCTGCACTCCTTCCATGGCAAGAACATCCTTCCTCAGATAAGGCGACCAAAACTGCACACACAAAACTCAAGATGTGGTCCCACCAAGGCCCTGTGCAACTGCAGCAAGACATCCTTGTTCCTGTACTCAAACCCTCTCGCTACGAAGGCCAACATACCATTTGCCGGAATAATCTGCAACACATCGGCCTCTTGGGTTCCTTAAGCCCAGAGTTGGGCCCCTTGGGCTCGGACTCGGGGGGTCAGAGGGTGACAGGAGTCAGTGGGCAATGACCAGGAGCAGGAACACATGTTAGATTCACTGACCCCCCTCCTCCCTAACCCAGACGGCACGGAGAAAAATCTCGCCAACTCTACCTCTGAACACAAGATCATAAGGAATAGGAGCAGGAGCAGGCCATTCGGCCCCTCGAGCCTGCTCCGCCATTCAATAAGATCACGGCTGATTTGATCTTGGTCTCAACTCCACTTTCCCGCCCGCTCCCCATAACCCCCGAGGGCAGCACGGTGGCATAGTGGTTAGTGGTTAGCACTGTTGCCTCACAGCGCCAGGGACCCGGGTTCGAATCCGGCCTCGGGCGACTGTCTGTGTGGAGTTTGCACATTCTCCCCGTGTTTGCGTGGGTTTCCTCCGGGTGCTCCGGTTTCCTCCCACAGTCCAAAGATGTGCGGGTTAGGTTGATTGGCTATGATAAATTGACCCTTAGTGTTAGGGGGGATTAAATACGTGGGGTTACGGGGATAGGGTGGGATATGTGTTGGTGTAGGGGTTACGGGGATCGGGTGGGATGTGTGTCGGTGCAGGCTCGATGGGCCGAAATGGCCTCTATCTGCACTGTGGGGTTTCTGTGATTTCTGTGACTCCCTGTAGCTCAAATATCTGTCTATCTCCACCTTAAATATATTCACTGACTCCGCCTCCACAGCTCTCTGGGACAGAGAATTCCAAAAAATCACGACCCTCAGAAGAAATTCCTCCTCATCTCCGTCTTAAATGGGCAACCCCTTATCCTGAACCTGTGCTCCCCTAGTTCCAGATTCCCCCACGAGGGGAAACATCCTCCCTGCGTCTACCTTGTCGAGCCCCCTCAGAATCTTATATGTTTCGATAAGATCGCCTCCCATTCTTCTAAACTCCAATGAGTATAGGCCCAGCCTTTCCTCATACGTCAACCCCCTCATCTCAGGAATCAACCGAGTGAACCTTCTCTGAACTGCCTCCAATGCAAGTATATCCCTCCTTAAATACTTTTACACTCCATCTCCCTTGAAATAAAGGCCAACATTCCATTTACCTTCCTAATTACTTGCTGTACCTGTATGCTAACTTTTTATGTTTCATGTACGAGGACCCCCAGGTCCCTCTGTATCGCCGCATTTTGTAATCTCTCTCCATTTAAATAATAGTTTGCTTTTTTATTTTTCCTACCAAAGTGGATAACCTCGCATTTTCCCACATTATACTCCATCTGCCAAATTTTTGCCCACTCACTTAACCTCTCTATAGACTCTGTGTCCTCCTCACTATTTGCTTTCCCACCTATCTTAGTATCATCAGCAAATTTGGCTAAATTACACTCGGTCCCTTCATCCAAGTCATTAATATAGATTGTAAATAGTTGAGGCCCCAGCACTGATCCCTGTGGCACCCCACTAGTTACAGTTTGCCAACCAGAAAATGACCCATTTATCCCGACTCTCTGCTTTCTGTTAGTTAGTCAATCCTCTATCCATGCCAATATATTACCCCCAACCCAGTGAGCTCTTATAAACATAGACATAGAAGATAGGAGCAGGAGTAGGCCATTCGGCCCTTCGAGCCTGCTCCGCCATTCAACGAGATCATGGCTGATCATCCAAACCCTAGCACCCGGTCCCTACACCGACAGCCATCCCACCCAAGCCCTATCCCCGTAACCCCACGTATTTAATCCCCCCTAACACTAAGGGCCAATTTTTTTTATCATGGCCAATCAACCTAACCCGCACATCTTTGGACTGTGGGAGGAAACCGGAGCACCCGGAGGAAACCCACGCAAACACGGGGAGAATGTGCAAACTCCACACAGACAGTCGCCCGAGGCCGGATTTGAACCCGGGTCCCTGGCGCTGTGAGCCAACAGTGCTAACCACTATGCCACCGTGCTGCCTTATCTTGTGCAGTAAACTTTTATGAGGCACTTTATCGAATGCCTTCTGGAATTCCAAATACACTACATCTACTGGTTCCCCTTGATCCACCCTGCTCATTACAGCCTCAAAGAACTCTAGTAAATTTGTCAAACACGATTTCCCCTTCATAAAACCATGCTGACTCTGCTTGATTGTATTATGATTTTCTAAATGTCCTGCTATTACCTCCTTAATGATGGATTACAGCATTTTCCCAATGACAGATGTTAGGCTAACTGGCCTGTAGTTTCCTGCTTTTTGCCTCCCTCCCTTCTTAAATAGGGGCGTTACATTTGCGGTTTTCCAATCCGCTGGGACCTCTCCAGAATCCAGGGAATTTTTGTAGATTAAAACCACTATCTCTGCAGCCACTTCTTTGAAGACCCTGGGATGTAGGCCATCAGGTCCAGGGGACTTGTCAGCCTTTAGTCCCATTAGTTTGCCTACTGTTCAGTCTTCCCGACAAGGGAAGGCCCAAACCTCCCTTCTATCCCAGAGGGTGATTAACCTGCTTCTGTCCAGATGCCCTGGCGCCACGGACACTGGGGGCAGAGCACGTTACCTGAGACAGGCACTCCAAGGCACGGGACACACAGCGAGGCTGGGCCAGGCTCAGTCCCACATCGGATCAGCTAACTCGGAACAGGCCGGGAATGGAGCCTGGGCCCTTCCTGATCTCCCCAACGCCTATCCCGTTGAGACGACACCCGCCCCTCTCCCGTTGAGGGACGCCCCCCCCCACCGCCCCTCTCCCATTGAGGAACGCTCCCCCGCTCCTCTCCCGTTGAGGGACGCTCTCCTGCCCCTCTCCCATCGAGGGATGCCTCCCCACCCCTCTCCCCTCGAGGGACGCCCCCCCCGCCCCTCTCCCCTCGAGGGACGCCGCCCCGCCCCTCTCCCGTGATGGACGCCCGCCCGCCCCTCTCCCGTTGAGGGACCCACCCCGATACCCTCTCCCGTTGAGGGATGCTCCCCCGCCCCTCTCCCATTGAAGGACGCCCCCTGCCCCTCTCCCGTTGAGGGACGCCCCCCCCCCCCCCGATACCCTCTCCCGTTGAGGGACGCGCCCCCACCCCTCTCCCATTGAAGGACGCCCCCCCCCTGCCCGTTGCTGGATGCCCCCTGCCCCTCTCCCGTTGAGGGACGCCCCCCCCCCCCCCGATACCCTCTCCCGTTGAGGGACGCGCCCCCGCCCCTCTCCCATTGAGGGACGCTCTCTGAGGGCTGGGCCGTACCATTGCAGCGACGGGGAAGAGGTAGGGGTGGTTGCAGCATTTCTTCAGATCCATCATGACGTTGAGCAGCGAGACCTGGTTCCCTCCGCCCCTCGCGTTCAACGCCTCGAAGTTCCGGGTCAGAATGTACTTGTAGTACTTCCTGGGGGGTCAAAGAACAAAAGCAGGGGTCGGTTAGATGGAAGGGGAAATTAATTATAAACATACGGCCCCCCCTCCACTCAAGCACACGAGTCCCAAACTCTGCTGGGTGTGGGGGGAGAAGGTGGGGAGGCGGGAGTGAGGGATGTGGAGAGAAGGTGGGAGTGAGGAATATGGAGAGAAGGTGAGAGTGAGGGATATGGGGAGAAGGTGGTGAGGTGGGAGTGAGGGATATGGGGAGAAGGTGGTGAGGTGGGAGTGAGGGATATGGGGAGAAGGTGGTGAGGTGGGAGTGAGGGATATGGGGAGAAGGTGGTGAGGTGGGAGTGAGGGATATGGGGAGAAGGTGGGGAGGTGGGAGTGAGGGATATGGGGAGAAGGTGGTGAGGTGGGAGTGAGGGATATGGGGAGAAGGTGGTGAGGTGGGAGTGAGGGATATGGGGAGAAGGTGGGGAGGCGGGATTGAGCGATGTGGGGAGAAGGTGGGAGTGAGGAATATGGAGAGAAGGTGAGAGTGAGGGATATGGGGAGAAGGTGGTGAGGTGGGAGTGAGGGATATGGGGAGAAGGTGGTGAGGTGGGAGTGAGGGATATGGGGAGAAGGTGGTGAGGTGGGAGTGAGGGATATGGGGAGAAGGGAGTGAGCGATGTGGGGAGAAGGTGCGATTGAGGGATATGGGGAGAAGGTGGGTGTGAGGGATATGGGGAGAAGGTGGAGAGCTGGGAAGAAGGTGGGCTCACGCCCCACTCTCCGACGGCCTCACTCACTTCTGCATGGGACTGAGTTCCACTCGGACGATGAGCTCGGTCTTTGAGGGCATGTTCTTGAAGACATCGGCCTTGAGACGTCGCAGCATGTGGGGCCCCAGCATGTCGTGGAGCTTCTTAATCTGGTCTTCCTTCGCAATGTCAGCAAACTCCTCCAGGAATCCCTCCAGGTTACTGTAGAGACCCCAAAGAACAAGCTCAGAGCTTCCTCCTCACTCCACATCGCGACAAATTCCAACCCCCCCCACTCCCACTCCCCCCGATCCCACACCCTGTATCTGGGGAGGTCTCTCTAACCCCTCTCTCACACTCCTGTATCTGGGGAGGTCTCTCTAACCCCTCTCTCACACTCCTGTGTCTGGGGAGGTCTCTCTAACCCCCTCTCTCACACTCCTGTATCTGGGGAGGTCTCTCTAACCCCCTCTCTCACACTCCTGTATCTGGGGAGGTCTCTCTGTAACCCCTCTCTCACACTCCTGCATCTGAGGAGGTCTCTCTAACCCCTCTCTCACACTCCTGTATCTGGGGAGGTCTCTCTAACCCCTCTCTCACACTCCTGCATCTGAGGAGGTCTCTCTAACCCCTCTCTCACTCTCTCTCTGAGGAGGTCTCTCTAACCCCTCTCTCACACTCCTGTATCTGGGGAGGTCTCTCTAACCCCTCTCTCACACTCCTGTATCTGGGGAGGTCTCTCTAACCCCTCTCTCACACTCCTGTATCTGGGGAGGTCTCTCTAACCCCTCTCTCACACTCCTGTATCTGGGGAGGTCCCTCTAACCCCTCTCTCACACTCCTGCATCTGAGGAGGTCCCTCTAACCCCTCTCTCACTCTCTCTCTGAGGAGGTCTCTCTAACCCCTCTCTCACACTCCTGTATCTGGGGAGGTCTCTCTAACCCCTCTCTCACACTCCTGTATCTGGGGAGGTCTCTCTAACCCCTCTCTCACACTCCTGTATCTGTGGAGGTCCCTCTAACCCCCTCTCTCACACTCCTGTATCTGGGGAGGTCCCTCTAACCCCTCTCTCACACTCCTGTATCTGGGGGTGTGTCTATAACACTCGATCCTTCCCCTGGCCCCTGTCCTGCACCGTGACCCTCGGCCCTCCCCCGACCCGTTCTGCACCACGAGCCTTGACCCTTCCCCTCCCCGGCAGTCGAGGGACGTACTTGAATCTCTCGGGCGTCAGAAAGTTGAGGAGGTGGAAGAGCTCCTCCAGATTGTTCTGTAGCGGAGTGCCGGTCAGGAGCAGCTTGTGCTGGAGCGGGTATCCATTCAGGATTCTGAAAAACTGCAACACAGGAAGAGTTACAGGGAGAGAGGGAAGGGGGGGAGCCCCGAGGGAGAGAGAGAAGGGGGAGACCCCCCCCGAGGGAGAGAGAGAAGGGCGGGAGCCCCCCCGAGGGAGAGAGAGAAGGGGGAGAGCCCCGAGGGAGAGAGAGAAGGGAGAGACCCCCGAGGGAGAGAGAGAAGGGGGGGAGCCCCCCCCCCCGAGGGAGAGAGAGAAGGGGGAGACCCCCCCGAGGGAGAGAGAGAAGGGGGAGACCCCCGAGGGAGAGAGAGAAGGGGGAGACCCCCGAGGGAGAGAGAGAAGGGAGAGACCCCCCGAGGGAGAGAGAGAAGGGAGAGCCCCCCGAGGGAGAGAGAGAAGGGAGAGACCCCCGAGGGAGAGAGAGAAGGGAGAGACCCCCGAGGGAGAGAGAGAAGGGAGAGACCCCCGAGAGAGAGAGAGAAGAGAGAGACCCTCGAGGGAGAGAGAGAAGGGAGAGACCCCCGAGGGAGAGAGAGGAGGGGGAGACCCCCGAGGGAGAGAGAGAAGGGAGAGACCCCCGAGAGAGAGAGAGAAGAGAGAGACCCCCGAGGGAGAGAGAGAAGGGAGAGACCCCCGAGGGAGAGAGAGAAGGGGGAGACCCCCGAGGGAGAGAGAGAAGGGGGAGACCCCCGAGGGAGAGAGAGAAGGGGGAGAACCCCGAGGGAGAGAGAGAAGGGAGAGACCCCCCGAGGGAGAGAGAGAAGGGAGAGACCCCCGAGGGAGAGAGAGAAGGGAGAGACCCCCGAGGGAGAGAGAGAAGGGAGAGCCCCCCCGAGGGAGAGAGAGAAGGGAGAGACCCCCCGAGGGAGAGAGAGAAGGGAGAGACCCCCGAGGGAGAGAGAGAAGGGAGAGACCCCCGAGGGAGAGAGAGAAGGGAGAGACCCCCCGAGGGAGAGAGAGAAGGGGGAGACCCCCGAGGGAGAGAGAGAAGGGAGAGACCCCCCGAGGGAGAGAGAGAAGGGAGAGACCCCCCGAGGGAGAGAGAGAAGGGGGAGACCCCCGAGGGAGAGAGAGAAGGGAGAGACCCCCGAGGGAGAGAGAGAAGGGAGAGACCCCCGAGGGAGAGAGAGAAGGGGGAGCCCCGAGGGAGAGAGAGAAGGGGGAGACCCCCGAGGGAGAGAGAGAAGGGGGAGACCCCCGAGGGAGAGAGAGAAGGGAGAGACCCCCCGAGGGAGAGAGAGAAGGGAGAGACCCCCCGAGGGAGAGAGAGAAGGGGGAGACCCCCGAGGGAGAGAGAGAAGGGAGAGCCCCGAGGGAGAGAGAGAAGGGAGAGACCCCCCGAGGGAGAGAGAGAAGGGAGAGACCCCCGAGGGAGAGAGAGAAGGGGGAGACCCCCCGAGGGAGAGAGAGAAGGGAGAGACCCCCGAGGGAGAGAGAGAAGGGGGAGACCCCCGAGGGAGAGAGAGAAGGGAGAGACCCCCGAGGGAGAGAGAAGGGAGAGACCCCCGAGGGAGAGAGAGAAGGGGGAGACCCCCGAGGGAGAGAGAGAAGGGAGAGCCCCCCGAGGGAGAGAGAGAAGGGAGACCCCCCGAGGGAGAGAGAGAAGGGAGAGACCCCCGAGGGAGAGAGAGAAGGGAGAGACCCCCGAGGGAGAGAGAGAAGGGGGGACCGCGGGAGAGAGAGAGAAGGGGGGACCGCGGGAGAGAGAGAGAAGGGGGGACCGCGGGAGAGAGAGAGGGGTGGACCCTGAGGGAGAGAGAGAAGGGGGCGGACCCTGAGGGAGAGAGAGAAGGGCGGGACCCTGAGGGAGAGAGAGAAGGGGGGGACTGCGGGAGAGAGAGAGAGAAGGGAGTTCGGAGGATCGATGGAGGCGGAGGGGGGGGGGGGGGGGGAAGAGCTGTGCTCTGTGTTGTCGGTCTAAAAATGGCACCAAGTTATTTTTTGGCCCATTAACAACAAACTGGCACTAGCCTTTTTGTGTCCCTCTGAGACAGGATGTCATGAGTTCACCACCTCAATGAGCCAGAAATCTAAGCCTGAACCGAAGGCCCGGGGCCTAGGCCTTAGCTCGCAGCCTGGGCTGCGGTGACGAGCTCGAGCCCCGGAGAGAGTGAATAGAAACCAAAAGTGAACCGGGATGGAGGGCTTGGCGACCGTGCCTGCGGCCTAGCACCAGGGCCGGAGCCTCACCTTGGACTGGTTGTTCTTGAGCCTGTGGGCTTCATCCACTACCAGACAGGCCCACTCGATGGATCCCAGTATGGCCTGGTCGATGGTCACCAACTCGTAGGATGTCAGTAACACGTGGAACTTGACCTGGGCCTCTTTCTGTGAGAGAGAGAACAGGAGAGGTTAAAAAGAACAGTGAAACTTCCCATTCCCCCGACCCCGGTCCTGCACCGTGACCCTCGGTCCTTCCCCTGACCTGCACCATGACCCCCAGCCCTTCCCCCGACACCTATCCTACACCGTGACCCTCCCCCTGGCCCCGAACCTGTAATGTGACCCCTGGCCCCGGACCTGCACCATGACCCCCGGCCCTTGCCCTTCACTCTGACCCTCAACCCTTCTCCTGACCCCTGTCCTGCATCGTGACCCCCACCCCTTCCTCGGACCCCTGTCCTGTACCATAACCCTCGGTCCTTCCCCCTGACCCCTGTCCTGCACTGTGACCCCCGGCCTGCACCATGACCTTCGCCCACACCTGCATCTTGACCCTCAACCCTTACCCCCCCCCCGACGTCTGTCCTGCACCGTGACCCTCGCCCACCCCTGCACCATGACCCTCAACCCTTCCCCCCGACGTCTGTCCCGCACCGTGACTCTCGCCCACCCCTGCACCGTGACCCTCAACCCTTCCCCTGACCTCTGCCCTGCAAAGTGACCCTCGACCCTTCCCCTGCACCCTGACAACCCTTGTCCTTCGCCCTGGGCTTCCTGGTTTAATTAGAAGACGTATTCCTACCCTCCCATCCCAAAATTATACATCCCTCCTCCAGCCTGCCTTGAAGGTACAAGACTGTCTAGAACCAGACAAGGCCTCAAAGCCTGACCTGAAGGCCTCAACCGTAGAAATGCACCCTCCCTCGGACCACAGGCACCCAGGCCCTTACCTTCATCTTAAAGACCTTCTTTCCTCCTCGAATGGCGTTGTTCTCGAAGGAGAACTCGTTCTCCCGGATGACCGCTCGGCTGTCCTTGTCCCCGGTGTAAGTCACCACGTACATGTCCGGCCCCCACAGCTCAAACTCCCGCTCCCAGTTGATGATGGTGGAGAGCGGGGCGCTGACCAGGAACGGGCCCTTCGAGTGACCCTGTTCAACACAGCGGCAAAAACGTGAGCGGGGACCTGCTGAGCCATCATGGGGTGCGGCACATACAAACTTTGACCCCCCGCCTCTCCCCCCCCCCCACAGCACAACACAACACAACAGAAACACAGCAAACATGAGCTGGACTCATTGAGTCACCTTGGGGTGAGGCACGTAAAACCCCCAGATCCCTGCCTCACGACAAACGGGAGGTAGCCTCGCTGAGCAACCAAGGGGTGCGGCGCATGCACCCCCAGCCACCGTCCCACCTCGCCAGAAATGGGGAGCTGGACTCGCTGACCTACCCTAGGCTGCGGCGCATGCACCCCCAGCCGCCATCCCACCTCGCCAGAAATGGGGAGCTGGACTCGCTGACCTACCCTGGGCTGCGACGCATGCACCCCCAGCCGCCGTCCCACCTCGCCAGAAATGGGGAGCTGGACTCGCTGACCTACCCTGGGCTGCGACGGATGCACCCCCAGCCACCGTCCCACCTCGCCAGAAATGGGGAGCTGGACTCGCTGACCTACCCTAGGCTGCGGCGCATGCACCCCCAGCCACCGTCCCACCTCGCCAGAAATGGGGAGCTGGACTCGCTGACCTACCCTAGGCTGCGACGCATGCACCCCCAGCCACCGTCCCACCTCGCCAGAAATGGGGAGCTGGACTCGCTGACCTACCCTGGGCTGCAGCGCATGCACCCCCAGCCACCATCCCACCTCGCCATAAATGGGGAGCCGGACTCGCTGACCTACCCTAGGCTGCGGCGCATGCACCCCCAGCCGCCGTCCCACCTCGCCAGAAATGGGGAGCCGGACTCGCTGACCTACCCTGGGCTGCGGCGCATGCACCCCCAGCCACCGTCCCACCTCGCCAGAAATGGGGAGCTGGACTCGCTGACCTACCCTGGGCTGCGACACATGCACCCCCAGCCACCGTCCCACCTCGCCAGAAATGGGGAGCTGGACTCGCTGACCTACCCTGGGCTGCGACACATGCACCCCCAGCCGCCGTCCCACCTCGCCAGAAATGGGGAGCTGGACTCGCTGACCTACCCTAGGCTGCGGCGCATGCACCCCCAGCCACCGTCCCACCTCGCCAGAAATGGGGAGCTGGACTCGCTGACCTACCCTGGGCTGCGACGCATGCACCCCCAGCCACCGTCCCACCTCGCCAGAAATGGGGAGCTGGACTCGCTGACCTACCCTGGGCTGCGATGCATGCACCCCCAGCCACCGTCCCACCTCGCCAGAAATGGGGAGCTGGACTCGCTGACCTACCCTAGGCTGCGACGCATGCACCCCCAGCCACCGTCCCACCTCGCCAGAAATGGGGAGCTGGACTCGCTGACCTACCAAGGGGTGCGGCGCATGCACCCCCAGCCACCGTCCCACCTCGCCAGAAATGGGGAGCTGGACTCGCTGACCTACCAAGGGGTGCGGCGCATGCACCCCCAGCCACCGTCCCACCTCGCCAGAAATGGGGAGCTGGACTCGCTGACCTACCCTGGGCTGCGGCGCATGCACCCCCAGCCACCGTCCCACCTCGCCAGAAATGGGGAGCTGGACTCGCTGACCTACCCTGGGCTGCGGCGCATGCACCCCCAGCCACCGTCCCACCTCGCCAGAAATGGGGAGCTGGACTCGCTGACCTACCAAGGGGTGCGGCACATAAATCACCATCAACACAGCAAACGTGAGGTGCCCCACCCCCGTCTTGCCGGCGGGCAGTGGAGATGGGGGGGGTGGGGGAAAGTGGGAGCGAAATTGGGTCACACAGGCACTGGCTGCCTCTGATATCTCGCCCTTTCTCCACACATGAGCCCCAGACAGGGAGCAGCATATTTGACCGGTGGGAGGGGGCGGGGGCACATCGCATCACTGCCTCGACAGGGGTCACTGTCCAGCAGTCTGGGCCCTTTCTGTCCTATGGTGCTCACTACATCAGTAAGTGTCAAACACTCCCAAGGCAGGTACAGCACGGGCTGGATACAGAGTAAAGCTCCCTCTACACTGTCCCATCAAACACTCCCACGGCAGGTACAGCATTGTTAGATATAGAGCAAAGCTCCTTCTACACTGTCCCATCAAACACTCCCAAGGCAAGTACAGCACGGGTTAGATACAGAGTAAAGCTCACTCTACACTGTCCCAACAAACACTCCCAGGGCAGGTACAGCACGGGTTAGATACAGAGTAAAGCTCCCTCTACACTGTCCCATCAAACACTCCCAGGGCAGGTACAGCATGGGTTAGATACAGAGTAAAGCTCCCTCTACACTGTCCCATCAAACACTCCCAGGGCAGGTACAGCACGGGTTAGATACAGAGTAAAGCTCACTCTACACTGTCCCATCAAACACTCCCAGGGTAGGTACAACACAGTTTAGATACAGAGTAAAGCACCCTCTACACTGTCCCAACAAACACTCCCAGGACAGGTACAGCATGGGTTAGATACAGAGTAAAGCTCCCTCTACTGTCCCATCAAACACTCCCAGGGCAGGTACAGCACGGGTTAGATACAGAGTAAAGCTCCCTCTACACTGTCCCATCAAACAATCCCAGGGCAGGTACAGCACGGGTTAGATACAGAGTAAAGCTCCCTCTACACTGTCCCATCAAACCCTCCCAGGGCAGGTACAGCACGGGTTAGATACAGAGTAAAGCTCCCTCTCCACTGTCCCATCAAACCCTCCCAGGGCAGGTACAGCACGGGTTAGATACAGAGTAAAGCTTCCTCTACACTGTCCCATTAACCACTCCCAGGGCAGGTACAGCACGGGGTAGATACAGAGTAAAGCTCCCTCTACACTGTCCCATCAAACACTCCCAGGGCAGGTACAGCACGGGGTAGATACAGAGTAAAGCTCACTCTACACTGTCCCATCAAACACTCCCAGGGCAGGTACAGTACAGGTTAGATACAGAGTAAAGCTCCCTCTACACTGTCCCCATCAAACACTCCCAGGGCAGGTACAGCACGGGTTAGATACAGAGTAAAGCTCCCTCTACACTATCCCAGCAAACACTCACCTCTTTGTACAGTGAATAGAGAAAGACTATGGTCTGCACGGTCTTGCCCAGGCCCATCTCATCAGCCAGGATGGTGTCAGTCCCTTGGGCCCAAGAGAAGCGAAGCCAGTTTAGCCCCTCGAGCTGATAGGGGTGAAGGGAGCCCCCAGTCTCATCAACGTATAGGGGCTGGCTGGCGAACTTGCAGGTTGGCTGTGGAGTGAGAGAGAGAAAAAGGAGGAGGAGATGGTTAAAGGAAGAAAAAACAATTGTACCCTCCCACGACCCACCAAAATCCAGCCGTCACCCGATTCTTGGCGGGTATTCGGCCATGGGAGGAATCACAACCCCGAGCTTGGCCGCTCACACACGTTCCAGCAGGACCCACTGGGCAACGATCACCTGCGCTCTAGCTCAGTCTCTCTCAACGCAGAGCAGGCTGGGGATGGAGAGTGTGAGTGTGAGTGTCTGTGTGTGTGTCTGTGTGTGTCTCAGTCCCACACAGGGTGAGATCAGGCTAACTCAGCACAGGCCGGGGATGGAGCCTGGGCCTTTCCTGGTGTGTGTGTGTGTGTGTGTGTGTGTGTGTGTGTGTGTGTGTGTGTGTGTGTGTGTGTGTGTGTGTGGGGGGGGGGGGGGTTCAGTCCCACACTGGGTGAGATCAGACTAACTCAGCACAGGCCAGGGATGGAGCCTGGGTCTTTCCTGCTGTGTGTGTGTGGGGTGGGGGGGGGGGGGGGGGTTCAGTCCCACACTGGGTGAGATCAGACTAACTCAGCACAGGCCAGGGATGGAGCCTGGGTCTTTCCTGCTCTATATGGGGGAGTTTAAGTCACTCCCCATACCGCCATTTCCTCCGCAATCCGGATCGGGGAGGAAATTCCCGGCCTAGTCGCTTCTCGAAGCCCTCAGAGGACGGTTGCTAAGTAATGCAGCCGCTGCCCCCATTACCCAGAGGGGGCAAGGCCCAGACTTACCTCAACGATCGGGACCCTCGGGAGGACGGTCCAATCGAAGCTCCCGGCCTCCTTTCTTGGGCTTCTTGAAGACTTTCTTCCCGGGTCGCCCTTCCTCACCCATCATAAGTTCTCTGAGGGAAAAGAGAGAGAGAGGACACACAGTCAATTAGCTCAGCCTCCAAACCAACGCAGGCTGATTCACCCCCTCCCTAACCCAGGGGTCACTGGACAGGGATCAGGAGCAGGAACCCGGGCTGATTCACCCCCTCCCTAACCCAGGGGTCACTGGACAGGGATCAGGAGCAGGAACCCGGGCTAATTCACCCCCTCCCTAACCCAGGGGTCACTGGACAGGGATCAGGAGCAGGAACCCGGGCTGATTCACCCCCCTCCCTAACCCAGGGGTCACTGGACAGGGATCAGGTACAGGAACCCGGGCTGATTCACCCTCTCCCTAACCCAGGGGTCACTGGACAGGGATCA
>NW_028225181.1:20397015-20444515 GCF_052327205.1 Somniosus microcephalus | reverse complement strand
AATTCCTCCTCTATGCAGACGACCTGGTTCTGCTGTCACCAACTAAGGAGGGTCTACAGCAGAACCTGGATCTGCTGGAGTCGTACTGCCAGACTTGGGCCCTGACAATAAATCCCCAAAAAACCAAAGTCCTTGTGTTCCAGCAAGATCCAGACCTCAGGGACCCATAATAAATTTCACAATAGGAACAACCAAAATTGAACAAACCACTAACTACACATACTTGGGCTTAAAAATCAGTTCTACGGGAAACTTCAAACTGGCTGTGAATGAACTGAAAGAGAAAGCAAGAAGGGCTTTCTATGCCATAAAAAAATCAATCCAAATAGAAATCCCAATTAGCATTTGGCTCAAAATTTTCAAATCAGTAATTGAACCAATTGCACTCTATGGCAGTGAGGTGTGGGGACCGCTAACACAACAAGAATTTGCAAAATGGGACAAACACCCTATTGAGATCCTACATGCAGAATTCTGTAAAAGTATCCTCCGGACTCAAAGGAAAACAGTAAACAATGCATGCAGGGCGGAACTAGGCCAATATCCATTAATAATCACTATCCAAAAAAGAGCCACCAAATTTTGGAATCACCTACAAATGAGCAACCCCCAATGCTATCACTACGACGCCCTGAAATGCCAAGAGCTGACCATAAAGAAGAATACCCTCAGTCAGCTAGTCCTGGGACTCAGTGAAGTAACTACTAACACTACTAACAATAACCAGCCACAGGACAGTGACAGCGTAACACAAAGAATTCGACCCAACACAATCGTCACTAAGCAAAAGGAAAAATATCTGACATACTGGGCAGAAACAACAAAAACCCAAAGCAAACTCAATTGCTACTTGGCCCTAAACAGACAATACAACATGGCTGATTACCTGACCATGGTAAAGGACAGCAAACTGAGAAAAATCCTGACAATGTACAGACTTAGTGAACATAGCCTGGCGATCGAAAAAGGTAGACACAGGCAGACCCGGCTACCAAGAGAGGACAGGATATGCTCTCACTGCAGTCAGGGAGTGGTGGAGACAGAGATGCACTTCCTCACAGCTTGTAGAAAATATCAGGGCATAAGGGAGAATTTCTACCCAAAATTTACAAAAATATGCCTGGAATTCAGAAAATTGAATGACGACCAAAAACTCCCATACCTACTAGGGCAAGAGAGAAATTGCATAACACTGGCGGCACACTATGTTACAGCTTGCCATAAACAGAGGGACAACCACTAAATATAAGAAAAGACTA
Organism: Somniosus microcephalus; assembly: GCF_052327205.1. Lineage (NCBI taxonomy): Eukaryota > Metazoa > Chordata > Chondrichthyes > Squaliformes > Somniosidae > Somniosus > Somniosus microcephalus. The sequence continues at coordinate 20,443,256 of NW_028225181.1, read as the reverse complement.
TATACAAATTATATGAAAGTATATCTATACACTCAGGGATATATCTGTTTATACACTGTATGGATAGATCTGTATTTTTGTGAACAAACATGAATGTTTTCCAATGCTTTGGCAACATAAGATGTAACTTGTTATGCCAATAAAGCGATTTGAATTGAATTGAATTGAATTGAATTGAGAGAGGGAGAGAGGGAGAGGGACAGAGCAGAGGGAGAGAGGGAGAGAGCAGAGGGAGAGAGGGACAGAGCAGAGGGAGAGAGGGACAGAGCAGAGGGAGAGAGCAGAGGGACAGAGCAGAGGGAGAGAGGGACAGAGCAGAGGGAGAGAGGGAGAGAGCAGAGGGAGAGAGGGAGAGAGCAGAGGGAGAGAGGGAGAGAGCAGAGGGAGAGAGGGAGAGAGCAGAGGGAGAGAGGGAGAGAGCAGAGGGAGAGAGGGAGAGAGCAGAGGGAGAGAGGGAGAGAGCAGAGGGAGAGAGGGAGAGAGCAGAGGGAGAGAGGGAGAGAGCAGAGGGAGAGAGCAGAGGGAGAGAGGGAGAGAGCAGAGGGAGAGAGGGAGAGAGCAGAGGGAGAGAGGGAGAGAGCAGAGGGAGAGATGGAGAGAGCAGAGGGAGAGAGGGACAGAGCAGAGGGAGAGAGGGACAGAGCAGAGGGAGAGAGGGACAGAGCAGAGGGAGAGAGGGACAGAGCAGAGGGAGAGAGGGACAGAGCAGAGGGAGAGAGGGAGAGAGCAGAGGGAGAGAGGGACAGAGCAGAGGGAGAGAGGGACAGAGCAGAGGGAGAGAGGGACAGAGAAGAGGAGAGAGGGACAGAGCAGAGGGAGAGGGGGACAGGCCGTGGGAGGTGAGGAGGCGGCCTGGGGTCCAGGTACCTGTGATTGAGGATTCGATGCATCATCATCCACTCCTGTTTAATCCCGTATCGGTAGAACTGCTCCTCCAATTCCGCATACTGAGGGTCCTTGTTCTTCCGCTTGCTGCTCTTCCCGTCATCCTCTACCCCATAATCGAATGTTGGCGGCTCATCCATGTCTGTTTTCCGCTGGTAGTTCCGGAACATGACGGAACAGTGGAGCTCCAGCTATAAGGGATCATGGAATATATAGAGTGAGCTCTGTATTGTACATTACCCTGACAGTGTACCCCCACTTTATACCCAGTGTCAGCATCGAGCGCTCCCGGGGCAGGTACATTACAGAGCTCCCTCTACATTACCCTGACAGTGTACCCCAACTTTATACCCAGTGTCAGCATCGAGCGCTCCCGGGGCAGGTACAATACAGAGCTCCCTCTACATTACCCTGACAGTGTCCCCCACTTCATACCCAGTGTCAGCATCGAGCACTCCCGGGGCATGTACAATACAGAGCTCCCTCTACATTACCTTGACAGTGTACCCCCACTTTATACCCAGTGTCACCATCGAGCACTCCCAGGGCAGGTACAATACAGAGCTCCCTCTACATTACCCTGACAGTGTACCCCCACTTTATACCCAGTGTCAGCATTGAGTGCTCCTAGGGCAGGTACAATACAGAGCTCCCTCTTCATTACCCTGACAGTGTACCCCCACTTTATACCCAGTGTCAGCATCGAGTGCTCCTAGGGCAGGTACAATACAGAGCTCCCTCTTCATTACCCTGACAGTGTACCCCCACTTTATACCCAGTGTCACCATCGAGCACTCCCAGGGCTGGTACAATACAGAGCTCCCTCTACATTACCCTGACAGTGTACCCCCACTTTATACCCAGTGTCAGCATCGAGTGCTCCCAGGGCAGGTACAATACAGAGCTTCCTCTACATTACCCTGACAGTGTACCCCCACTTTATACCCAGTGTCAGCATCGAGCGCTCCCGGGGCAGGTACATTACAGAGCTCCCTCTACATTACCCTGACAGTGTACCCCCACTTTATACCCAGTGTCAGCATCGAGCGCTCCCGGGGCAGGTACAATACAGAGCTCCCTCTACATTACCCTGACAGTGTACCCCCACTTTATACCCAGTGTCAGCATCGAGCACTCCCGGGGCAGGTACAATACAGAGCGCCCTCTACATTACCCTGACAGTGTACCCCCACTTTATACCCAGTGTCAGCATCGAGCACTCCCGGGGCAGGTACAATACAGAACTCCCTCTACATTACCCTGACAGTGTACCCTCACTTTATCCCCAGTGTCAGCATCGAGCACTCCCGGGGCAGGTACAATACAGAGCTCCCTCTGCATTACCCTGACAGTGTACCCCCACTTTATACCCAGTGTCAGCATCGAGCACTCCCGGGGCAGGTACAATACAGAGCTCCCTCTGCATTACCGACAGTGTACCCCCACTTTATACCCAGTGTCAGCATCGAGCACTCCCGGTACGGGTATGACACACAGCAGCACCCCCCTCCCCCTCCGGGGCGGATACGGCAAACGGCGCTCCCTCGACACTGCCAAGCCCCCGTTTCCGCGCAGTGGCCGCGATCTCTCGCTCCCTCCTTACCTGTAGCTCGCTGACCCACGAGCAGTGCCAGTAGGACATGCCCACCCACTTGGCGAAGAACTGGCGCTCGGGCCTGCCCTCCAGGGGCTTGGGCGAAGGCGCGTCGGGGTCGGCGTCTGGGGGGCGGGGGACGGGCGTGGGAGGGGGCGGGTCGCCCCACTTCCAGTGCAGGATCCGCTGGACCTTTCCCTTCATCTGCGGGCACTGCGTGTGGAGGAAATAAAAAGGAGACGGTTCACTCGAGAATCCCGGAGAGAGAAGCATCGAAGATAGGAGCAGGAGTAGGCCATTCGGCCCCTCGAGCCTGCTCCACCATTTAATGAGATCATGGCTGATCATCCAAATTCAGTACCCTGTCCCTGCCTTCTCCCCATATCCCTTGATCCCTTTAGCCTTAAGAAATATATCCAACTCCTTCTTGAATATATTTAATGAATTGACCTCTACTGCCTTCTGTGGTAGAGAATTCCACAGGTTCACCACTCTCTGGGTGAAGAAATTCCTCCTCATCTCTGTCCTAAATGGCTTACCCCTTATCCTTAGACTGTGACCCCTGGTTCTGGACTCCCTGACCATCGGGAACATCCTTCCTGCATCTAGTCTGTCCAGTCCTGTCAGAATTTTATACGTTTCAATGAGATCCCCTCTCATTCTTCTGAACTCTAGCGAATATAAGCCCAATCGACCCAATCTCTCCTCATACGTCATTCCTGCCATCCCAGGTATCAGCCTGGTGAATCTTCGCTGCACTCCCTCCATGGCAAGAACATCCTTCCTCAGATAAGGCGACCAAAACTGCACACACAAAACTCAAGGTGCGGTCTCACCAAGAAGCGACACACCTTCGCATGGCCGCCATTGTGCGCACAGCAAGATCCCGCGAAGACTCAGACATTAAGAACATAAGACGTGGGAGCAGGAGTAGGTCATTCAGCAATTCGAACCTGCTTCGCCATTCAAGAAGATCATGGCTGATCTGAGCTTGGCCTCAACTCCACTTCCCTGCCCGCTCCCCATAACCCTCGACTTCCTTATCGTTCAAAAATCTGTATCTCCACCTTAAATATATTCAATGACTCCGCCTCCGCAGCTCTGTGGGGAAGAGAATTCCAAAGATTCACGACCCTCGGAGAAGAAATTCCTCCTCATTTCCGATTTAAAAGGGTGCCCCCTTATTCTGAAATTATGCCCCCCTAGTTCTAGATTCCCCCACGAGGGGAAACATCCTCTCTGCATCTACCCTGTCGAGCCCCTTCAGAATCTTATATGTTTCACTAAAACAAGGGGAATGCCCCAGTTACAGGCGGGTGAGAGAGGGATTGGCACAAGACAGGCGGTTTCCCCTGGCTGGGGAGACTAGAACTAGGGACCACAGTCTCAGAATAAGGGGTCGGCCATTTTATGACAGAGATGAGGAGAAATTTCTTCACTCAGAGGTTGGTGAATCTTTGGCATTCTCTACCCCCGAGTTCTGTGGTTGCCCAGTTGTTGAGTATATACAAGACGGAGAGCGATAGATTTTGCGACACTCGGGGAATCAAGGGATATGGAGATCGGGCGGGAAAGTGGAGTTGAGGTCGATGATCAGCCATGGTCGCACTGAATGGCGGAGCAGGCTCGAGGGGCCGTATGGCCTACTCCTGCTCCTACTTGTGATCTTCAAAGAGGAAAGAGGAGACTATTCAGTCGGGAATCCCAGAGAGAGAGCGCGAGACATGCAACAAACTCTCCACCGTGACGGCTGCCATTTTGCACACAGCAAGATCCCACAACTAACCAGACAAGGTGAATGCCCAGTTTTGTTTTGGGGGGGAGGGGGAAGTGGGGAGACTGTTGGCCCCAGGATACCAGAGAAGGAGGAACACTTGCCTCAGGTCCCTTCTCCCTCTCCACACACCCCCCCCCCCACCCCACCCCTGCCTCTCCAACGGTGTTGAGGCACACAGAATGACACCTGCGTTACAACACGGTAACAGGCTCTTCGGCCTATCTGGTTCATGTTGGTTCCTTATCCTTCTGTTACAGGGAGGGATCCTGTGCTTTATAAACAGAGGCAGAGAGTACAGAAAGCAAGGAAGTTCTGGTAAATCTTCATAAAACACTATCCTGGGCCTCAGCTGGAGAATTGTGTCCAATTCTGGGCACCACACTTTAGGAAGGATGTCAAGGCCTTGGAGAGGGTGCAGAGGAGATTGACCAGAATGGTACCAGGGGCTGAGGGACTTCAGTTATGTGGAGAGACTGGAGAAGCTCGGATTCTTCTCCTTGGAGCAGAGAAGCTCAAGAGGAGATTGAATAAAATTCTCGTCCTCATTTTCAAATCTCTCCATGGCCTCGCCCCATCCCATCTCTGTAACCTCTTCCTGCCCTACCACCCTCCAAGATCTCTGCACTCCTCCAATTCTGGCCTCTTGCGCCTAACCGATTTCCATCGCCCCGCCATTGGTGGCCATGCCTTCAGCTGCCTGCGGCCCTAAGCTCTGGAAGTCCCTCCCTCAACCTCTCCCCCCCCCCCCCCTCCTTTAAGACGCTCCTTAAAACCTACCTCTTTGACCAAGTTTTTGGTCGCCTGACCTGATGGGGCTCGGTGTCAAATTTTGTTTGATAACGCTCCTGTGAAGCGTCTTGGAGGTTTTTAACTATAGAAAAGGCGCTATATAAATGCAAGTTTTTATCCCTCCGTCTCAAATCAAATCAACTTTTTATTGTCATTGTTAGTGCACAAGTGCAGTACAATGAAATGTAGGCTTGCGGCTCCCGAGAGTGTACATTTAGATTAAGACATTTAAACATTCAACATACATTTGGCTTGTAATACATTAACATAAACATAACCATAATAAAGTGCATTGGCAGATGTGCAGGCTTTAGAGTTTATTTGTGGAGTTCAGTAGGATGACAGCCCTGGGAAAGAAGCTGTTCCTAAATCTGGTCGTACGGGTGCGAATGCATCTGTAGCGTCTCCCAGATGGCAGGAGGGCGAACAGACCGTGGCTGGGGTGGGTAGGGTCTTTGATGATGGACCGTGACCTCCGTAAACAGCGTTTCTGGTATATAGAGTCATAGAGTCATAGAGTAATACAGCACGGATAGAGGCCCTTTGGCCCATCGTGTCCGCGCCGGCCTTCAAGCCCTGTCTAATCTAATCCCATATTCCAGCATTTGGCCCGTAGCCTTGTATGCTATGGCATTTCAAGTGCACATCCAAATGCTTCTTAAATGTTGTGAGGGTTTCTGCCTCCACAACCCTTTCAGGCAGTGAGTTCCAGACTCCAACCACCCTCTGGGTGAAAAAGTTCTTTCTCAAATCCCCTCTAAACCTCCGCCCTTTACCTTGAATCTATGCCCCCTAGTTATTGACCCCTCTACTAAGGGAAAAAGCTCCTCAGCATCCATCCTATCTATGCCCCTCATAATTTTGTACACCTCAATCATGTCCCCCCTCAGCCTCCTCAGCTCCAAGGAAAACAAACCCAACCTGCCCAGTCTCTCTTCATAGCTGAAGCGCTCCAGCCCTGGTAACATCCTGGTGAACCTCCTCTGCACCCTCTCTAACGCGATCACATCCTTCCTGTAGTGTGGCGACCAGAACTGCACACAGTATTCCAGCTGTGGCCTAACCAGTGTTTTATACAGCTCCATCATAACCTCCTTGCTCTTATATTCAATGCCTCGGCTAATGAAGGCAAGTATCCCATATGCCTTTTTTACCAACTTATCCACCTGTTCCGCCGCCTTCAGGGATCTGTGTACTTGCACACCCAGATCCCTCTGACCCTCCGTCTTGCCTAGGGTCTTTCCATTCATTGTGTATTCCTTTGCCTTGTTAGTCCCCCCAAAGTGCATCACCTCGCACTTTTCCGGGTTAAATTCCATTTGCCACTGTTCCGCCCATCTGACCAACCCATCTATACCGTCCTGCAGACTGAGGCTACCCTCCTCGCTATTTACCACCCTACCAATTTTTGTATCATCCGCGAACTTACTGATCATACCCTTTACATTCATATCCAAGTCATTAATATAGACCACAAACAGCAAGGGACCCAGCACCGATCCCTGTGGTACCCCACTGGCCACAGGCTTCCAGTCACAAAAACAACCTTCGACCATCACCCTCTGCCTTCTGCCACTAAGCCAGTTTTGTATCCAATGTGCCAAGGCACCCTGGATTCCATGGGCTCTATGGTCAGTAGCCGGTAATGCGTTGGGCAGTTTTGACTACCCGCTGCAGGGCTTTCCGGTCATAGTAGCTACAGCTGCCGTACCATACTGTGATACAGTTCGTCAGGATGCTCTCTATAGTGCAGCGCTCCCTCAGTACTGTCCCCCTCCGGCACTTGAGGTGCTGAACACTAAACCCCCAAATCAATCTGCTCTTCCACATCCCGCGATATTCGCCCTTTCCAAGTATAATTATTCCTTTATAACCAGACTCTTACCAGACAGCGGGGGCACAGCCACTCCCCATTAGGGATCTCGGGGAGCGGGGGGTTGAGGCAGTGGATGTGGTAGGAGGACGGGCAGGCGTCGCAGCACAGCAGCTCCCCTCCGTCCTTGCAGACCCGGCAGAACTCCATGTGATCGTCCTCCTCCTCCTCGGGCTCTCCCAGCACCCCTTCCTCCAGTTCGCCATCCACCTCCGCCTCCACCTCGGAGTTCTCCTCCTTAGCTTCCCACTGCACCCCTTCCTTCTCCTGCGAAGAGTCAAAAAAAAAAAACAACAGTGGGCTGAGAATGTGAACCATCCCCATTCCCGCTACGCCTCCCTCAGACACGTCGCGCGGTTCCCCTCGAACACCGTTCCGACTTCACGACAGGTGAGATCAGGTTAACTCAGCACAGGCTGCAGATGGAGACTTGGACTTTCCTGCTCTCTGTGGGGCTCCAAGGAAAAGAAAGGCTTGCATTTCTATGGCATCTTTCACGATCTCGCGACGTCTCAAAGCGCTTTACAGCCAATTAAGTACTTATTTTTTGAAGTGGAGTCACTGTTGTAATGTAGGAAACGCAGCAGCGAATTTGCACGCAGCAACATCCCACGAACAGCAATGTGAAAATGACCAGATAATATTTTTTGTGGTGTTGATTGAGGGATAACTATTGGCCCAGGACACTGGGGATAACTGCCCTGCTCTTCATCGAAATAGCGCCACGGGATCTTTTACGTCCACCTGAGAGAGCAGACTGGGCCTCGGTTTAACGTCTCATCCAAAAGACGGCCCCTCCGACAGTGCAACGCTCCCTCAGTACTGCCCCTCCGACAGTGCAGCACACCCTCAGTACAGCCCCTCCGACAGTGCAGCGCTCCCTCAGTACCGCCCCTCCGACAGTGCAGCACTCCCTCAGTACTGCCCCTCCGACAGTGCAGCACACCCTCAGTACCGCCCCTCCGACAGTGCAGCGCTCCCTCAGTACTGGCCCTCCGACAGTGCAGCGCTCCCTCAGTACTGGCCCTCCGACAGTGCAGCGCTCCCTCAGTACTGCCCCTCCGACAGTGCAGCGCTCCCTCAGTACTGGCCCTCCGACAGTGCAGTGCTCCCTCAGTGCTGCCCCTCCGACAGTGCAGCGCTCCCTCAGTACTGGCCCTCCGACAGTGCAGCGCTCCCTCAGTACTGCCCCTCCGACAGTGCAGCGCTCCCTCAGTACCGCCCCTCCGACAGTGCAGCGCTCCCTCAGTACTGGCCCTCCGACAGTGCAGCACACCCTCAGTACAGCCCCTCCGACAGTGCAGCGCTCCCTCAGTACTGCCCCTCCGACAGTGCAGCGCTCCCTCAGTACTGCCCCTCCGACAGTGCAGCGCTCCCTCAGTACTGCCCCTCCGACAGTGCAGAGCTCCCTCAGTACTGCCCCTCCGACAGTGCAGCACACCCTCAGTACAGCCCCGACGACAGTGCAACGCTCCCTCAGTGCTGTCCCTCCGACAGTGCAGCACACCCTCAGTACAGCCCCTCCGACAGTGCAACGCTCCCTCAGTACAGCCCCTCCGACAGTGCAACGCTCCCTCAGTACTGCCCCTCCGACAGTGCAGCACACCCTCAGTACAGCCCCTCCGACAGTGCAGCGCTCCCTCAGTACAGCCCCTCCGACAGTGCAGCACACCCTCAGTACTGCCCCTCCGACAGTGCAGCGCTCCCTCAGTGCTGTCCCTCCGACAGTGCAGCACACCCTCAGTACAGCCCCTCCGACAGTGCAGCACACCCTCAGTACTGGCCCTCCGACAGTGCAGCACACCCTCAGTACTGCCCCTCCGACAGTGCAGCACACCCTCAGTACAGCCCCTCCGACAGTGCAGCGCTCCCTCAGTACAGCCCCTTCGACAGTGCAGCACACCCTCAGTACTGGCCCTCCGACAGTGCAGCGCTCCCTCAGTACTGGCCCTCCGACAGTGCAGCGCTCCCTCAGTACTGGCCCTCCGACAGTGCAGCGCTCCCTCAGTACTGCCCCTCCGACAGTGCAGCGCTCCCTCAGTGCTGTCCCTTCGACAGTGCAGCGATTCCTCAGTACTGCACTGGAGTGTCAGCCTAGATTTTTGTGCTCAAGTCTCTGGAGTGGGACTTGAACCCACAACCTTCTGACTCCGAGGCGAGAGTGGTAGCCACTGAGCCACAGCGGCCAGTGACTGGGGGACATTGGCTGACCCAGCACAGGCCGAGGATGGAGCCTGGGCCTTGACCGGAACAGAGAACCCACCCATACTCACGCAATGGGGGCAGCTCCATTTTCCTTCCGGGGCCTTCTCCATTTCGGGGTCGAGGCAGACCATGTGATAGGCCCGGGGGCAGGTGTCGCACAGGATGATTTCGCCTCCCTGTTGGCAAACCTCACAGTAATCCTGATGGTCTGTTTCATAACCGTCGCCCTCCTCGTCTCCTGCTGGGAGTCGGGGGGGGGGGGGGGGGGGGGAAACGTGTAGGAGAGAGGCAGAGAGAGAGAGACACACACAGAGGGACAGAGAGAGAGACAACGAGATGGACAGTCAGTCAGAGGGGGAGAGGTAGAGAAGCAGAGAGAGAGAGAGAGAGAGAGAGACAACGAGATGGACAGACAGACACAGGGGGAGAGGTAGCGAAGCAGAGAGAGAGAGAAACAGAGAAATGCACAGAGAGGCAGAGAGAGAAAGCAGAGAGAGAGAGAGGCAGAAAGAAACAATTAGTTAAAATACTTAAGACTTCTTTAACACACACACTGACCCTAGAGTTACTGTCTCCTTTAACACACACACTGACCCTAGAGTTACTGTCTCCTTTAACACACACACTGACCCGAGAGTTACTGTCTCCTTTAACACACACACTGACCCTAGAGTTACTGTCTCCTTTAACACACACACTGACCCGAGAGTTACTGTCTCCTTTAACACACACACTGACCCGAGAGTTACTGTCTCCTTTAACACACACACTGACCCTAGAGTTACTGTCTCCTTTAACACACACACTGACCCTAGTTAGTCTCCTTTAACACACACACTGACCCGAGAGTTACTGTCTCCTTTAACATAAACACTGACCCGAGAGTTACTGTCTCCTTTAACACACACACTGACCCTAGAGTTACTGTCTCCTTTAACACACACACTGACCCTAGAGTTACTGTCTCCTTTAACACACACACTGACCCGAGAGTTACTGTCTCCTTTAATACACACACTGACCCTAGAGTTACTGTCTCCTTTAACACACACACTGACCCTAGAGTTACTGTCTCCTTTAACACACACACTGACCCCTAGAGTTACTGTCTCCTTTAACACACACACTGACCCTAGAGTTACTGTCTCCTTTAACACACGCACTGACCCTAGAGTTACTGTCTCCTTTAACACACACACTGACCCTAGAGTTACTGTCTCCTTTAACACACACACTGACCCTAGAGTTACTGTCTCCTTTAACACACACACTGACCCGAGTTACTGTCTCCTTTAACACACACACTGACCCGAGAGTTACTGTCTCCTTTAACACACACACTGACCCTAGTTAGTCTCCTTTAACACACACACTGACCCCTAGAGTTACTGTCTCCTTTAACACACACACTGACCCTAGAGTTACTGTCTCCTTTAACACACACACTGACCCGAGAGTTACTGTCTCCTTTAACACACACACTGACCCTAGTTAGTCTCCTTTAACACACACACTGACCCCTAGAGTTACTGTCTCCTTTAACACACACACTGACCCTAGAGTTACTGTCTCCTTTAACACACACACTGACCCTAGAGTTACTGTCTCCTTTAACACACACACTGACCCCTAGAGTTACTGTCTCCTTTAACACACACACTGACCCTAGAGTTACTGTCTCCTTTAACACACACACTGACCCCTAGAGTTACTGTCTCCTTTAACACACACACTGACCCTAGAGTTACTGTCTCCTTTAACACACGCACTGACCCTAGAGTTACTGTCTCCTTTAACACACACACTGACCCTAGAGTTACTGTCTCCTTTAACACACACACTGACCCTAGAGTTACTGTCTCCTTTAACACACACACTGACCCGAGAGTTACTGTCTCCTTTAACACACACACTGACCCTAGTTAGTCTCCTTTAACACACACACTGACCCCGAGAGTTACTGTCTCCTTTAACACACACACTGACCCTAGAGTTACTGTCTCCTTTAACACACACACTGACCCTAGAGTTACTGTCTCCTTTAACACACACACTGACCCCTAGAGTTACTGTCTCCTTTAACACACACACTGACCCTAGTTACTGTCTCCTTTAACACACACACTGACCCTAGAGTTACTGTCTCCTTTAACACACACACTGACCCCTAGAGTTACTGTCTCCTTTAACACACACACTGACCCTCGAGTTACTGTCTCCTTTAACACACACACTGACCCTAGAGTTACTGTCTCCTTTAACACACACACTGACCCCTAGAGTTACTGTCTCCTTTAACACACACACTGACCCTAGAGTTACTGTCTCCTTTGACACACACACTGACCCTAGAGTTACTGTCTCCTTTAACACACACACTGACCCTAGAGTTACTGTCTCCTTTAACACATGCACTGACCCGAGAGTTACTGTCTCCTTTAACACACACACTGACCCTAGAGTTACTGTCTCCTTTAACACACGCACTGATCCTAGAGTTACTGTCTCCTTTAACACACACACTGACCCCTAGAGTTACTGTCTCCTTTAACACACACACTGACCCTAGAGTTACTGTCTCCTTTAACACACGCACTGACCCTAGAGTTACTGTCTCCTTTAACACACACACTGACCCTAGAGTTACTGTCTCCTTTAACACACACACTGACCCTAGTTACTGTCTCCTTTAACACACACACTGACCCTAGAGTTACTGTCTCCTTTAACACACACACTGACCCTAGAGTTACTGTCTCCTTTAACACACACACTGACCCTAGAGTTACTGTCTCCTTTGACACACACACTGACCCTAGAGTTACTGTCTCCTTTAACACACACACTGACCCGAGAGTTACTGTCTCCTTTAACACATGCACTGACCCGAGAGTTACTGTCTCCTTTAACACACACACTGACCCTAGAGTTACTGTCTCCTTTAACACACGCACTGATCCTAGAGTTACTGTCTCCTTTAACACACACACTGACCCCTAGAGTTACTGTCTCCTTTAACACACACACTGACCCTAGAGTTACTGTCTCCTTTAACACACGCACTGACCCTAGAGTTACTGTCTCCTTTAACACACACACTGACCCTAGAGTTACTGTCTCCTTTAACACACACACTGACCCGAGAGTTACTGTCTCCTTTAACACACACACTGACCCCTAGAGTTACTGTCTCCTTTAACACACACACTGACCCTAGAGTACTGTCTCCTTTAACACACACACTGACCCTAGAGTTACTGTCTCCTTTAACACGCACACTGACCCTAGAGTTACTGTCTCCTTTAACACACACACTGACCCTAGAGTTACTGTCTCCTTTAACACACACACTGACCCTAGAGTTACTGTCTCCTTTAACACACACACTGACCCTAGAGTTACTGTCTCCTTTAACACACACACTGACCCCTAGAGTTACTGTCTCCTTTAACACACACACTGACCAGAGAGTTACTGTCTCCTTTAACACACACACTGACCCTAGAGTTGCTGTCTCCTTTAACACACACACTGACCCTAGAGTTACTGTCTCCTTTAACACACACACTGACCCCTAGAGTTACTGTCTCCTTTAACACACACACTGACCCTAGAGTTACTGTCTCCTTTAACACACACACTGACCCTAGAGTTACTGTCTCCTTTAACACACACTGACCCCTAGAGTTACTGTCTCCTTTACACACGCACTGACCCTCGAGTTACTGTCTCCTTTAACACACGCACTGACCCTAGAGTTACTGTCTCCATTAACACACACACTGACCCAGAGTTACTGTCTCCTTTAACACACACACTGACCCCTAGAGTTACTGTCTCCTTTAACACACACACTGACCCCTAGAGTTACTGTCTCCTTAACACACACACTGACCCTAGAGTTACTGTCTCCTTTAACACACACACTGACCCTAGAGTTACTGTCTCCTTTAACACACACACTGACCCTAGAGTTACTGTCTCCTTTAACACACACTGACCCTAGAGTTACTGTCTCCTTTAACACACACACTGACCCCTAGAGGTTACTGTCTCCTTTAACACACACACTGACCCTCGAGTTACTGTCTCCTTTAACACACACACTGACCCTAGAGTTACTGTCTCCTTTAACACACACACTGACCCCTAGAGTTACTGTCTCCTTTAACACACACACTGACCCTAGAGTTACTGTCTCCTTTGACACACACACTGACCCTAGAGTTACTGTCTCCTTTAACACACACACTGACCCTAGAGTTACTGTCTCCTTTAACACATGCACTGACCCGAGAGTTACTGTCTCCTTTAACACACACACTGACCCTAGAGTTACTGTCTCCTTTAACACACGCACTGATCCTAGAGTTACTGTCTCCTTTAACACACACACTGACCCCTAGAGTTACTGTCTCCTTTAACACACACACTGACCCTAGAGTTACTGTCTCCTTTAACACACGCACTGACCCTAGAGTTACTGTCTCCTTTAACACACACACTGACCCGAGAGTTACTGTCTCCTTTAACACACACACTGACCCGAGAGTTACTGTCTCCTTTAACACACACACTGACCCCTAGAGTTACTGTCTCCTTTAACACACACACTGACCCCTAGAGTTACTGTCTCCTTCAACACACACACTGACCCTAGAGTTACTGTCTCCTTTAACACACAACACTGACCCCTAGAGTTACTGTCTCCTTTAACACACACACTGACCCTAGAGTTACTGTCTCCTTTAACACGCACACTGACCCTAGAGTTACTGTCTCCTTTAACACACACCACTGACCCTAGAGTTACTGTCTCTTTAACACACACTGACCCTAGAGTTACTGTCTCCTTTAACACACACACTGACCTAGTTACTGTCTCCTTTAACACAGACACTGACCCTAGAGTTACTGTCTCCTTTAACACACACACTGACCCTAGAGTTACTGTCTCCTTTAACACGCACTGACCCTGGAGTTACTGTCTCCTTTAACACACACTGACCCTAGAGTTACTGTCTCCTTTAACACACACACTGACCCTAGAGTTACTGTCTCCTTTAACACACGCACTGACCCTGGAGTTACTGTCTCCTTTAACACACACACTGACCCTAGAGTTACTGTCTCCCTTTAACACACACATTGACCCTGAGTTACTGTCTCCTTTAACACACACACTGACCCTCGAGTTACTGTCTCCTTTAACACACACACACTGACCCTAGAGTACTGTCTCCTTTAACACACACACTGACCCTAGAGTTACTGTCTCCTTTAACACACACACTGACCCTAGAGTTACTGTCTCCTTTAACACACACACTGACCCTAGAGTTACTGTCTCCTTAAACACACACACTGACCCTAGAGTTACTGTCTCCTTTAACACACACACTGACCCTAGAGTTACTGTCTCCTTTAACACACACACTGACCCCTAGAGTTACTGTCTCCTTTAACACACACACTGATCCTAGAGTTACTGTCTCCTTTAACACACACACTGACCCCAGAGTTACTGTCTCCTTTAACACACACACTGACCCTAGAGTTACTGTCTCCTTTAACACACACACTGACCCTAGAGTTACTGTCTCCTTTAACACACACACTGACCCTAGAGTTACTGTCTCCTTTAACACACGCACTGACCCTAGAGTTACTGTCTCCTTTAACACACACTGACCCTAGAGTTACTGTCTCCTTTAACACACACACTGACCCTAGAGTTACTGTCTCCTTTAACACACACACTGACCCTAGAGTTACTGTCTCCTTTAACACACACACTGACCCAGAGTTACTGTCTCCTTTAACACACACACTGACCCGAGAGTTACTGTCTCCTTTAACACACACACTGACCCTCGAGTTACTGTCTCCTTTAACACACACTGACCCTAGAGTTACTGTCTCCTTTAACACACACACTGACCCTAGAGTTACTGTCTCCTTTAACACACACACTGACCCGAGAGTTACTGTCTCCTTTAACACACACACTGACCCTAGAGTTACTGTCTCCTTTAACACACACTGACCCTAGAGTTACTGTCTCCTTTAACACACACACTTTGACCCCTCGACCCACCTCTCTTCTTCCTCTTCATTCTTTTCCCTCGCTTCCGGCCTCGGCTGCTGCGACTGTTGGAGCCGTCGACGGGACCGAGAAGCTGTTGATGCTGGCTCCGTCGAAGTCAGAGTCCAGGTCCAGCTCGTCCTCCTCGCTCTGATCCGGCCGCCGCCCCGGGGAAAGAAAGAGTTCGAAATTACCGCATTTTCAAGATGGCCGCCCGCGCCCTCTCAACTTTCACCTCACGGGTCATAGGACGTCAGTGGGGTTCAGCCCTGGCGCCCTCGTGCAGGCCTCCGGGGTGAGGAGAGGGGGAATGCTCCCATTCCCATTCCACCCCCTCCGTTTTCTGGCACCCGGGCAGCCACCTCCCGCCCCTTCCCCCAGGCCTATCCGACCCGGAACCCTCACTCTTCACACCGCTCCCCCGCCCACCGCCCTTCAAGCGCGCTGACTCTCGCTGGGGCACGGGTTCGCCAGGCCCGGCACCCACCCACCTTCCCGCCCAAGGACCCCCATCTCCCACATTGGGAATGTCAGCGGGATATACTATTATGAAGGGGGCGCCACACCTCAATATTTTCCACCAGGGGTCACTGGACAGGGATCAGGAGCAGGAACCCAGGCTGATTCACCCCTCCCTAACCCAGGGGTCACTGGACAGGGATCAGGAGCAGGAACCCGGGCTGATTCGCACCCTCCCTAACCCAGGGGTCACTGGACAGGGATCAGGAGCAGGAACCCGGGCTGATTCACCCCCTCCCTACCCAGGGGTCACTGGACAGGGATCAGGAGCAGGAACCCAGGCTGATTCACCCCCTCCCTAACCCTGGGGTCACTGGACAGGGATCAGGAGCAGGAACCCAGGCTGATTCACCCCCTCCCTAACCCAGGGGTCACTGGACAGGGATCAGGAGCAGGAACCCGGGCTGATTCACCCTCTCCCTAACCCAGGGGTCACTGGACAGGGATCAGGAGCAGGAACCCGGCTGATTCACCCCCTCCCTAACCCAGGGGTTACTGGACAGTGATCAGGAGCAGGAACCCGGGCTGATTCACCCCCTCCCTAACCCAGGGGTCACTGGACAGGGATCAGGAGCAGGAACCCGGGCTGATTCACCCCCTCCCTAACCCAGGGGTCACTGGACAGGGATCAGGAGCAGGAACCCGGGCTGATTCACCCCCTCCCTAACCCAGGGGTCACTGGACATGGATCAGAAGCAGGAACCCAGGCTGATTCACCCCCTCCCTAACCCAGGGGTCACTGGACAGGGATCAGGAGCAGGAACCCGGGCTGATTCACCCCCTCCCTAACCCAGAGGTCACTGGACAGGGATCAGGAGCAGGAACCCGGGCTGATTCACCCCCTCCCTAACCCAGGGGTCACTGGACATGGATCAGAAGCAGGAACACGGGCTGATTCACCCCCTCCCTAACCCAGGGGTCACTGGACAGGGATCAGGAGCAGGAACCCGGGCTGATTCACCCCCTCCCTAACCCAGGGGTCACTGGACAGGGATCAGGAGCAGGAACCCGGGCTGATTCACCCCCTCCCTAACCCAGGGGTCACTGGACAGGGATCAGGAGCAGGAACCCGGGCTGATTCACCCCCTCCCTAACCCAGGGGTCACTGGACAGGGATCAGGAGCAGGAACACGTGCTGGGGGTGGCGGGAAATTGACCCTCAGGCATGGGGCCTACTCCCGATGTCCTTACCGACGACCGCTTCCGTTTGGTTCCAAAGCCGCCCAGCTTGATTTTCAACGGCGCCACTTTCTTGGGCTTGCTTTTTTTCTTCAGCTCGGTCCCCAAGATCCGCGGGCTCTTGGTTTTCCTCCGGGCGTTAGGCCCTGGTTGCGGGGGGGGGGGGGGGGGGGGTGGGGGGGAAAGATTAAGTGGAACACGTTACTATAACATCTCAGCCCCAGGACATCACTGCAGGAGTTCCCCGGGTCAGTGTCCTCGGCCCAACCATCCTCAGCTGCTACATCAATGACCTTCCCTCCAACATAAGGTCAGAAATGGGGATGTTCGCTGATGACTGCACAGTGTTCAGCGCCATTCGCAACTCCTCAGATAATGAAGCAGTCCATGCCCGCATGCAGCAAGACCTGGACGACGTTCAGGCTTGGGCTGGTAAGTGGCAGATAACATTCGCCTCACACAAGTGCCAGGCAATGACCATCTCCAACAAGCGAGAGTCTAACCACCAAAAATCAAATCAAATCAACTTTTATTGTCATTGTTCGTGCACAAGTGCAGTACAACGAAATGTAGGCTTGCGGCTCCCGAGAGTGTACAATTTGGATTAGGACACTTAAACATTTCGACATGCATTTGTACATATATATTAGCATAAATATGACCATAATAAAGTGCATCGGCAGATGTGCAGGCTTTTAGTGTTTATTTGTGGAGTTCAGTAGGATGACAGCCCTGGGAAAGAAGCTGTTCCTAAATCTGGTCGTACGGGTGCGAATGCATCTGTAGCGTCTCCCAGATGGTAGGAGGGCGAACAGACTGTGGCTGGGGTGGGTAGGGTCTTTATCAAGTCTTGATAAAGGTTTTGACCCGAAACGTTGACTCTAATTTCTGTCCACGGATGTTGCCTGGCCTGCCGAGTTTTTCCAGCATTTTCTGTTGTTATTTCGGATTTCCAGCATCTGCAGTATTTTGCTATCGTTATAAAGTCTAACCACCTTCCTTTGACTTTGAATGGCATTACCATCGCTGAATCCCCCACTATCAACATCCTGGGGGTCACCATTGATCAGAAACTGAACTGGACCAGCATATAAATACTGTGGCTCCAAGAGCAGGTCAGAGGCTGGGTATTCTGCGGCGAGTGTCTCACCTCCTGACTCCCCAAAGCCTTTCCACCATCTACAAGGCACAAGTCAGGAGTGTGATGGAATACTCTCCACTTGCCTGGATGAGTGCAGCTCCAACAACACTCGAGAAGCTCGACACCATCCGGGACAAAGCAGCCCTCTACCACCTTAAACATTCACTCCCTCCACCACCGGCGTACCGTGGCTGCAGTGTGTACATCTACAAGATGCACTGCAGCAACTCGCCAAGGCTTCTTCGGCAGCACCTCCCAAACCCGCGACCTCTTCCACCTAGAGTGACAAGGGCAGCAGGCGCATGGGAACACCACCACCTCCAAGTTCCCCTCCAAGTCACACACCATCCTGACTTAGAAATATATCGCCGATCCTTCATCGTCGCTGGGTCAAAATCTGGAACTCCCTCCCTAACAGCATTGTGGGAGTACCTTCACCACACGGACTGCAGCGGTTCAAGAAGGCGGCTCACCACCACCTTCTCAAGGGCAATTAGAGAGGGGCAATAAATGCTGGCCTTGCCAGCGACGCCCACATCCCATAAGCAAATTTTAAAAAACATGCCCCCCCTCACCAACCGAGGGTGAAGGGCGATGGGGCCCCCAGTCGCAGCGTGCGAACGGGACAGGCCCCAGTCGCTCTGCCCCCTCCATGACCCCACATTCCCCCGACCTCTCACCTTTGCCCTCCTTGGTTTTGGCCTTGCGAAGCGGCACGTCGGCAGCAGGGGTGGGGTTGATGGCGTCGGACGAGGCCACCATGCTCTCCACCACTGCGGCCACCGCCGCTGCCGCCGCCGCCGCCGACGCTCCCGACGTCCCCTTGAATGGGTTGTTGGTGCTGAACTCCCGCCACTTGGCCCCGAGAACCATCATCATCTTGGAGACGGCGATCTTTGGGTTCTTCTGGGCGATGAGCGGCCTGTGGGGGCGAAGGGGAAAAGAGGGAGAGAATCGTCAGAACATGCGTGACCCCGTCAAATGTGGCAGAACGCGCATGACCTCACCCGAATATAGCAGACCCGACCACGGGACCTCAGCCTTGCGCCCCGAAAATGGACAGTTGGCAAAGGAAAAGCAACACCCAACACCCATCCCTCGACGTCCCTCTGCTCCGGTCGACCTCAGCCTACCCCGCCCCCCTCGGCTTTCTCCCGTCGACCTCGCCTACCCCCGCCCCCTCGCCTACCCCCGCCCCCCTCGGCCTTCTCCCGTCGACCTCAGCCTACCCCTGCCCCCCCTCGGCCTTCTCCCGTCGACCTCGGCCTACCCCCGCCCCCCTCGGCCTACCCCCGCCCCCCTCGGCTTTCTCCCGTCGACCTCTGCCTACCCCCGCCCCCTCGGCCTTCTCCCATCGACCTCGGCCTTCCCCTGCCCCCCCTCGGCCTTCTCCCATCGACCTCGGCCTTCCCCCGCCCCCCTCGGCCTACCCCCGCCCCCCTCGGCTTTCTCCCGTCGACCTCTGCCTACCCCCGCCCCCCTCGGCCTTCTCCCATCGACCTCAGCCTACCCCTGCCCCCCCTCGGCCTACCCCCGCCCCCCTCGGCCTACCCCCGCCCCCCTCGGCCTACCCCCGCCCCCCTCGCCTACCCCCGCCCCCCTCGGCCTTCCCCCGCCCCCCTCGGCCTTCTCCCGTCGACCTCGGCCTTCTCCCGTCGACCTCGGCCTAACCCCGCCCCCCTCGGCTACCCCTGCCCCCCTCGGCCTACCCCCGCCCCCCTCGGCCTTCTCCCGTCGACCTCGGACTACCCCCGCCCCCCTCGGCCTTCTCCCGCCCCCCTCGGCCTTCTCCCGTCGACCTCGGCCTACCCCCGCCCCCCTCGGCCTACCCTCGCCCCCCTCGGCCTACCCCCGCCCCCCTCGGCCTACCCTCGCCCCCCTCGGCCTACCCCCGCCGACCTCGGCCTTCTCCCGCCCCCCTCGGCCTACCCCCGCCCCCCTCGGTCTACCCCCGACCCCTCGGCCTACCCCCGCCCCCCTCGGCCTACCCCGCCCCCCTCGGCCTTCTCCCGTCGACCTCGGCCTACCCCCGCCCCCCTCGGCCTTCCCCCGCCCCCCTCGGCCTTCCCCCGCCCCCCTCGGCCTTCTCCCGTCGACCTCGGCCTACCCCCGCCCCCCTCGGCCTACCCCCGCCCCCCTCGGCCTAGCCCTGCCCCCCCTCGGCCTTCTCCCGTCGACCTCGGCCTACCCCCGCCCCCCTCGGCCTACCCCCGCCCCCCTGGGCCTTCTCCCGTCGACCTCGGCCTACCCCCGCCCCCCTCGGCCTACCCCCGCCCCCCTCGGCCTAGCCCTGCCCCCCCTCGGCCTACCCCCGCCCCCCTGGGCCTTCTCCCGTCGACCTCGGCCTACCCCTGCCCCCCTCGGCCTACCCCCGCCCCCCTCGGCCTTCTCCCGTCGACCTCGGCCTACCCCTGCCCCCCTCAGCCTACCCCCGCCCCCCTGGGCCTAGCCCTGCCCCCCCTCGGCCTTCTCCCGTCGACCTCGGCCTTCTCCCGTCGACCTCGGCCTACCCCCGCCCCCCTCGGCCTACCCCCGCCCCCCTGGGCCTTCTCCCGTCGACCTCGGCCTACCCCTGCCCCCCTCGGCCTACCCCCGCCCCCCTCAGCCTACCCCCGCCCCCCTCGGCCTTCTCCCGTCGACCTCGGCCGACCCCCGCCCCCCTCGGCCGACCCCCGCCCCCCTCGGCCTTCTCCCGCCCCCCTCGGCCAACCCCCGCCCCCCTCGGCCTTCTCCCGTCGACCTCGGCCTACCCCCGCCCCCCTCGGCCTACCCCCGCCCCCCTCGGCCTTCTCCCGTCGACCTCGGCCTTCCCCCGTCGACCTCGGCCTTCTCCCCCGCCCCCCCTCGGCCTACCCCCGCCCCCCTCGGCCTACCCCCGCCCCCCTCGGCCTTCTCCCGTCGACCTCGGACTACCCCCGCCCCCCTCGGCCTACCCCCGCCCCCCTCGGCCTTCTCCCGTCGACCTCGGCCTTCCCCCGTCGACCTCGGCCTTCTCCCCCGCCCCCCCTCGGCCTACCCCCGCCCCCCTCGGCCTACCCCCGCTCCCCTCGGCCTAGCCCCGCCCCCCTCGGCCTACCCCCGGACCCCTCGGCCTAGCCCCGCCCCCCTCGGCCTTCACCCGTCGACCTCGGCCTGCCCCCGCCCCCCTCGGCCTTCTCCCGTCGACCTCGGCCTACCCCCGCCCCCCTCGGCCTACCCCCGCCCCCCTCGGCCTACCCCCGCCCCCCTCGGCCTACCCCCGCCCCCCTCGGCCTACCCCCGCCCCGCTCGGCCTTCTCCCGTCGACCTCGGCCTACCCCCGCCCCCCTCGGCCTACCCCCGCCCCCCGCCCCCCTCGGCCTACCCCCGCCCCCCTCGGCCTACCCCCGCCCCCCTCGGCCTAGCCCCGCCCCCCTCGGCCTTCTCCCGTCGACCTCGGCCTACCCCCGCCCCCCTCGGCCTACCCCCGCCCCCTTCGGCCTACCCCCGCCCCCCTCGGCCTACCCCCGCCCCCCTCGGCCTTCTCCCGTCGACCTCGGCCTACCCCCGCCCCCCTCGGCCTACCCCCGCCCCCCTCGGCCTACCCCCGCCCCCCTCGGCCTTCTCCCGTCGACCTCGGCCTACCCCCGCCCCGCTCGGCCTACCCCCGCCCCGCTCGGCCTTCTCCCGTCGACCTCAGCCTACCCCCGCCCCCCTCGGCCTACCCCCGCCCCCCTGGGCCTACCCAAGCCACCCTCGGCCTACCCCAGCCCCCCTCGGCCTACCCCGCCCCCCTCGGCCTTCTCCTGTCGACCTCAGCCTACCCCAGCCCCCCTCGGCCTACCCCCGCCCCCCTCGGCCTTCTCCCGTCGACCTCAGCCTACCCCCGCCCCCCTCGGCCTACCCCGCCCCCCTCGGCCTACCCCCGCCCCCCTCGGCCTTCTCCCGTCGACCTCGGCCTACCCCCGCCCCCCTCGGCCTTCTCCCGTCGACCTCGGCCTACCCCCGTCGACCTCGGCCTTCTCCCCCGCCCCCCCTCGGCCTACCCCCGCCCCCCTCGGCCTACCCCCGCCCCCCTCGGCCTTCTCCCGTCGACCTCGGCCTACCCCCGCCGCCCTCGGCCTACCCCCGCCCCCCTCGGCCGACCCCCGCCCCCCTCGGCCGACCCCCGCCCCCCTCGGCCGACCCCCGCCCCCCTCGGCCGACCCCCGCCCCCCTCGGCCTTCTCCCGCCCCCCTCGGCCTTCTCCCGCCCCCCTCGGCCTACCCCCGCCCCCCTCGGCCTACCCCCGCCCCCCTCGGCCTTCTCCCGCCCCCCTCGGCCTACCCCCGCCCCCCTCGGCCTTCTCCCGCCCCCCTCGGCCTACCCCCGCCCCCCTCGGCCTTCTCCCGCCCCCCTCGGCCTTCTCCCGTCGACCTCGGCCTACCCCCGCCCCCCTCGGCCTTCTCCCGTCGACCTCGGCCTTCTCCCCCGCCCCCCCTCGGCCTACCCCCGCCCCCCTCGGCCTACCCCCGCCCCCCCTCGGCCTTCTCCCCCGCCCCCCCTCGGCCTACCCCCGCCCCCCTCGGCCTACCCCCGCCCCCCTCGGCCTTCTCCCCCGCCCCCCCTCGGCCTTCCCCCGCCCCCCTCGGCCTTCTCCCCCGCCCCCCCTCGGCCTACCCCCGCCCCCCTCGGCCTACCCCTGCCCCCCTCGGCCTTCTCCCGTCGACCTCGGACTACCCCCGCCCCCCTCGGCCTTCCCCCGCCCCCCTCGGCCTTCCCCCGCCCCCCTCGGCCTTCTCCCGTCGACCTCGGCCTACCCCCGCCCCCCTCGGCCTACCCCAGCCCCCCTCGGCCTACCCCCGCCCCCCTCGGCCTACCCCCGCCCCGCTCGGCCTTCTCCCGTCGACCTCGGCCTACCCCCGCCCCCCTCGGCCTTCTCCCGTCGACCTCGGCCTACCCCCGCCCCCCTCGGCCTACCCCCGCCCCCCTCGGCCGACCCCCGACCCCCTCGGCCTACCCCCGCCCCCCTCGGCCTACCCCCGCCCCCCTCGGCCTACCCCCGCCCCCCTCGGCCTACCCCCGCCCCCCCTCGGCCTACCCCAGCCCCCCCTCGGCCTACCCCAGCCCCCCTCGGCCTACCCCCGCCCCCCTCGGCCTACCCCCGCCCCCCTCGGCCTACCCCCGCCCCCCTCGGCCTACCCCCGCCCCCCTCGGCCTACCCCCGCCCCCCTCGGCCTACCCCCGCCCCCCTCGGCCTTCTCCCGTCGACCTCGGCCTTCCCCCGCCCCACTCGGCCTTCTCCCGTCGACCTCGGCCTACCCCCGCCCCCCTCGGCCTACCCCCGCCCCCCTCGGCCTACCCCCGCCCCCCTCGGCCTTCTCCCGTCGACCTCGACCTCCTCCCCTCCCCCATCCCTCAACCTCACCAACGCCCCTTCGCCCCCCCTCGATCTCACCAACGCCCCTTCGCCCCCCCTCGACCTCACCCTCGACCTCAACCTCACCCCCGACCTCACCAACGCCCCCCCTTGACCTCACACCCGACCTCACCAACGCCCCCCACTCGACCTCACCCCCGACCTCACCAACGCCCCCCCTTGACCTCACACCCGACCTCACCAACGCCCCCCACTCGACCTCACCACCGACCTCCCCCCCCCACGCCCCCCTCGACCTCACCTCCGACCTCACCCCCGCCCCCCGTCAACAGCCCCGACCTCACCAATGCCTCCCCTCGACCTCAACCCCCTCACCAACGCCCCCCCTCAACCTCACCAACGCCCCCCCCTCGACCTGAACCCCGACCTCACCAACGCCCCCCCGGACCACCTCGACCTCACCAACACCCCCCCGGACCACCTCGACCTCACCAACACCCCCCCTCGACCTGACCAACACCCCCCCTCGACCTGAACCCCGACCTCACCAACGCCCCCCCCTCGACCTGAACCCCGACCTCACCAACGCCCCCCACTCGACCTCACCCCTGACCTCACCAACACCCCCCCTCGACCTCACCGCCGACCACCCCCCCGCCACCCCTTGACCTCACCAACGCCCCCCCTCGACCTCACCCCCGACCTCCCTAACGCCCCCGCTCGAGCTGACCCCCGACCTCCCCCCCGCCCTCACCAACGCCCCCCCTCGACCTCACCCCCGACCTCCCTAACGCCCCCGCTCGAGCTGACCCCCGACCTCCCCCCCGCCCTCACCAACGCCCCCCCTCGACCTCAACCCCGACCTCCCCCCACCTCCCACGACCTCACCCCCGACCTCCCCCCCACCCCCCTCGACCTCACCAACGCCCCCCCTCGACCTCACCCCGACCCCCCACGACCTCACCCCTCGACCTCCCCCCCACGACCTCACCCCCAACCTGCCCCCACCCCCCTTGAACTCACCCCCGCCCTCCCCCCACCCCCCCTCGACCTCACCCCGACCTCACCAACGCCCCCTCGACCTCCCCAACGCCCCCCTTCGACCTCACCCCCGACCCCCCACCCCGCCAACCACCCCCCCTCAACCTCCCCGACCTCACCAACGCCCCCCTCGATCTCCCCCCGCCCCCCCCTTGGCCTCCCACCCGGCCTCCCCCCCTCGATCTCCCCCCCGCGACCTCCCCTATGCCCCCCCCCACGGCCCCCCAACACCCTCAGCCTCCCTGCCCTCTGGCTGCTTACCTGACAAACTGGCTGAAGGCTTTGTAGTTGGTCAGGGTCCGGTAATCTTCCTCAGTGAAGATGTGGTCGATATCCTCCATTCCCCAGTCCTCCAGTAACTGGGCCGAGGACTTGGGCTCCTGCGGGAAGCACAAGGGAACAGTTACGGTCCATGGCAGAGGGCGCAGAGATACAGTCAGTAACACAGGGCGCTGGGGGAGAGGGGTTACTGAGCGAGTGAGGGGGAGCTGGATTAACATCAGTAGAGACACAGTCACTAACACAGGGCGCTGGGGAGAGGGGTTACTGAGTGACAGTGAGAGGGAGCTGGATTAACATCAGTAGAGATACAGTCAGTGACACAGGGCGCTGGGGGAGAGAGGGGTTACCGAGTGACAGTGTGAGGGAGCTGGATTAACATCAGTAGAGATACAGTCAGTAACACAGGGCGCTGGGCAAAGGGGTTACTGAGTGAGTGTGAGGGAGCTGGGTTAACATCAGTAGAGATACAGTCAGTGACACAGGGCGCTGGGCGAAGGCGTTCCTGAGTGACAGTGTGAGGGAGCTGGATTAACATCAGTAGAGATACAGTCAGTAACACAGGGCGCTGGGGGAGAGGGGTTACCGAGTGACAGTGTGAGGGAGCTGGATTAACATCAGTAGAGATGCAGTCAGTAACACGGCGCTGGGGAGAGGGGTAACTGTGACAGTGTGAGGGAGCTGGATTAACATCAGTACAGATACAGTCAGTAACACAGGGCGCAGGCGGAGAGGGGTTACTGAGCGAGTGAGGGGGAGCTGGATTAACATCAGTAGAGACACAGTCGCTAACACAGGGCGCTGGGGAGAGGGGTTACTGAGTGACAGTGTGAGGGAGCTGGATTAACATCAGTAGAGATACAGTCAGTAACAAAGGGGCTGGGCGGAGGGGTTACTGAGTGACAGTGTGAGGGAGCTGGATTAACATCAGTAGAGATACAGTCAGTAACACAGGGTGCTGGGGGAGAGGGGTTACTGAGTGACACTGTGAGGGAGCTGGATTAACATCAGTAGAGATACAGTCAGTAACACAGGACGCTGGGGGGAGGGGTTACTGAGTGACAGTGTGAGGGAGCTGGATTAACATCAGTAGAGATACAGTCAGTAACACAGGGTGCTGGGGGAGAGGGGTTACTGAGTGACAGTGAGAGGGAGCTGGATTAACATCAGTAGAGATACAGTCAGTGACACAGGGCGCTGGGGGAGAGGGGTTACTGAGTTACAGTGTGAGGGAGCTGGATTAACATCAGTAGAAATACAGTCAGTAACAGAGGGCGCTGGGGAGGGGGGTTACTGAGTGACAGTGTGAGGGAGCTGGATTAACATCAGCAGAGATACAGTCAGTGACACAGGGCACTGGGGGAGAGGGTTACTGAGTGACAGTGTGAGGGAGCTGGATTAACATCAGTAGAGATACAGTCAGTAACACAGGGTGCCGGGGGGAGAGGGGTTACTGAGTGACAGTGTGAGGGAGCTGGATTAACATCAGTAGAGATACAGTCAGTGACAGGGCGCTGGGGGGAGAGGGGTTACTGAGTGACAGTGTGAGGGAGCTGGATTAACATCAGTAGAGATACAGTCAGTAACACAGGGCGCTGGGGGAGAGGGGTTACTGAGTGACAGTGTGAGGGAGCTGGATTAACATCAGTAGAGATACAGTCAGTAACACAGGGCGCTGGGGGAGAGGGCTACTGAGTGACAGTGTGAGGGAGCTGGATTAACATCAGTAGAGATACAGTCAGTAACACAGGGTGCCGGGGGGAGAGGGGTTACTGAGTGACAGTGTGAGGGAGCTGGATTAACATCAGTAGAGATACAGTCAGTGACAGGGCGCTGGGGGGAGAGGGGTTACTGAGTGACAGTGTGAGGGAGCAGGATTAACATCAGTAGAGATACAGTCAGTAACACAGGGGCTGGGCGGAGGGGTTACTGAGTGACAGTGTGAGGGAGCTGGATTAACATCAATAGAGATACAGTCAGTAACAGGGCACTGGGGAGAGGGTTACTGAGTGACAGCGTGAGGGAGCTGGATTAACATCAGTTGAGATACAGTCAGTAACACAGGGCGCTGGGGGAGAGGGGTTACTGAGTGACTGTGAGGGAGCTGGATTAACATCAGTAGAGGTACAGTCAGTAACACAGGGCGCTGGCAGAGAGGTGTTACTGAGTGACAGTGTGAGGGAGCTGGATTAACATCGGTAGAGATACAGTCAGTAACACAGGGCGCTGGGGAGAGGGTTACTGAGTGACAGTGTGCGGGAGCTGGATTAACATCAGTAGAGATACAGTCAGTAACACAGGGCACTGGGGAGAGGGGTTACTGAGTGACAGTGTGAGGTAGCTGGATTAACATCAGTAGAGATACAGTCAATAACACAGGGCGCTGGGGGAGAGGGGTTACTGAGTGACAGTGTGGGGGAGCTGGATTAACATCAGTAGAGATACAGTCAGTGACACAGGGCACTGGGGGAGTGGGGTTACTGAGTGACAGTGTGAGGGAGCTGGATTATCAGTAGAGATACAGTCAGTGACACAGGGCACTGGGGACGAGGGGTTACTGAGTGACAGTGTGAGGGAGCTGGATTAACATCAGTAGAGATACAGTCAGTGACAGGGCGCTGGGGGAGAGGGGAGAAGGAAGAGAGGCTATTCGACCATGGAGCCTGGGCTTTTCCTGCTCTGTGAGGGAAGGTGAAGCTGCCCCTGCCCACCACTCACCTTTGACCCGTCGTCCTCATCCTCGTCCTCCTCTTCCTCCTCCTCCTTCCTCTTGGCCTTTGCCTTCTTCTCCTTTTTCTCCTTCAACTTTTTCTTCTTCTTTCTGCCCGGGGCGTAGTCGCTCCCCTCGCTCTCCGAGCGATCCAGCTCCTCGTCGCCAAACTCAATCCTATCCGGAGAAGCATCACCCTCCGCCTCGTGGTGCTGGAGTGGGGGAGCGGAGTAAGAGAGACACGGTCAGAGACACAGAGTGGGAAAGAGAGAGAGAGAGGCACAGTCAAAGACAGAGGCAGAGAGAGAGACACACAGTCAGAGGCAGAGAGAGAGAAACAGTCAGAGAAAGAGGTCGCTCACTAACGCAGGCCCTGGTCAGGGGTCACTCACTAAACCAGTCCCTGTCATGGGATCACAAACTAATTCAGGCCCTGGTCAGAATCACTCATTAACCCAAGTGAAGGTCAGGGGTCACACGCTAACCCAAGCCAAGGGTCACACGCTAACCCTGGCCAAGGTCCGGGGTCACTCGCTAACCCTGGCCAAGGTCCGGGGTCACTCGCTAACCCTGGCCAAGGTCCGGGGTCACTCGCTAACCCTGGCCAAGGTCCGGGGTCACTCGCTAACCCTGGCCAAGTCCAGGGTCACTCGCTAACCCGGGCCAAGGTCAGGGGTCACTCACTAACCCTGGCCAAGGTCCGGGGTCACTCACTAACCCTGGCCAAGGTCCGAGGTCACTCACTAACCCTGGCCAAGGTCCGGGGTCACTAACTCTGGCCAAGGTCCGGGGTCACTCACTAACCCGGGCCAAGGTCCGGGGTCACTCACTAACCCGGGCCAAGGTCAGGGGTCACTCACGAACCCTGGCCAAGGTCCGGGGTCACTCACTAACCCTGGCCAAGGTCAGGGGTCACTCACTAACCCGGGCCAAGGTCAGGGGTCACTCACTAACCCTGGCCAAGGTCCGGGGTCACTCACTAACCCTGGCCAAGGTCCGAGGTCACTCACTAACCCTGGCCAAGGTCCGGGGTCACTAACCCTGGCCAAGGTCCGGGGTCACTCACTAACCCTGGCTAAGGTCAGGGGTCACTCACTAACCCTGGCCAAGGCCCGGGGTCACTCACTAACCCTGGCCAAGGTCCGGGGTCACTCACTAACCCTGGCCAAGGTCCGGGGTCACTCACTAACCCTGGCCAAGGTCCGAGGTCACTCACTAACCCTGGCCAAGGTCCGGGGTCACTAACCCTGGCCAAGGTCCGGGGTCACTCACTAACCCTGGCTAAGGTCAGGGGTCACTCACTAACCCTGGCCAAGGCCCGGGGTCACTCACTAACCCTGGCGAAGGTCCGGGGTCACTCACTAACCCTGGCCAAGGTCCGGGGTCACTCACTAACCCTGGCCAAGGTCCGGGGTCACTCACTAACCCTGGCCAAGGTCCGGGGTCACTCACTAACCCTGGCCAAGGTCCGGGGTCACTCACTAACCCTGGCCAAGGTCCGGGGTCACTCACTAACACTGGCCAAGGTCAGGGGTCACTCACTAACACAGGCCTTCTCTGGGCTGCATGATCGGCGGCCATTTTGTCGGGAGCTGCTGTGTTACTGGAGGGGCTCCCTCTGCAGGTCACGCAGGTCACTGCACCCTCCACAGATAGCCAGTGTTTCTGGGTCCCCACTGGCGTCTCTCTCCCTCCCTCCTATCCTCACTCTTCCACCATCCAACTATCTGCTGTCTCAGTCTGCTTCCCTCCTTCTATCCTCCGTCTCTCCCACTCCTTCCTCAATCTTTCCTTCTCCAGGCACTTCCTCAATGTGTCTCCCCTCCAGTCGCTCCCCGTCCCTTTGACCCATGTCCAGCTATTCGTTCCTGCAGGGAAAGGGCCTGGATCGATCGGCCGAGTTCCAGGGGCCCCCCGCTCTCCAACCCTGATACCATTACACCCGGACCTCTACTCTCACTCCAGCTGGGTGTCACCGGTCAGGGATCAGGAGCAGGAACCCGGGCTGATTCACCCCCTCCATAACCCAGGGGTCACTGGACAGGGATCAGGAGCAGGAACCCGGGCTGATTCACACCCTCCCTAACCCAGGGGTCACTGGACAGGGATCAGGAGCAGGAACCCGGGCTGATTCACCCCCTCCCTAACCCAGGGGTCACTGGACAGGGATCAGGAGCAGGAACCCGGGCTGATTCACCCCCTCCCTAACCCAGGGATCACTGGGCAGGGATCAGGAGCAGGAACCCGGGCTGATTCACCCCCTCTCTAACCCAGGGGTCACTGGACAGGGATCAGGAGCAGGAACCCGGGCTGATTCACCCCCTCCCTAACCCAGGGGTCACTGGACAGGGATCAGGAGCAGGAACCCGGGCTGATTCACCCCCTCCCTAACCCAGAGGTCACTGGACAGGGATCAGGAGCAGGAACCCGGGCTGATTCACCCCCCTCCCTAACCCAGGGGTCACTGGACAGGGATCAGGAGCAGGAACCCGGGCTGATTCACCCCCTCCCTAACCCAGGGGTCACTGGACAGGGATCAGGAGCAGGAACCCAGGCTGATTCACCCCCTCCCTGACCCAGGGGGCACTGGACAGGGATCAGGAGCAGGAACCCGGGCTGATTCACCCCCTCCCTAACCCAGGGGTCACTGGACAGGGATCAGGAGCAGGAACCCGGGCTGATTCACCCCCTCCCTAACCCAGGGGTCACTGGACAGGGATCAGGAGCAGGAACCCGGGCTGATTCACCCCCTTCCCTAACCCAGGGGTCACTGGACAGGGATCAGGAGCAGGAACCCGGGCTGATTCACCCCCTCCCTAACCCAGGGGTCACTGGACAGGGATCAGGAGCAGGAACCCGGGCTGATTCACCCCCCTCCCTAACCCAGGGGTCACTGAACAGGGATCAGGAGCAGGAACCCGGGCTGATTCACCCCCCTCCCTAACCCAGGGGTCACTGAACAGGGATCAGGAGCAGGAACCCGGGCTGATTCACCCCTTCCCTAACCCAGGGGTCACTGGACAGGGATCAGGAGCAGGAACCCAGGCTGATTCACCCCCTCCCTAACCTAGGGGGCACTGGACAGGGATCAGGAGCAGGAACCCGGGCTGATTCACCCCCTCCCTAACCCAGGGGTCACTGGACAGGGATCAGGAGCAGGAACCCGGACTGATTCAACCCCTCCCTAATCCAGGGGTCACTGGACAGGGATCAGGAGCAGGAACCCGGGCTGATTCACCCCCTCCCTAACCCAGGGGTCACTGGACAGGGATCAGGAGCAGGAACCCAGGCTGATTCACCCCCTCCCTAACCCAGGGGTCACTGGACAGGGATCAGGAGCAGGAACCCGGGCTGATTCAACCCCTCCCTAACCCAGGGGTCACTGGACAGGGATCAGGAGCAGGAACCCGGGCTGATTCACCCCCTCCCTAACCCAGGGGTCACTGGACAGGGATCAGGAGCAGGAACCCGGGCTGATTCACCCCCTCCCTAACCCAGGGGTCACTGGACAGGGATCAGGAGCAGGAACCCGGGCTGATTCACCCCCTCCCTAACCCAGGGGTCACTGGACAGGGATCAGGAGCAGGAACACGGGCTGATTCACCCCCTCCCTAACCCAGGGGTCACTGGACAGGGATCAGGAGCAGGAACCTGGGCTGATTCACCCCCCTCCCTAACCCAGGGGTCACTGGACAGGGATCAGGAGCAGGAACCCGGGCTGATTCACCCCCTCCCTAACCCAGGGGTCACTGGACAGGGATCAGGAGCAGGAACCCGGGCTGATTCACCCTCTCCCTAACCCAGGGGTCACTGGATAGGGATCAGGAGCAGGAACCCGGGCTGATTCACCCCCTTCCCTAACCCAGGGGTCACTGGACAGGGATCAGGAGCAGGAACCCGGGCTGATTCACCCCCTCCCTAACCCAGGGGTCACTGGACAGGGATCAGGAGCAGGAACCCGGGCTGATTCACCCCCCTCCCTAACCCAGGGGTCACTGAACAGGGATCAGGAGCAGGAACCCGGGCTGATTCACCCCCCTCCCTAACCCAGGGGTCACTGAACAGGGGGATCAGGAGCAGGAACCCGGGCTGATTCACCCCTTCCTAACCCAGGGGTCACTGGACAGGGATCAGGAGCAGGAACCCGGGCTGATTCACCCCCTCCCTAACCCAGGGGTCACGGGACAGGGATCAGAGCAGGAACCCGGGCTGATTCACCCCTTCCCTAACCCAGGGGTCACTGGACAGGGATCAGGAGCAGGAACCCGGGCTGATTCACCCCCTCCCTAACCCAGGGGTCACTGGACAGGGATCAGGAGCAGGAACCCGGGCTGATTCTCACCCCCTCCCTAACCCAGGGGTCACTGGACAGGGATCAGGAGCTGGAACCCGGGCTGATTCACCCCCTCCCTAACCCAGGGGTCACTGGACAGGGATCAGGAGCAGGAACCCGGGCTGATTCACCCCCTCCCTAACCCAGGGGTCACTGGACAGGGATCAGGAGCAGGAACCCGGGCTGATTCAACCCCTCCCTAACCCGGAGGTCACTGGACTGGGATCAGGAGCAGGAACCCGGGCTGATTCACCCCCTCCTAACCCAGGGGTCACTGGACAGGGATCAGGAGCAGGAACCCGGGCTGATTCACCCCCTCCCTAACCCAGGGGTCACTGGACATGGATCAGGAGCAGGAACCCGGGCTGATTCACCCCCCTCCCTATCCCAGTGGCCTGCCATGGGGTCACTCACTAACCCTAGCCAAGGTCAGGCTGCATGATCGGCAGCCATTTGTAGGGAACGCTTGTGTTCCTGGAGGGACTCCCTCTACAGGTCCTCCGGGTCACTGCACCCTCCACAGGCAGTCGCAGTTCCGGGTCCCCACCGGCATCTCTCTCTCTCTCTCGCTCCCTCCTTCCATTTATCCACCGTCACTCTTTTCCTCCCGCCTCCATCTCTCTCCCTCCCTCCTCCGTCGCTCGCTCGCTCTCCCTCCCTCCTCCGCTCTCTCCCTCCCTCCTCTCTCTCCCTCCTCCTCCTCACTCCCTCTCCCCTTTCTTCCTCCCTCCTCCGTCTCTCCTCTCCTCCCTCCCTCCTCCGTCTCTCCTCCCTCTCCGTCTCTCTCTCCCTCCTCCTCTCTCCCCCCTCCCTCCTCCCTCCTCCTCTCACTCCCTCTCCCCTTTCTCCCTCCCTCCTCCGTCTCTCTCCCTCCCTCCTCCGTCTCTCCCTCCCTCCTCCGTCTCTCTCTCCCTCCCTCGTCTCTCCTCCCTTCCTCCCTCCGTCTCTCTCCCTCCCTCCCTCCCTCGTCTCTCCCTCCTTCCTCCCTCCTTCCTCCCTCCGTCTCTCTCTCTCCCTCCCTCCTCCGTCTCTCCCTCTCTCCTCCGTCTCTCCCTCCCTCCCTCCCTCCCTCCTCCGTCTCTCTCTCCCTCCGTCTCTCCCTTCCTCCCTCCGTCCCTCTCTCCCTCCCTCCGTCCCTCCTCCATCTCTCCCTCCGTCCCTCTCTCCTCCCTCCGTCCCTCTCCATCTCTCCCTCCCTCCTCCATCTCTCCCTCCCTCCCTCCCTCCCTCCGTCTCTCTCTCCCTCCCTCCGTCTCCCTCCCTCCCTCCGTCTCTCTCCCTCCCTCCCTCCCTCGTCTCTCCCTCCCTTCCTCCCTCCCTTCCTCCCTCCGTCTCTCTCTCTCCCTCCCTCCTCCGTCTCTCCCTCTCTCCTCTCCCTCCTCCGTCTCTCCCTCCCTCCCTCCCTCCTCCGTCTCTCTCTCCCTCCGTCTCTCCCTTCCTCCCTCCGTCCCTCTCTCCCTCCCTCCGTCCCTCCTCCATCTCTCCCTCCGTCCCTCTCTCCCTCCCTCCGTCCCTCTCCATCTCTCCCTCCCTCCTCAGCTCTCCCTCCCTCCTCCATCTCTCCCTCCCTCCTCCCTCCGTCTCTCTCTCCCTCCCTCCGTCTCCCTCCCTCCTCCGTCTCTCCCTCCCTCCCTCCGTCTCTCCCTCCCTCCTCCGTCTCTCCCTCCTCCGTCCCTCTCTCCCTCCTCCGTCTCTCCCTCCCTCCCTCCCTGTCCCTCCCTCCGTCTCTCCCTCCCTCTCTCCGTCTCTCCCTCCCTCCGTCTCTCCCTCCCTCCCTCCGTCTCTCCCTCCCTCCCTCCGCCTCTCCCTCCCTCCCTCCGTCTCTCCTCCCTCCGTCCCTCCTCCGTCTCTCCCTCCCTCCCTCCGTCTCTCCCTCCCTCCTCCCTCCCTCCCTCCGTCTCTCCTCCCTCCCTCCGTCTCTCTCTCCTCCCTCCTGTCTCTCTCTCCCTCCCTCCTGTCTCTCCCTCCCTCCCTCCCTCCGTCTCTCTCTCCCTCCCGTCTCTCCCTCCCTCCGTCTCTCCCTCCGTCTCTCCCTCCCTCCCTCCTCCGTCTCTCCCTCCCTCCCTCCTCTCTCCCTCCTCCGTCTCTCCCTCCCTCCCTCCCTGTCCCTCCCTCCGTCTCTCCCTCCCTCTCTCCGTCTCTCCCTCCCTCTCTCCGTCTCTCCTCCCTCCGTCTCTCCCTCCCTCCCTCCGTCTCTCCCTCCTCCTCCGTCTCTCCCTCCCTCCTCCGTCTCTCCTCCTCCGTCCCTCCCTCCGTCTCTCCCTCCCTCCTCCGTCTCTCCCTCCCTCCCTCCGTCTCTCCCTCCCTCCCTCCGTCTCTCCCTCCCTCCCTCCTGTCTCTCTCTCCCTCCCTCCTGTCTCTCCCTCCTCCCTCCCCTCCGTCTCTCTCTCCCTCCCGTCTCTCCCTCCCTCCGTCTCTCCCTCCGTCTCTCCCTCCCTCCCTCCTCCGTCTCTCCCTCCCTCCCTCCTCCGTCTCTCCCTCCCTCCCTCCTCCGTCTCTCCTCCTCCCTCCTCTCTCTCTCCCTCCCTCCCTCCTCCGTCTCTCCCTCCCTCCTCCGTCTCTCCCTCCCTCCCTCCCTCTCTCCCTCCCTCCCTCCGTCTCTCCTCCGTCTCTCCCTCCCTCCCTCTCTCCCTCCCTCCCTCCGTCTCTCTCTCCCTCCCTCCGTCTCTCTCTCCCTCCCTCCGTGTCTCTCTCCCTCCCTCCGTGTCTCTCTCCCTCCCTCCTGTCTCTCCCTCCCTCCCTCCCTCCGTCTCTCCCTCCGTCTCTCCCTCCCTCCTCCGTCTCTCCCTCCCTCCCTCCTCCGTCTCTCCCTCCCTCCCTCCTCCGTCTCTCCCTCCCTCCCTCGTCTCTCCCTCCCTTCCTCCCTCCCTTCGTCTCTCTCCCTCCCTCCCTCCTCCGTCTCTCCCTCCCTCCCTCCGTCTCTCCCTCCCTCCGTCTCTCCCTCCCTCCGTCTCTCCCTCCCTCCGTCTCTCCCTCCCTCCGTCTCTCCCTCCTCCGTCTCTCCCTCCCTCCCTCCGTCTCTCTCTCCCTCCCTCCGTCTCTCTCTCCCTCCCTCCGTCTCTCTCTCCCTCCCTCCTGTCTCTCCCTCCCTCCGTCTGTCTCTCCCTCCCTCCGTCTCTCCCTCCCTCCCTCCGTCTCTCCCTCCCTCCCTCCGTCTCTCCCTCCCTCCTCCTTCTCTCCCCCTCCCTCCTCCGTCTCTCCCTCCCTCCCTCCATCTCTCTCTCCCTCCCCGTCTCTCCCTCCCTCCCTCCTCTCTCCCTCCCTCCCTCCTCCGTCTCTCCTCCCTCCCTCCGTCTCTCCCTCCCTCCCTCCTCCGTCTCTCCCTCCCTCCCTCCTCCGTCTCTCCCTCCCTCCCTCCTCCTCTCCCTCCCTCCCTCCTCTCCCTCCCTCCTCCGTCTCTCCCTCCCTCCCTCCTCCGTCTCTCCCTCCCTCCCTCCTCCGTCTCTCCCTCCCTCCCTCCTCCGTCTCTCCTCCCTCCCTCCTCCGTCTCTCCCTCCCTCCCTCCTCCGTCTCTCCCTCCCTCCCTCGTCTCTCCCTCCCTCCCTCCGTCTCTCCCTCCCTCCCTCCGTCTCTCCCTCCCTCCCTCCGTCTCTCCCTCCCTCCCTCCGTCTCTCCCTCCCTCCGTCTCTCCCTCCCTCCCTCCGTCTCTCCCTCCCTCCCTCCGTCTCTCCCTCCCTCCCTCCGTCTCTCCCTCCCTCCTCCGTCTCTCCCTCCCTCCGTCTCTCCCTCCCTCCTCCTCTCCCTCCCTCCTCCTCTCCCTCCCTCCTCCTCTCCCTCCGTCTCTCTCTCTCTCTCCCTCCTCCGTCTCGCCCTCCCTCCTCCTCCGTCTCTCCCTCCCTCCCTCCTCCGTCTCTCCCTCCCTCCCTCCTCCATCTCTCCCTCCCTCGTCTCTCCCTCCCTCCTCCGTCTCTCTCTCTCTCCCTCTCTCTCTCTCTCTCCCTCCCTCCGCCTCTCTCTCTCTCCCTCCCTCCTCCGTCTCTCTCTCTCCCCTCCTCCGTCTCTCTCTCTCTCCCTCCGTCTCTCTCTCTCTCCCTCCCTCCCTCCTCCGTCTCTCCCTCCCTCCTCCGTCTCTCCCTCCCTCCCTCCTCCGTCTCTCTCTCTCTCCCTCCCTCCGTCTCTCTCTCTCTCCCTCCCTCCCTCCTCCGTCTCTCCCTCCCTCCTCCGTCTCTCCCTCCCTCCTCCGTCTCTCCCTCCCTCCCTCCGTCTCTCTCTCTCTCCCTCCCTCCGTCTCTCTCTCTCTCCCTCCTCCCTCCTCCGTCTCTCCCTCCCTCCTCCGTCTCTCTCTCCCTCCCTCCTCCGTCTCTCTCTCTCTCCCTCCCTCCGTCTCTCTCTCTCTCCCTCCCTCCCTCCTCCGTCTCTCCCTCCCTCCTCCGTCTCTCCCTCCCTCCCTCCTCCGTCTCTCTCTCTCCCTCCCTCCCTCCTCCGTCTCTCTCTCTCCCTCCCTCCCTCCGTCTCTCTCCCTCCCTCCCTCTCCCTCCCTCCTCCTCCTCTCTCCTCCTCCTCCTCTCTCTCCCTCTCCTCCTCCTCTCTCTCCCTCTCTCCTCCTCCTCTCCTCCGTCTCTCAATTCAATTCAATTTGCTTTATTGGCATGATGACAAGGTACATCTTATGTTGCCAAAGCACCGAAAAAACATTCATGGTTGAACACATAAACACAGATCTATCCATACAGTGTATAAACAGATATATCCCTGTGTGTATAAATATATATTCATATAATATGCATATAATCTTTTCTTAGGTTTACTGGTTGTCCCTCTGTTTATGGCAAGCTGTACATAGTGTGCCGCTAAGGTTACACAATTTCTCTCTTCCCCTAGTAGGTATGGGAGTTTTTGGTCGTCATTCAAATTTTTGAATTCAGGGCATATTTTGTGAATTTTGGGTAGAAATTCTCCCTTATGCCCTGATATTTTCTACAAGCTGTGAGGAAGTGCGTCTCTGTCTCCACCACTCCCTGACTGCAGTGAGAGCATATCCTGTCCTCTCTTGGTAGCCGGGTCTGCCTGTGTCTACCTTTTTCGATCGCCAGGCTATGTTCACTAAGTCTGTACATTGTCAAGGTTTTTCTCAGTTTGCTAACCTTTACCATGGTCAGGTATTCAGCCATGGTGTATTGTCTGTTTAGGGCCAAGTAGCAATTGAGTTTGTTTTGGGTTTTTGTTGTTTCTGTCCAATAGGTCA
This sequence comes from Somniosus microcephalus, assembly GCF_052327205.1. Lineage (NCBI taxonomy): Eukaryota > Metazoa > Chordata > Chondrichthyes > Squaliformes > Somniosidae > Somniosus > Somniosus microcephalus. The sequence continues at coordinate 20,406,344 of NW_028225181.1, read as the reverse complement.
GATATTTTTCCTTTTGTTTAGTGACAATTGTGTTGGGTCGAATTCTCTGTGTTACGATGTCACTGTCCTGGGGCTGGTTACTGTTAGTAGTGTTAGTAGTTACTTCACTGAGTCCCAGGACTAGTTGACTGAGGGTATTCTTCTTTATGGTCCTCTCTTGGCATTTCAGGCTTCGTAATGATAGCATTGGGGGTTGCTCATTTTAGGTGTTTCCAAAATTTGGTGGCTCTTTTTTGGATATTAATTAGTAGTGGATATTGGCCTAGTTCTCCCTCCTCCGTCTCTCTCTCTCTCTCCCTCCTCCGTCTCTCTCTCTCTCTCTCCCTCCTCCATCTCCCTTCCTCCCTCCCTCCCTCCCGCAGGGAAAGGGCCTGGATCGACAGGTCCAGTTTCAGGAGCACCCCTCTTTGACCCTGATCCTATCCCACCATGACGCTACTCTATCGCCAGCTGGGAGACAACAGACATGGATCAGGAGCAGGAACCCAGGCTGATTCACCCCCTCCCTAACCCAGAGGTCACTGGACAGGGATCAGGAGCAGGAACCCGGGCTGATTCACCCCCTCCCTAACCCAGGGGTCACTGGACAGGGATCAGGAGCAGGAACCCAGGCTGATTCACCCCCTCCCTAACCGAGGGGACACTGGACAGGGATCAGGAGCAGGAACCCAGGCTGATTCCCCCCTCCCTAACCCAGGGGTCACTGGACAGGGATCAGGAGCAGGAACCCAGGCTGATTCACCCCCTCCCTAACCCAGGGGTCACTGGACAGGGATCAGGAGCAGGAACCCAGGCTGATTCACCCCTCCCTAACCCAGGGGTCACTGGACAGGGATCAGGAGCAGGAACCCGGGCTGATTCACACCCTCCCTCACCAGGGGTCACTGGACAGGGATCAGGAGCAGGAACCCGGGCTGATTCACCCCCTCCCTAACCCAGGGTCACTGGACAGGGATCAGGAGCAGGAACCCGGACTGATTCACCCCCTCCCTAACCCAGGGGTCACTGGACAGGGATCAGGAGCAGGAACCACGGCTGATTCACCCCCTCCCTAACCCAGGGGTCACTGGACAGGGATCAGGAGCAGGAACCCAGGCTGATTCACCCCCTCCCTAACCCAGGGGTCACTGGACAGGAATCAGGAGCAGGAACCCGGGCTGATTCACCCCCTCCCTAACCCAGGGTCACTGGACAGGGATCAGGAGCAGGAACCCGGGCTGATTCACCCCCTCCCTAACCCAGGGGTCACTGGACAGGGATCAGGAGCAGGAACCCGGGCTGATTCACCCCCTCCCTAACCCAGGGTCACTGGACAGGGATCAGGAGCAGGAACCCGGGCTGATTCACCCCCTCCCTAACCAGGGGTCACTGGACAGGGATCAGGAGCAGGAACCCAGGCTGATTCACCCCCTCCCTAACCCAGGGGTCACTGGACAGGGATCAGGAGCAGGAACCCGGGCTGATTCACCCCCTCCCTAACCCCGGGGTCACTGGACAGGGATCAGGAGCAGGAACCCAGGCTGATTCACCCCCTCCCTAACCCAGGGGTCACTGGACAGTGATCAGGAGCAGGAACCCGGGCTGATTCACCCCCTCCCTAACCCAGGGGTCACTGGACAGGGATCAGGAGCAGGAACCCGGGCTGATTCACCCACTCCCTAACCCAGGGGTCACTGGACAGGGATCAGGAGCAGGAACCCGGGCTGATTCACCCCCTCCCTAACCCAGGGGTCACTGGACAGGGATCAGGAGCAGGAACCCGGGCTGATTCACCCCCCCACTAACCCAGGGGTCACTGGACAGGGATCAGGAGCAGGAACCCGGGCTGATTCACCCCCTCCCTAACCCAGGGGTCACTGGACAGGGATCAGGAGCAGGAACCCGGGCTGATTCACCCCCTCCCTAACCAGGGGTCACTGGACAGGGATCAGGAGCAGGAACCCGGGCTGATTCACCCCCTCCCTAACCCAGGGTCACTGGACAGGGATCAGGAGCAGGAACCCGGGCTGATTCACCCCCTCCCTAACCCAGGGTCACTGGACAGGGATCAGGAGCAGGAACCCGGGCTGATTCACCCCCTCCCTAACCCAGGGGTCACTGGACAGGGATCAGGAGCAGGAACCCAGGCTGATTCACCCCCTCCCTAACCCAGGGGTCACTGGACAGGGATCAGGAGCAGGAACCCGGGCTGATTCACCCCCCTCCCTAACCCAGGGGTCACTGGACAGGGATCAGGAGCAGGAACCCAGGCTGATTCACCCCCTCACTAACCCAGGGGTCACTGGACAGGGATCAGGAGCAGGAACCCGGGCTGATTCACCCCCTCCCTAACCCAGGGGTCACTGGACAGGGATCAGGAGCCCGGGCTGATTCACCCCCTCCCTAACCCAGGGGTCACTGGACAGGGATCAGCAGCAGGAACCCGGGCTGATTCACCCCCTCCTAACCCAGGGGTCACTGGACAGGGATCAGGAGCAGGAACCCGGGCTGATTCACCCCCTCCCTAACCCAGAGGTCACTGGACAGGGATCAGGAGCAGGAACTCGGGCTGATTCACCCCTCCCTAACCCAGGGGTCACTGGACAGGGATCAGGAGCAGGAACCCGGGCTGATTCACCCCCTCCCTAACCCAGAGGTCACTGGACAGGGATCAGGAGCAGGAACCCGGGTTGATTCACCCCCTTTCTAACCCTGGCCCTGGACAGGGTCACTCACTAACCTCAGGCAAGATCAGGGGTCACTCAGTAACCCCAGACCAAGGTCAGGGTTCAATCACTAACCCCAGGCTCTGGTCATGAGGTCACTCACTAACCCAGTCCCTGCCCAGGGGTCACTCACTAACCCGGGCCAAGGTCAGGGGTCACTCACTAACCCTGACCAAGGTCAGGGGTCACTCACTAGCCCGGGCCAAGGTCAGGGGTCACTCACTAACCCTGGCCAAGGTCAGGGGTCACTCATTAGACCGGGCCAAGGTCAGGGGTCACTCACTAGCCCGGGCCAAGGTCAGGGGTCACTCACTAACCCTGACCAAGGTCAGGGGTCACTCACTAGCCCGGGCCAAGGTCAGGGGTCACTCACTAACCCTGGCCAAGGTCAGGGGTCACTCATTAGACCGGGCCAAGGTCAGGGGTCACTCACTAGCCCAGGCCAAGGTCAGGGGTCACTCACTAACCCTGACCAAGGTCAGGGGTCACTCACTAGCCCGGGCCAAGGTCAGGGGTCACTCACTAGCCCGGGCCAAGGTCAGGGGTCACTCATTAGCCCAAACCACGGCCAGGGGTCACTCACTGGCCCGGGCAAAGGTCAGGGGACACGCACGAATCCAGGGCAAGTTGTGGGGTCACTCACGACGCCAGGCCAAGTTCAAGGGTCATTCACTAACAGGCCTTCCCCACGTTGCACGATCGGCAGCCATTTTGTAGGGAGCTGCTGTGTTCCTGCAGGGGCTCCCTCTACAGGTCCCGCGGGTCACTGCACCCCCACCCCCACAGGCAGCTGCAGTCCCCGGTCCCCACTCCCTCCCTCCCTCTGTCCTTCTAACCTCAGACTCTCTCCCTTGCAGCTACTTCTAGCCTTCCCACCCCCACCTCCATCTCGCCATCCTCCCCCCTCCATTTCTCCCTCCTCCCCCCTCCATCTCTCCCTCCTCTCCCCTCCCTCCATCTCTCCCTCCTCCTCCATCTCTCCCTCCTCCTCCATCTCTCCCTTCTCCCCCTCTCCCTCCACCTCCTCCTCCCCCCTCCTCCACTCCCCTCCTCCCTCCTCCACCTCTCCCTCCTCCCCACCTCTCCTTCCCCCCCTCCCTCCTCCACCTCTCCCTCCCCCCCTCCCTCCTCCACCTCTCCCTCCTCCCCCCTCCCTCTCCCTCCTCCTCCCCCTCTCCCTCCTCCTCCCCCTCTCCCTCCTGGTGAATCGCCTCTGCACCCTCTCCAGTGCAATCACATCCTTCCTATAGAGTGGCGACCAGAACTGCACACAGTATTCCAGCTGTGGCCTAACTAGCGTTTTGTGCAGCTCCATCATAACCTCCCTGCTCTTATATTCTATGCCTCGGCTAATGAAGGCAAGTATCCCATATGCCTTCTTAACCACCTTATCTACCTGTCCTGCTGCCTTCAGGGATCTATGTACATGCACACCAAGGTCCTCTGATCCTCTGTCCTTCCTAGGGTCCTACCATTCATTGTGTATTCCCTTGCCTTGTTAGTCCTCCCAAAATGCATCACCTCACACTTTTCAGGTTAAATTCCATTTGCCACTGTTCTGCCCATCTGACCAACCCATCTATATCGTCCTGTAGCCTGAGACTTCCTTCCTCGTTATTTACCACTCCACCAATTTTCGTGTCATCTGTGAACTTACTGATCATACCTCCTACATTCATATCTAAATCATTAATGTACACTACAAACAGCAAAGGACCCAGCACCGATACCTGCGGTACACCACTGGACACAGGCTTCCAGTCACAAAAACAACCTTCGACCATCACCCTCTGCCTCCTGCCACTAAGCCAATTTTGGGGACAATGTGCCAAATTGCCCTGGATCCCATGGGTTCTTACCTTCTTGACCAGTCTCCCATGTGGGACTTTGTCAAAAGCCTTACTGAAGTCATGTAGACTACATCAACTGTACTACCCTCATCCACACACCTAGTCACCCCCTCGAAAAATTCAATCAAATTGGTTAGACATAATCTCCCCCTTACAAAGCCATGCTGACAATCCTTGCCTCTCCAAGTGGAGACTAATTCTGTCCCTCAGAATTTTTTCCAATAATTTCCCTACCACTGATGTTGGGCTCACTGGCCTAAAATTCCCTGGTTTATCCCTACTACCCTTCTTGAATAATGGTACTATGTTAGCTGTCCTCTAGTCTTCTGGCACCTCCCCTGTGGCGAGAGAGATTCTGAAAATTAGTGTCAGAGCCCCTGCAATCTCCTCCCTTGCCTCACACAGCAGCCTGGGATACATCTCGTCTGGGCCTGGGGATTTATCCACTTTTAAGCCCACTAAAACCTCCTCCCTCTCAATACTAATTTGTTCAAGTATATCACAATCCCCTGCCTGATTTCTATGCCTACATAATCCTTCTCCATAGTGAACACAGATGCAAAATATTCATTTAAAACCTCACCCACATCTTCCAGCTCTACACACAGATTGCCACTTTGGTCCCTAATGGGCCCTACACTTTCCCTGGTTATCCTCTTGCCCTTAATAGACTTATAAAACACCTTGGGATTTTCCTTTATTTTGCCCGCCAGTGTTTTTTCATGCCCCCTCTTCGCTCTCCTAATTTCTTTAAGTATCCCCCCTGCACTTTCTATACTCCTCTAGGGCTTCCACTGTTTTTAGCCCTTTGTATTTGCCAAAAGCCTCCCTTTTTTTCCTAATCCATTCTTGTATATCCCTTGACATCCAGGGTTCCCTGGGCTTGTTGGTCCCACCCTTGACCTTTACGGGAACATGTTGGCGTTGTACTCTCTCTATTTCCCTTCTGAAAGACTCCCACTGCTCTGATGTGGATTTTCCTACAAGTAGCTGATCCCAGTCCACTTTGACCAGATCCTGCCTTATCATATTAAAATCGGCCTTCCCCCAATTTAGAACCTTTATTTCCGGTCCATCTTTGTCTTTTTTCATGACTACCTTAAATTTCACCGAATTATGGTCACTGTCACCAAAATGCTCTCCTACTGACACTTTTTCCACTTGCCCGGCTATATTCCCGAGAATTAGGTCCAGTACCACCCCCTCTCTTGTAGGACTTTCTACATGCTGGCTCAAAAAGCTCTCCTGGATGCACTTTAAGTATTCCGCACCCTCTAAGCCTTTCACACTCTGACTATCCCAGTTAATATTGGGTAAGTTGAAATCCCCTACTATTATTGCCCTATATTACCCTATTATTTCTACACTTCTGAGATTTGCTCTATCTCCCGCTGATTGTTTGGGGGCCTATAGTACACTCCCAGCAAAGTGCTTGCCCTCTTTTTGTTTTTAAGTTCTACCCATATGGCCACATTAGAGGAACCTGCTAAGATATCATCCCTCCTTATAGCAGTAATTCACTCCTCGATTAATATTGTGACACCCCCTCCTCTTTTACACCCCCACTCTGTCTTGCCTGAAGATTCTATACCCGGGAATATTGAGTGGCCAGTCCTGCCCCACCCTCAACCATGTCACCGGACAAGGTTTAGCATCACGAGCCCGGGCTGATTCACCCCCTCCCTAACCCAGAGGTCACTGGACAGGGATCAGGAGCAGGAACTCGGGCTGATTCACCCCTCCCTAACCCAGGGGTCACTGGACAGGGATCAGGAGCAGGAACCCGGGCTGATTCACCCCCTCCCTAACCCAGAGGTCACTGGACAGGGATCAGGAGCAGGAACCCGGGTTGATTCACCCCCTTTCTAACCCTGGCCCTGGACAGGGTCACTCACTAACCTCAGGCAAGATCAGGGTCACTCAGTAACCCCAGACCAAGGTCAGGGTTCAATCACTAACCCCAGGCTCTGGTCATGAGGTCACTCACTAACCCAGTCCCTGCCCAGGGGTCACTCACTAACCCGGGCCAAGGTCAGGGGTCACTCACTAACCCTGACCAAGGTCAGGGGTCACTCACTAGCCCGGGCCAAGGTCAGGGGTCACTCACTAACCCTGGCCAAGGTCAGGGGTCACTCATTAGACCGGGCCAAGGTCAGGGGTCACTCACTAGCCCGGGCCAAGGTCAGGGGTCACTCACTAACCCTGACCAAGGTCAGGGGTCACTCACTAGCCCGGCCAAGGTCAGGGGTCACTCACTAACCCTGGCCAAGGTCAGGGGTCACTCATTAGACCGGGCCAAGGTCAGGGGTCACTCACTAGCCCAGGCCAAGGTCAGGGGTCACTCACTAACCCTGACCAAGGTCAGGGGTCACTCACTAGCCCGGGCCAAGGTCAGGGGTCACTCACTAGCCCGGCCAAGGTCAGGGGTCACTCATTAGCCCAAACCACGGCCAGGGGTCACTCACTGGCCCGGGCAAAGGTCAGGGGACACGCACGAATCCAGGCAAGTTGTGGGGTCACTCACGACGCCAGGCCAAGTTCAAGGGTCATTCACTAACAGGCCTTCCCCACGTTGCACGATCGGCAGCCATTTTGTAGGGAGCTGCTGTGTTCCTGCAGGGGCTCCCTCTACAGGTCCCGCGGGTCACTGCACCCCCACCCCCACAGGCAGCTGCAGTCCCCGGTCCCCACTCCCTCCCTCCCTCTGTCCTTCTAACCTCAGACTCTCTCCCTTGCAGCTACTTCTAGCCTTCCCACCCCCACCTCCATCTCGCCATCCTCCCCCCTCATTTCTCCCTCCTCCCCCCTCCATCTCTCCCTCCTCTCCCCTCCCTCCATCTCTCCCTCCTCCTCCATCTCTCCCTCCTCCTCCATCTCTCCCTTCTCCCCCTCTCCCTCCACCTCCTCCTCCCCCCTCCTCCACTCCCCTCCTCCCTCCTCCACCTCTCCCTCCTCCCCCACCTCTCCCTTCCCCCCCTCCCTCCTCCACCTCTCCCTCCCCCCCCTCCCTCCTCCACCTCTCCTCCTCCCCCCTCCCTCTCCCTCCTCCTCCCCTCTCCTCCTCCTCCCCTCTCCCTCCTGGTGAATCGCCTCTGCACCCTCTCCAGTGCAATCACATCCTTCCTATAGAGTGGCGACCAGAACTGCACACAGTATTCCAGCTGTGGCCTAACTAGCGTTTTGTGCAGCTCCATCATAACCTCCCTGCTCTTATATTCTATGCCTCGGCTAATGAAGGCAAGTATCCCATATGCCTTCTTAACCACCTTATCTACCTGTCCTGCTGCCTTCAGGGATCTATGTACATGCACACCAAGGTCCCTCTGATCCTCTGTCCTTCCTAGGGTCCTACCATTCATTGTGTATTCCTTGCCTTGTTAGTCCTCCCAAAATGCATCACCTCACACTTTTCAGGGTTAAATTCCATTTGCCACTGTTCTGCCCATCTGACCAACCATCTATATCGTCCTGTAGCCTGAGACTTCCTTCCTCGTTATTTACCACTCCACCAATTTTCGTGTCATCTGTGAACTTACTGATCATACCTCCTACATTCATATCTAAATCATTAATGTACACTACAAACAGCAAAGGACCCAGCACCGATACCTGCGGTACACCACTGGACACAGGCTTCCAGTCACAAAAACAACCTTCGACCATCACCCTCTGCCTCCTGCCACTAAGCCAATTTTGGGACAATGTGCCAAATTGCCCTGGATCCCATGGGTTCTTACCTTCTTGACCAGTCTCCATGTGGGACTTTGTCAAAAGCCTTACTGAAGTCCATGTAGACTACATCAACTGTACTACCCTCATCCACACACCTAGTCACCCCCTCGAAAAATTCAATCAAATTGGTTAGACATAATCTCCCCCTTACAAAGCCATGCTGACAATCCTTGCCTCTCCAAGTGGAGACTAATTCTGTCCCTCAGAATTTTTTCCAATAATTTCCCTACCACTGATGTTGGGCTCACTGGCCTAAAATTCCCTGGTTTATCCCTACTACCCTTCTTGAATAATGGTACTATGTTAGCTGTCCTCTAGTCTTCTGGCACCTCCCCTGTGGCGAGAGAGATTCTGAAAATTAGTGTCAGAGCCCCTGCAATCTCCTCCCTTGCCTCACACAGCAGCCTGGGATACATCTCGTCTGGGCCTGGGGATTTATCCACTTTTAAGCCCACTAAAACCTCCTCCCTCTCATACTAATTTGTTCAAGTATATCACAATCCCCTGCCTGATTTCTATGCCTACATAATCCTTCTCCATAGTGAACACAGATGCAAAATATTCATTTAAAACCTCACCCACATCTTCCAGCTCTACACACAGATTGCCACTTTGGTCCCTAATGGGCCCTACACTTTCCCTGGTTATCCTCTTGCCCTTAATAGACTTATAAAACACCTTGGGATTTTCCTTTATTTGCCCGCCAGTGTTTTTTCATGCCCCCTCTTCGCTCTCCTAATTTCTTTAAGTATCCCCCCTGCACTTTCTATACTCCTCTAGGGCTTCCACTGTTTTTAGCCCTTTGTATTTGCCAAAAGCCTCCCTTTTTTTCCTAATCCATTCTTGTATATCCCTTGACATCCAGGGTTCCCTGGGCTTGTTGGTCCCACCCTTGACCTTTACGGGAACATGTTGGCGTTGTACTCTCTCTATTTCCCTTCTGAAAGACTCCCACTGCTCTGATGTGGATTTTCCTACAAGTAGCTGATCCCAGTCCACTTTGACCAGATCCTGCCTTATCATATTAAAATCGGCCTTCCCC
>NW_028225181.1:20295007-20396515 GCF_052327205.1 Somniosus microcephalus | reverse complement strand
AGAGAGAGGGGGGGACCGAGAGAGAGAGAGAGGGGGGACCGAGAGAGAGAGAGGGGGGGGCCGAGAGAGAGAGAGAGGGGGGGGGCCGAGAGAGAGCCAGAGAGGGGGGGGCCGAGAGAGGGAGGGGGAGGGGGGACCGAGAGAGAGCCAGAGAGGGGGGACCGAGAGAGAGAGAGAGAGAGGGGCCGAGAGAGAGAGAGAGGGGGGACCGAGAGAGAGAGAGAGAGAGGGGCCGAGAGAGAGAGAGAGGGGGGACCGAGAGAGAGAGAGAGAGGGGGGACCGAGAGAGAGAGAGGGGGGGGACCGAGAGAGAGAGAGAGAGGGGGGGCCGAGAGAGAGAGAGAGAGAGAGGGGGGACCGAGAGAGAGAGAGAGGGGGGGACCGAGAGAGAGAGAGAGGGGGGGGACCGAGAGAGAGAGAGAGAGGGGGGACCGAGAGAGAGAGAGAGGGGGGGACCGAGAGCGAGAGAGAGGGGGGGGACCAAGAGAGAGAGAGGGGGGGGACCGAGAGAGAGAGAGAGAGAGAGGGGGGACCGAGAGAGAGAGAGAGGGGGGACCGAGAGAGAGAGAGAGGGGGGGGACCGAGAGAGAGAGAGAGGGGGGGACCGAGAGAGAGAGAGAGGGGGGACCGAGAGAGAGAGAGAGGGGGGACGAGAGAGAGAGAGGGGGGGGGACCGAGAGAGAGAGAGAGGGGGGACCGAGAGAGAGAGAGAGGGGGGGGGCCGAGAGAGAGAGAGAGGGGGGGGGGGGGGAGACCGAGAGAGAGAGAGAGGGAGGGGGGACCGAGAGAGAGAGACGGGGGGGGGGGGGGGGGGGGGGAGACCGAGAGAGAGAGTGAGAGAGAGGGAGGGGGGACCGAGAGAGAGAGGGGGGGGGGGGGGGAAGACCGAGAGAGAGAGAGAGAGAGAGGGGGAGGGGGGACCGAGAGAGAGAGGGGGGGGGGGGGGGGGAGACCGAGAGAGAGAGAGAGAGAGAGAGAGAGAGAGGGAGGGGGGACCGAGAGAGAGAGAGGGGGGGGGGAGAGACCGAGAGAGAGAGAGAGAGGGAGGGGGGGGGACCGAGAGAGAGAGGGGGGGGGGGGGGGGAGACCGAGAGAGAGAGAGAGAGAGAGAGAGAGGGAGGGGGGACCGAGAGAGAGAGAGAGAGGGAGAGGGAGGGGGGACCGAGAGAGAGAGAGAGAGGGGGCAGGGGGGGGGGGGGGGGGAGACCGAGAGAGAGAGAGAGAGAGGGAGGGGGGACCGAGAGAGAGAGAGGGGGCGGGGGGGGGAGACCGAGAGAGAGAGGGAGGGGGGGGGGGAGAGAGAGAGAGGGGGGGGGGGGGGGAGAGAGAGAGAGAGAGAGGGGGACCGAGAGAGCCAGAGAGGGGGGGGCCGAGAGAGAGAGGGGGGGGGCGGAGAGAGAGAGAGAGAAGGGGGGACCGAGAGAGCCAGAGAGGGGGGGGGCCGAGAGACAGAGGGGGGGGGGGAGACAGAGAGAGAGAGAGAGAGAGGGGGACCGAGAGAGCCAGAGATGGGGGGGGACCGAGAGAGAGCGAGGGGGGGAGGGGGGACCGAGAGAGCCAGGGGGGGGGCCCCCGAGAGAGAGAAAGAGAGGGGGGGGACCGAGAGAGCCAGAGAGGGGGGGGGGCTGAGAGAGAGAGGGGGGGGGCGGGGGGGGAGACAGAGAGAGAGAGAGAGAGAGAGAGAGGGGGGGACCGAGAGAGCCAGAGAGAGGGGGACCGAGAGAGCCAGAGAGGGGGGGGGGCTGAGAGAGAGAGAGGGGGGGGGCGGGGGGGGAGACAGAGAGAGAGAGAGAGAGAGAGAGAGAGAGGGGGGGACCGAGAGAGCCAGAGAGAGGGGGACCGAGAGAGCCAGAGAGGTGGGGGGGGCCCGAGAGAGAGAGAGGGGGACCGAGAGAGCCAGAGAGGGGGGGGGCCCGAGAGAGAGAGAGAGAGGGGGACCGAGAGAGCCAGAGAGGGGGGGGGCCCGAGAGAGAGAGAGAGAGAGAGAGAGAGAGAGGGGGCCCGAGAGAGCCAGAGAGGGGGGGGGCCCCGAGAGAGCCAGAGAGGGGGGGGGGCCCCAGAGAGAGAGAGAGAGGGGGGGACCCAGAGAGAGAGAGAGCCAGAGCGGGGGGGGCCGAGAGAGCCAGAGCAGGGGGGGGGCCGAGAGAGCCAGAGCCGGGGGGGCCAGGAGAGCCAGATATTTATACACTCAGGGATATATCTGTTTATACACTGTATGGATAGATCTGTATTTTTTGTGTTCAACCATGAATGTTTTTCGATGCTTTGGCAACATAAGATATACCTTGTCATGCCAATAAAGCGATTTGAATTGAATTGAATTGAGAGAGGGGGACCGAGAGAGAGAGCGAGACAGAAAGAGAGAGAGAGAGAGAGAGGGGGGGGGACCGAGAGAGAGGGGGGGGACCGAGAGAGAGAGAGGGGGGACCGAGAGAGAGAGAGGGGGACCGAGAGAGAGGAGGGGACCGAGAGGGAGACGCAGAGGGAGGGAGGGGGGCGCAGAGGGAGGGAGGGGGGACGCAGAGGGAGGGAGGGGGGGACGCAGAGGGAGGGAGGGGGGACGCAGAGGGAGGGAGAGGCAGAGAGAGAGCGCGCGGGCGAGAGGGGGCAGAGAGGGCGCGCGGGCGAGAGGGGGCAGAGAGGGCGCGCGGGCGAGAGGGGGCAGAGAGGGCGCGCGGGCGAGAGGGGGCAGAGAGGGAGCGCGGGCGAGAGGGGGCAGAGAGGGAGCGCGGGCGAGAGGGGGCAGAGAGGGAGCGCGGGCGAGAGGGGGCAGAGAGGGAGCGCGGGCGAGAGGGGGCAGAGAGGGAGCGCGGGCGAGAGGGGGCAGAGAGGGAGCGCGGGCGAGAGGGGGCAGAGAGGGAGCGCGGGCGAGAGGGGGCAGAGAGGGAGCGCGAGCGAGAGGGGGCAGAGAGGGAGCGCGAGCGAGAGGGGGCAGAGAGGGAGCGCGAGCGAGAGGGGGCAGAGAGGGAGCGCGAGCGAGAGGGGGCAGAGAGGGAGCGCGAGCGAGAGGGGGCAGAGAGGGAGCGCGAGCGAGAGGGGGCAGAGAGGGAGCGCGAGCGAGAGGGGGCAGAGAGGGAGCGCGAGCGAGAGGGGGCAGAGAGGGCGCGCGAGCGAGAGGCGGCAGAGAGGGCGCGCGAGCGAGAGGGGGCAGAGAGGGCGCGCGAGCGAGAGGGGGCAGAGAGGGCGCGCGAGCGAGAGGGGGCAGAGAGGGCGCGCGAGCGAGAGGGGGCAGAGAGGGGCGCGCGAGCGAGAGGGGGCAGAGAGGGCGCGCGAGCGAGAGGGGGCAGAGAGGGCGCGCGAGCGAGAGGGGGCAGAGAGGGCGCGCGAGCGAGAGGGGGCAGAGAGGGAGCGCGAGCGAGAGGGGGCAGAGAGGGCGCGCGAGCGAGAGGGGGCAGAGAGGGCGCGCGAGCGAGAGGGGGCAGAGAGGGCGCGCGAGCGAGAGGGGGCAGAGAGGGGCGCGCGAGCGAGAGGGGGCAGAGAGGGAGCGCGAGCGAGAGGGGGCAGAGAGGGAGCGCGAGCGAGAGGGGGCAGAGAGGGAGCGCGAGCGAGAGGGGGCAGAGAGGGAGCGCGAGCGAGAGGGGGCAGAGAGAACGCGCGAGCGAGAGGGGGCAGAGAGAGCGCGCGAGCGAGAGGGGGCAGAGAGAGCGCGCGAGCGAGAGGGGGCAGAGAGAGCGCTGCGAGCGAGAGGGGGCAGAGAGAGCGCGCGAGCGAGAGGGGGCAGAGAGAGCGCGCGAGCGAGAGGGGGCTGAGAGAGCGCGCGAGCGAGAGGGGGCAGAGAGAGCGCGCGAGCGAGAGGGGGCAGAGAGCGCGCGCGAGCGAGAGGGGGCAGAGAGAGCGCTGCGAGCGAGAGGGGGCAGAGAGAGCGCGCGAGCGAGAGGGGGCAGAGAGAGCGCGGCGAGCGAGAGGGGGCAGAGAGAGCGCGCGAGCGAGAGGGGGCAGAGAGAGCGCGCGAGCGAGAGGGGGGAGAGAGAGAGCGCGCGAGCGAGAGGGGGCAGAGAGAGCGCTGCGAGCGAGAGGGGGCAGAGAGAGAGCGCGCGAGCGAGAGGGGGCAGAGAGAGCGCAGCGAGCGAGAGGGGGCAGAGAGAGCGCGCGAGCGAGAGGGGGCAGAGAGAGCGCGCGAGCGAGAGGGGGCAGAGAGAGCGCGCGAGCGAGAGGGGGCAGAGAGAGCGCGCGAGCGAGAGGGGGCAGAGAGAGCGCGCAGCGAGCGAGAGGGGGCAGAGAGAGCGCGCGAGCGAGAGGGGGCAGAGAGAGCGCTGCGAGCGAGAGGGGGCAGAGAGAGCGCGCGAGCGAGAGGGGGCAGAGAGAGCGCGCGAGCGAGAGGGGGCAGAGAGAGCGCGCGAGCGAGAGGGGGCAGAGAGAGCGCGCGAGCGAGAGGGGGCAGAGAGAGCGCGCGAGCGAGAGGGGGCAGAGAGAGCGCGCGAGCGAGAGGGGGCAGAGAGAGCGCGCGAGCGAGAGGGGGCAGAGAGAGCGCGCGAGCGAGAGGGGGCAGAGAGAGCGCGCGAGCGAGAGGGGGCAGAGAGAGCGCGCGAGCGAGAGGGGGCAGAGAGAGCGCGCGAGCGAGAGGGGGCAGAGAGAGCGCGCGAGCGAGAGGGGGCAGAGAGAGCGCGCGAGCGAGAGGGGGCAGAGAGAGCGCGCGAGCGAGAGGGGGCAGAGAGAGCGCGCGAGCGAGAGGGGGCAGAGAGAGCGCGCGAGCGAGAGGGGGCAGAGAGAGCGCGCGAGCGAGAGGGGGCAGAGAGAGCGCGCGAGCGAGAGGGGGCAGAGAGAGCGCTGCGAGCGAGAGGGGGCAGAGAGAGCGCTGCGAGCGAGAGGGGGCAGAGAGAGCGCGCGAGCGAGAGGGGGCAGAGAGAGCGCGCGAGCGAGAGGGGGCAGAGAGAGCGCGCGAGCGAGAGGGGGCAGAGAGAGCGCGCGAGCGAGAGGGGGCAGAGAGAGCGCGCGAGCGAGAGGGGGCAGAGAGAGCGCGCGAGCGAGAGGGGGCAGAGAGAGCGCTGCGAGCGAGAGGGGGCAGAGAGAGAGCGCTGCGAGCGAGAGGGGGCAGAGAGAGCGCGCGAGCGAGAGGGGGCAGAGAGAGCGCGCGAGCGAGAGGGGGCAGAGAGAGCGCGCGAGCGAGAGGGGGCAGAGAGAGCGCGCGAGCGAGAGGGGGCAGAGAGAGCGCTGCGAGCGAGAGGGGGCAGAGAGAGAGCGCGCGAGCGAGAGGGGGCAGAGAGAGCGCGCGAGCGAGAGGGGGCAGAGAGAGCGCGAGCGAGAGGAGGGGGCAGAGAGAGCGCGCGAGCGAGAGGGGGCAGAGAGAGCGCTGCGAGCGAGAGGGGGCAGAGAGAGCGCGCGAGCGAGAGGGGGCAGAGAGAGCGCGCGAGCGAGAGGGGGCAGAGAGAGCGCTGCGAGCGAGAGGGGGCAGAGAGAGCGCGCGAGCGAGAGGGGGCAGAGAGAGCGCTGCGAGCGAGAGGGGGCAGAGAGAGCGCGCGAGCGAGAGGGGGCAGAGAGAGCGCGCGAGCGAGAGGGGGCAGAGAGAGAGCGCGCGAGCGAGAGGGGGCAGAGAGAGCGCGCGAGCGAGAGGGGGCAGAGAGAGCGCTGCGAGCGAGAGGGGGCAGAGAGAGCGCGCGAGCGAGAGGGGGCAGAGAGAGCGCGCGAGCGAGAGGGGGCAGAGAGAGCGCGCGAGCGAGAGGGGGCAGAGAGAGCGCGCGAGCGAGAGGGGGCAGAGAGAGCGCGCGAGCGAGAGGGGGCAGAGAGAGAGCGCTGCGAGCGAGAGGGGGCAGAGAGAGCGCGCGAGCGAGAGGGGGCAGAGAGAGCGCGCGAGCGAGAGGGGGCAGAGAGAGCGCGCGAGCGAGAGGGGGCAGAGAGAGCGCTGCGAGCGAGAGGGGGCAGAGAGAGCGCGGCGAGCGAGAGGGGGCAGAGAGAGCGCGCGAGCGAGAGGGGCAGAGAGAGCGCGCGAGCGAGAGGGGGCAGAGAGAGCGCTGCGAGCGAGAGGGGGCAGAGAGAGCGCGCGAGCGAGAGGGGGCAGAGAGAGCGCGCGAGCGAGGGGGGGCAGAGAGAGCGCGCGAGCGAGAGGGGGCAGAGAGAGCGCTGCGAGCGAGAGGGGGCAGAGAGGGAGCGCGAGCGAGAGGGGGCAGAGAGGGAGCGCGAGCGAGAGGGGGCAGAGAGAGCGCGCGAGCGAGAGGGGGCAGAGAGAGAGAGCGTGAGCGAGAGGGGGGCAGAGAGAGAGTGCGAGCGAGAGGGGGCAGAGAGAGGGGGGATGGAGAGAGCGAGCGAGCAAGGGGGGGTACAGAGAGAGAGAGAGAGAGCACACGCACACGAGTGTGTGGGGACGCAGAGGGAGAGAGGGGGGACAGAGAGAGCGGGACGGAGAGAGCAAGAGAGAGAGGGGGACGGAGAGGGAGATGGAGAGAATCAATGAGACAGAGAGAGAAAGAAAGTGAGAGAGAGAGAGAGACACACATATTGAGGGAGAGGATTAAAGAGAGACAGAGAGAGACACACACACACACCGAGGGAGAGAGATTGTCAGACAAAGGCCTGCCTTAACACAGCCAAGAATTTGCAAAATGCTTCTTCCCAGCCCCCGACCCCCATCACCACCTCCACCTCCACCCTGTCCGGCACCGACTAATCTCTGGAAACTCCTAACGGACAGAGAGAGAGAGAGAGAGAGAGAAATGCACATTTCTGGAAAACAGACCACACGGTTAACAGTGAGAGAGAGAGAGAGAGAGAGAGGCAGAGGAGCCGGCAATGCTTTAACTCTCTCCAACTCTCTCTCTCTCCTGGGGAACGAGCAAGCCTTTAGGCCGCAGGCTTCTGACGAGCAATCCTTGCGGAGTGTACGGGAGCGCGCGCGGGGGAGGGGGAGCGGCAGAGAGAGGAAAAAAAGTCAAAACCGCCCCCCCCCACCACCGCCAAAAGACCCTTCCGGTCTTTGTAGAGGCCGAGTTACCTTGAATCCGTTGCTTGCTCTCAGTGAAGTCATCCTGGATTTCTTCCTCGCTTGCAGACATGCTCTTGTACGTTTTGTGGGGGGGGCTCGTTGAACTTCCAATCCAGGTTCCTTCCCTCGCTCTGTTTTTTTTGATCCCACGCCCCCCCTCCCCCCCCACCCCCAAGCAGTCCACTCGAGCAAAGAGTCCCTCGTTCCTTCCTTTCCTTCCTTCCTTCCCTCCCTCCTTCCTTCCTTCCTTCCTTCCTTCAACAACTCAACCAAGCCGGCTTTTTCCCCCCCTCTCTCTCTCTCTCTCTCTCTCTCTCTCCTCACTCCTCCTCTTCCAACTCCTCCTCCTTCTCTGCCTTGCACGCTCAACAATGAAGTCTTCTTGCGTGTAGGCCTCAGCTCTGGCCTACTTTGTAGAGTTGAGTCTGGCAACTATACGGAACCCAACCAACAACAAAATAAAAAGAAAAAGTAGGGGGGGGAGGAATAAAGAGAAAGAGTCCAGAGAAGGTGGCTTGCAACACCCTCTTCCTACCCTTGCAAAAAGTAAAAGAGCCAGCAGCAAGAGGCAGGGGAATTGATGAAATTAAAAGGAAATTGACCCCCCCCTCTCAACAACAAAGGGAACCAAAAAAGACAACCCCCCACTGCACATGCTCAGAGGCTGATGTCACCTCCCTGTCTCCATGGCGACCAGCATCCCAGAATAACCACTGCTAGTTAGTGCTGGTTAACCCCAGGCCAAGAGAAGGTTAGGCCCCAGGCTCCAGCGGGGGAGGGGGAGGAGAAGAGGAGGAAAGCGGGCAAGCTCGCCTTGCGCCCTCTGACCTCCCCACCCCCCCCGCAAAAAGGGGGTTCAGGTATTGGCCCGTTGCCCGCTCCCGCTCCGTAGGACCGACTGACCGCCTGGCCGGTCCGTATTTCTGGTCACTTGCCCCGCAAGGGACATGGGAAGGTGCATGAGATGGGGGAGCGGTTGCTCCGACTCAGTTGGGCACACCGCTCGCGGGTTGGAGGTTGACCGAGGCCCAGCCAGGAGGGCCCAGGCTCCGTCCGCGGGCCTGTGCTGAGTTAGTCCGATCTCGCACGGCCTGTGGGTTACTGAGCACCTCACGCACAACAGGCAAGGCCAAGGCTCCAACCCCGTGCCGCTGCTGATCTCATCTGGCGAGGGTGGGGGTGGGGGGGTGGGGGGTGGGGGGGTGCTGCATGCCTCTGGGTTAATGAGCCGCTGAATCATCCCAGGGCTCTTACTCCTGATAGCCCAATGTTGGGGTGACTGAGTGAGCGCAGGATCAGAGCTTGTCTGTGATGCCTCCCGCGGTTGAATATCTGTTCCTCGCACGTCAAAAAATATGATCCTCGGCTGAGGTACTGGAGGGGCAGTCAACCGTCACTCGGCGCTCTCGGGAGAGGAATAGGGGTGGGTGCGGTGGGGGAGTGAAGGGGCGTGGGGGGTGGGGAAGTGCAGCTCCCCCCCGAGTGATGCCGGCGCAGTCGAATATCCCTCCACCGAAATATCCCCAGCCTGCTCATTGCAAAATTAACCCCTCTCTTTATTACAACATGTTCCTGGACACAAACACGCAACCCCTCCATCCCCCCCGCACCCTGTCTGGGGGACAGGACACACTGGGCACAGTCTGGCACCTCGACCACGGGAGGACCCCATCATCCATGCGTGAACGTCAGTCGGTGAGCGAAGGCATGCTATTCGACCGCATGGGGCGTCACACTTTTGACTAAAGTCCACATACCCCTGACAGAAGCATGCACACTGCTCAGGAGCAGACACACGGGCTGATTTAACAACCCCCAACCCCCTCCCCTTCAAACCAGGAAAGGCCCAGGCCCCATCCCCGGCCTGTGCTGAGTTGCCATCTCACCCGGGAGCAGGGGAAAGGGTTTGGGGGAGTGGACAGTTCCCCAGGCTAGTTAGGCCACAGCTGGAATACTGTGTACAGTTCTGGCCGCCACACTATAGGAAGGATGTGATTGCATTGGAGAGGGTGCAGAGGAGATTCACCAGGATGTTACCTGGGCTGGAGCACTTCAGCTATGAAGAAAGACTGGACAGGCTGGGGTTGTTTTCCTTGGAGCAGAGAAGGCTGAGGGGGGACCTGATTGAGGTGTACAGAATTATGAGGGGCATAGATAGGGTAGATAGAAAGGAACTTTTCCCCTTAGTAGAGGGGTCAATAACCAGGGGGCATAGTTTCAAGGTAAGGGGCAGGAGGTTTAGAGGGGATTTGAGGAAATGCTTTTTCACCCAGAGGGTGGTTGGAATCTGGAACTCACTGCCTGAAAGGGTGGTAGAGGCAGGAACCCTCACAACATTCAAGAAGCATTTAGATGAGCACTTAAAACGCCATAGCATACAAGGCTACGGACCAAGTGCTGGAAAATGGGATTAGAATAGACAGGGCTTGATGGCCGGCGCGGACACGATGGGCCGAAGGGCCTCTTTCTGTGCTGTATAACTCGATGACGCTATGGATTAGTGAGGGGGTGCATCATCCAGGGTTCCTGCTCCTGAACACTGTGGGGGCGAGGAGCACAGGATTTGGGACCTCTTCGGCTGAGGTACTGGAGGGGGCAGTCGAGGGGCACTCAGGAGAGGAGCAGGGGTGGGTGTGGGGTGAGGAAGGGATTGATAGTGTGGAGAGGGTATGGGAGGGTGGGGTTCACAGGGGGCCCTGCTTATGCTCTGCGCACCCCACCCCACCCCCGCCCCGAGTGATGCCATCACGGTCGAATGTCCCTTCACCAAAACGTCCCCGAGCTTGCTCGTTACAGAATGAACTCCTCCTTTTGTTATGATGCGTTACGAGCCACACTCACACACACACACAACCCTCCCACCACACCCCTCGGATGTGATCCAAGGCCCTTTCTCCATGTGTGAGCCACAAACGGTGAGTGAAGGTCGGGGCTATTCGCCTGCATGGGGATTCACACTTTCGAGCAACTTTCGCACACACCTGACAGAAACACGCACAGAAGCTGATCAGGGGAGCAGGTACCCTGAGACTCCCCCCACCCCACGTCCCCCCCTCCTATTTCCTTCCCCTGACAGGGTAGATGCTGAGAGGTTGTTTCCCCCTGGCTGGAGTGTCCAGAACTAGGGGTCACAGTCTCAGGATAAGGGGTCGGCCATTTAAGACCGAGATGAGGAGGAATTTCTTCACTCAGAGGGTGGTGAATCTTTGGAATTCTCTACCCCAGAGGGCTGTGGATGCAGAGTCAGGGCTGAGATCGATAAATTTTCGCACTCCAGGGGTATCTCAGGATACGGGAATTGGGCGGGGAAGGTGGAGTTGAGGTCGAAGATCAGCCATGATCTTATTGAATGGCGGAGCAGGCTCGAGGGGCCGTATGGCCAACTCCTGCTCCTAAATCTTATATTCTCCCCATTCCCTTGCATTCATTCTATTTGATCGACATTTTCAAGATATTAAGGGGAACAGATAGAGTAGACAGAGAGAAACTATTTCCGCTGGTTGGGGAGTCTCGGACTAGGGGACACAGTCTAAAAATTTGAGTCAGGCCTTTCAGGAGTGAAGTTAGGAAACACTTCGACACACAAAGGGTGGTAAAGTTTGGAACTCTCTTCCGCAAATGGCAATTGATGTTGTTGATGTTGGGGAGAAGGTTGTGAGGGGGTATTGAGGGATATGGGGAAAAGGTGGGAGTGAGGGATATGGGGAGAAGGTGGGAGCGAGGGATATGGGGAGAAGGTGGGAGCGAGGGATATGGGGAGAAGGTGGGAGCGAGGGATATGGGGAGAAGGTGGGAGTGAGGGATATGGGGAGAAGGTGGGAGCGAGGGATATGGGGAGAAGGTGGGAGCGAGGGATATGGGGAGAAGGTGGGAGCGAGGGATATGGGGAGAAGGTGGGAGCGAGGGATATGGGGAGAAGGTGGGAGCGAGGGATATGGGGAGAAGGTGGGAGTGAGGGATATGGGGAGAAGGTGGGATGGAGGGATATGGGGAGAAGGTGGGAGCGAGGGATATGGGGAGAAGGTGGGAGTGAGGGATATGGGGAGAAGGTGGGAGCGAGGGATATGGGGAGAAGGTGGGAGCGAGGGATATGGGGAGAAGGTGGGAGCGAGGGATATGGGGAGAAGGTGGGAGCGAGGGATATGGGGAGAAGGTGGGAGCGAGGGATATGGGGAGAAGGTGGGAGTGAGGGATATGGGGAGAAGGTGGGATGGAGGGATATGGGGAGAAGGTGGGAGCGAGGGATATGGGGAGAAGGTGGGAGCGAGGGATATGGGGAGAAGGTGGGAGCGAGGGATATGGGGAGAAGGTGGGAGCGAGGGATATGGGGAGAAGGTGGGAGCGAGGGATATGGGGAGAAGGTGGGAGCGAGGGATATGGGGAGAAGGTGGGAGCGAGGGATATGGGGAGAAGGTGGGAGCGAGGGATATGGGGAGAAGGTGGGAGCGAGGGATATGGGGAGAAGGTGGGAGCGAGGGATATGGGGAGAAGGTGGGAGCGAGGGATATGGGGAGAAGGTGGGAGTGAGGGATATGGGGAGAAGGTGGGAGTGAGGGATATGGGGAGAAGGTGGGGAGGTGGGAGTGAGGGATATGGGGAGAAGGTGGGGAGGTGGGAGTGAGGGATATGGGGAGAAGGTGGGAGTGAGGGATATGGGGAGAAGGTGGGGAGGTGGGAGTGAGGGATATGGGGAGAAGGTGGGGAGGTGGGAGTGAGGGATATGGGGAGAAGATGCGGAGGTGGGATTCAGGGATCTCACACCCGGTGTGGGTACTGAGCACGCCCCCCCCCCCACCCCCGCACACACACACAGCAGGAAAGGCCCAGACTCCTTCCCCGGCCTGTGCTGAGTTAGCCTGATCTCACACCGGGTGTGGGGCGGAGCCCCACACACACACACACACACACACAGAGCAAGAAAGGCCCAGGCTCCATCCCCGGCCTGTGCCGAATTATTGAACCCCAGCGGGACCAGGGTTTATGGGCTGCAATGGACCTTAGTGACCTTAGAAGGGGAAGAATCCGCCAGCCTTCCCGCTCCTGATCACTGTCCAGTGACTCCTGCTCCTGCCTGGACCTCACTCAGTCTAAGTGTGCGGGTGGTTCGGTGTGGAATGATACCTGGACTCCAAGGGTTAAGTTAAGAGGAGAGATTACATAAACTGGAGTGGTATTCCCTGGAGTTTAAGTGGTGATTTGATCGAAGCTTTCAAGATATTAAGGGGAACAGATAGGGTACACAGAGAGAACCTATCTCCGCTGGTTGGGGAGTCTAGGACTCGGGGACACAGTCTAAAAATTAAAGTCAGGCCTTTCAGGGGTGAAGTTAGGAAACACTTCGACAAACAAAGGGTGGTAAAGTTTGGAACTCTCTACCACAAACGGCAATTGATGCTCGGTCAATTGTTCATTTTGATTCTGAGATTGATAGATTTTTGTTAACCAAATGTTTATAAAGGATATATGGGGCAAAGGTGGGTATATGGAGTTAGGTCACGGGTCAGCCATGACCTCGTTGAATGACAGAACAGGCTCGAGGGGCTAAATTTACAACAACCTGCATTAATAGAGCGCGTTTAACTTAGCAAGTTGTCCCAAGGCGCTTCACAGAAGGAGCTATCAGGACAGGTGAGCAAAACCTTGGTCAAAGAGGTCGGTTTTAAGGAGCATCTTAAATAAAGAGAGAGAGGGTGCGGAGAGGTTTAGGCAGGGAATGCCAAACGCTTAGGAAGTGAAGGCAGCTCAGTGCTGTCGCTCCGACAGTGCAGGTATAGAGATCCTGTTGGGCGGGGAGCCGTGCGTTTTCCACGATTCGCCGGACATCCTGGAGGATTGTGAAAACGCAGCGAATGGATGGGGGAGGAGCCGTGGGCGACAGCGCGGGCCAGCCGTGGTGTTAGGGGGTCGACAGGAGGGTTCCGGTGATGCACCGCGTTGCAGGGTTCAGTTGTGGGGAGGGGGTTGGCCGCGATAAGGTCGGATGAGGACGAAACACGAGGTGTGATGCCTCACGCGGTCGAGCAGCGAGGCTCACACGTGGAAAACGGGGACACCTCTCGGCTGAGAGACCGGAGCGGCAGCACAGAAGGGTGGAGGTAGGGGGTGCTGGGGGTTGGTACTGAGGGAGCGCTGCACTGTTGGAGAGGCAGTACTGAGGGAGCGTTGCACTGTCGGAGGGGCAGTACTAAGGGAGCGCTGCACTGTCAGAGGGGCAGTACTGAGGGAGCGCTGCACTGTCGGAGGGGCAGTACTAAGGGAGCGCTGCACTGTCAGAGAGACAGTACTGAGGGAGTGCGGCACTGTCGGAGGGGCAGTACTGAGGGAGCGCTGCACTGTCGGAGGGGCTGTACTGAGGGAGCGCTGCACTGTCGGAGAGGGGGTACTGAGGGAGCGCGGCACTGTCGGAGGGGCAGTACGGAGTGAGCGCTGCACTGTCGGAGGGGCAGTACTGAGGGAGCGCGGCACTGTCGGAGGGCAGTACTGAGGGAGCACTGCACTGTCGGAGGGGCAATACTGAGGGAGTGCTGCACTGTCGGAGGGGCAGTACTGAGGGAGCGCTGCACTGTCGGAGGGGCAGTACTGAGGGAGCGCTGCACTGTCGGAGGGGCAGTACTGAAGGAGCGCAGCACTGTCCGAGGGGCAGGACTGAGGGAGCGCTGCACTGTCGGAGGGGCAGTACTGAGGGAGCGCTGCACTGTCGGAAGGGCAGTACTGAGGGAGCGCTGCACTGTCGGAGGGGCAGTACTGAGGGAGCGCTGCACTGTCGGAGGGGCAGTACTGAGGGAGCGCCGCACTGTCGAAGGGGCAGTACTAAGGGAGCGCCGCACTGTCGGAGGGGCAGTACTGAGGGAGCGCTGCACTGTCGGAGGGGCTGTACTGAGGGAGCGCTGCACTGTCGGAGAGGCAGTACTGAGGGAGCGCGGCACTGTCGGAGGGGCAGTACTGAGGGAGCGCGGCACTGTCGGAGGGGCAGTACGGAGTGAGCGCTGCACTGTCGGAGGGGCAGTACTGAGGGAGGGCGGCACTGTCGGAGGGGCAGTACTGAGGGAGCGCTGCACTGTCGGAGGGGCAGTACTGAGGGAGCGCTGCACTGTCGGAGGGGCAGTACTGAGGGAGCGCTGCACTGTCGGAGGGGCAGTACTGAGGGAGCGCTGCACTGTCGGAGGGGCAGTACTGAGGGAGCGCTGCACTGTCGGAGGGGCAGTACTGAGGGAGCGCTGCACTGTCGGAGGGGCAGTACTGAGGGAGCGCTGCACTGTCGGAGGGGCAGTACTGAGGGAGCGCTGCACTGTCGGAGGGGCAGTACTGAGGGAGCGCTGCACTGTCGGAGGGGCAGTACTGAGGGAGCGCTGCACTGTCGGAGGGGCAGTACTGAGGGAGCGCTGCACTGTCGGAGGGGCAGTACTGAGGGAGCGCTGCACTGTCGGAGGGGCAGTACTGAGGGAGCGCTGCACTGTTGGAGGGACAGCACTGAGGGAGCGCTGCACTGTCGGAGGGGCAGTACCGATGGAGCGCTGCACTGTCGGAGGGGCAGTACTGAGGGAGCGCTCCACTGTCGGAGGGGCAGTACTGAGGGAGCGCTGCACTGTCGGAGGGGCAGTACTGAGGGAGCGCTGCACTGTCGGAGGGGCAGTACTGAGGGAGCGCTGCAGTCGGAGGGGCAGTGCTGAGGGAGCACTGCACTGTCGGAGGGGCAGTACTGAGGGAGCGCCGCACCGTCGGAGGGGCAGTACTGAGGGAGCGCTGCACTGTCGGAGGGGGCAGTACTGAGGGAGCGCTGCACTGTCGGAGGGGCAGTACTGAGGGAGCGCTGCACTGTCGGAGGGGCAGTACTGAGGGAGCGCTGCACTGTCGGAGGGGCAGTACTGAGGGAGCGCTGCACTGTCACAGGGGCAGTACTGAGGGAGCGCTGCACTGTTGGAGGGACAGCACTGAGGGAGCGCTGCACTGTCGGAGGGGCAGTACCGATGGAGCGCTGCACTGTCGGAGGGGCAGTACTGAGGGAGCGCTCCAC
The DNA here is from genome assembly GCF_052327205.1 of Somniosus microcephalus. Lineage (NCBI taxonomy): Eukaryota > Metazoa > Chordata > Chondrichthyes > Squaliformes > Somniosidae > Somniosus > Somniosus microcephalus. The sequence goes on along the minus strand of NW_028225181.1, from coordinate 20,381,585 downwards.
TGTCGGAGGGGCAGTACTGAGGGAGCGCTGCACTGTCGGAGGGGCAGTACTGAGGGAGCGCTGCACTGTCGGAGGGGCAGTACTGATGGAGCGCTGCAGTCGGAGGGGCAGTGCTGAGGGAGCACTGCACTGTCGGAGGGGCAGTACTGAGGGAGCGCCGCACCGTCGGAGGGGCAGTACTGAGGGAGCGCTGCACTGTCGGAGGGAGCAGTACTGAGGGAGCGCTGCACTGTCGGAGGGGCAGTACTGAGGGAGCGCTGCACTGTCGGAGGGGCAGTACTGAGGGAGCGCTGCACTGTCGGAGGGGCAGTACTGAGGGAGCGCTGCACTGTCGGAGGGGCAGTACTGAGGGAGCGCTGCACTGTCGGAGGGGCAGTACTGAGGGAGCGCTGCACTGTCGGAGGGGCAGTACTGAGGGAGCGCTGCACTGTCGGAGGGGCAGTACTGAGGGAGCGCTGCACTGTCGGAGGGGCAGTACTGAGGGAGCGCTGCACTGTCGGAGGGGCAGTACTGAGGGAGCGCTGCACTGTCGGAGGGGCAGTACTGAGGGAGCGCTGCACTGTCGGAGGGGCAGTACTGAGGGAGCGCTGCACTGTCGGAGGGGCAGTACTGCGGGAGCGCTGCACTGTCGGAGGGGCAGTACTGAGGGAGCGCTGCACTGTCGGAGGGGCAGTACTGAGGGAGTGCTGCACTGTCGGAGATGCCATCTTTCTGCTGAGACGTGAAACCGAGGCCCTATCTGCTCTCTCAGGTGGATGTAAAGGATCCCGTGGCACTGTTTTGAAGAAGAGCACGGGAGTTCTCCCTGGTGTCCTGGGGCCATATTTATCCCTCAGTCAACATAACAAAAACAGATTATCTGGTCATTGCTGTTTGTGGGAGCTTGCTGTGCACAAATCGGCTGCCGCGTTTCCCACCTTACAACAGTGACCCCACTTCAAAAACGTACGTCACTATTGGCGGTAAAGCGCTTCGGGACGTCCGGTGGTCGTGAAAGGCGCTATAGAAATGCAAGTCTTTCTTTCTTTTAATGGTTTGTGCGGATGCGGTTCGGGGTGGCCCTTAACGCTTTGCGCGAGTCCAGGGACCTCCCGCGCCGGGGTCCTCCCCGAGGTGTTTGATCGTGGGCCTCTCCTCAGCTCCATTCGGCTTGGCAAGCGGCCTCAGGGTTTGAAGTCAGAGGTTGAGCAGGTGGCTCCAAAAAGGGCCGCGGCGGCGTTGTTGAGATCTTGTTGGACGGGGGGGGAGGGGGGAGACGTGCGTTTTCCAGGATTCGCCGGACTTCCTGGAGGGTTGCGAAATCGCGGCCAGTGGATGGGGGAGGAGCCGCGGGCGAGAGCACGGGCCAGCCGTGGTGTTGGGGGGGCCGACCTGAGGGTTCCGGTGATTTTTTTTCAAATGTTTATTCGTGTTATGAGATGTGAGTGTCGCTGGCAAGGCTGGCATTTATTGCCCCTCTCTAATTGCCCTGGAGGAGATGGTGGTGAGCCGCCTTCTTGAACCGCTGCAGTCCATGTGGTGAAGGTACTCCCACAGTGCTGATAGGGAGGGAGTTCCAGGATTTTGACCCAGCGACGATGAAGGAACGGCCGATATACTTCCAAGCCAGGATGGTGTGTGACTTGGAGGGGAACTTGGAGGTGGCGGTGTTCCCATGCGCCTGCTGCCCTTGTCCTTCTAGGTGGTAGAGGTCTCTCGGGTATGGGAGGTGCTGCCGAAGAAGCCTTGGCGAGTTGCTGCAGTGCATCTTGTAGATGGTACACACTGCAGCCACGGTGCCCCAGTGGTGGAGGGAGTGAATGTTTAATTTGGTGGATGAGGTGCCAATCAAGCGGGCTGCTTTGTCCCGGATGGTGTCGAGCTTCTTGAGTGTTGTTGGAGCTACACTCATCCAGGCAAGTGGAGAGTATTCCATCACACTCCTGACTTGTGCCTTGTAGATGGTGGAAAGGCTTTGGGGAGTCAGGAGGTGAGACACTCGCTGCAGAATACCCAGCCTCTGACCTGCTCTTGTTGCCACAGTATTTATGTGGCTGGTCCAGTAAAGTTTCTGGTCAATGGTGACCCCCAGGATGTTGATGGTGGGGGATTCGATGATGGTAATGCCGTTGAATGTCAAGGGGCGGTGGTTAGACTCTCGTTTGTTGGAGATGGTCATTGCCTGACACTTCTGTGGCGCGTTGCGGGGTTCAGTTGTGGGGGATGGGGGAGGTTGGATGAGGACGGAACTCAGGGTGTGATGCCTCACGTGGTCGAGCGTCTGGGCTCACACGTGGAAAACGGGGACCCCTCTCGGCTGAGATACCGGTGTGGCAGCTCAGAGGAGCGGAGGTGGCGGGGGTTGGGGTGTGCGTGGAGAGTTGGCGCCAGGGGTGTGGGTGTTAACTGGAAGGTGACGACAGTCTGGAACACTGGGGCCTGATACTGTAGGAACGGAGGTTCCTATCAAAAAGACTGAGTTCGACTCAGGCAATTAAAATAATGAACTTTAATGAAACGAAACAGGTTTAAACTGGAAACTGCTCGAACACATCAATAACAGGTCGACTCTCCTTGAGGGCCCCACGAGGACTGATCCCCTGGTCAGAAGACTGACGTCATGACGTCATCACGTTCTTCCCGCCATTGGGGCATCGCGTAACTAACGGCATGACGTCATCACGTTCTTCCCGCCATTGGGGCATCGCGTGACTAACGGCATGACGTCATCACGTTGAAACCGCGCTGTAAAGGTAACTAGACATTTTACAGCCAAACAGTGTAATTAAAGGTACAGGCACAGACAGTAACTACATTGCTGTTAAAGGAATTATGTACAACCGCTCTGAGTCCTTCGGTGGCTCTGCCACAATATCCAGCTCTTTAGCTCAGCGACGAATCCCCCACAGTGTGGCACTGAACACCCCCACACAGAACAGGAAAGGCGCAGGCTCCATTCTCGGCCTGTGCTGAGTTAGCCTGGTCTCACACCCAGTGTGGTACTGAGCCCCACACACACACACACTCACACACACACACGCAGAGCAGGAAAGGCCCAGGCTCCATTCTCGGCCTGTGCTGAGTTAGCCTGATCTCACACCCAGTGTGGTACTGAGCCCCACACACACACACACACACTCACACACGCAGAGCGGGAAAGGCCCAGGCTCCATTCTTGGCCTGTGCTGAGTTAGCCTCATCTCACACCCAGTGTGGTACTGAGCCACACACACACACACACACACACAGACACACGCAGAGCAGGAAAGGCCCAGGCTCCATTCTCGGCCTGTGCTGAGTTAGCCTGATCTCACACCCAGTGTGGTACTGAGCCCCACACACACACACACACAGACACACGCAGAGCAGGAAAGGCCCAGGCTCCATTCTCGGCCTGTGCTGAGTTAGCCTGATCTCACACCCAGTGTGGTACTGAGCCCCACACACACACACACACAGACACACGCAGAGCAGGAAAGACCCAGGCTCCATTCTCGGCCTGTGCTGAGTTAGCCTGATCTCACACCCAGTGTGGTACTGAGCCCCACACACACACAGACACACGCAGAGCAGGAAAGGCCCAGGCTGCATTCTCGGCCTGTGCTAAGTTAGCCTGATCTCATCCTGTGTGGGACTGAGCCCCACACACACACACACACACACACACAGTCACATGCAGAGCAGGAAAGACCCAGGCTCCATTCTTGGCCTGTGCTGAGTTAACCTGATCCCACACCCGGTGTGATACTGAGCCCCACACACACACACAGAGCGCAGGAAAGGCCCTGGCTGGAGTTGGGGGGTTAACTACGGGCTGACAACATTGACTGAAATACTTGGCCCGATATCCAGGCCTTTAGCCCAGTGACGAATCCCCCGATGGTCGCATGACCCTTCCCTCCATGTAAAGCTGATTGGCGAGAGGGGGCTCCATGCCGAACCCGTGGGTGAGGGGTGGGTAGGGGGCAAGAATTCCTTCCAAAACAGTGGGGAAATCTTTCTGTGCTCCTGGGGAGGGTGGGGGCAGCCAGATATTTGCCCATGGGGGCTTCGCAGTTGAGCCCCTGAATCCTGTGCTCTTCTGACCTCAGGACGCCCTCACACTGGCCTATCAGGAGGCAGGAAGCATGGCTGATTCCCCCCCCTCCCTAACCCAGGGGCACTGATGCCAAATGTAGCCCCTCTCTGCGCCTGCAAACCCCCGCCTACCCCCCACCCACTGAGTGAGGCTAACTCAGCACAGGCCGGGGATGGAGCCTGGGCCTTTCCTGCTCTGTGTGTGAGTGGGGCTCAGTCCCCACACCGGGTGAGATCAGGCTAACTCAGCACAGGGGGAGGATTTACAGCCCAAGAGGTCCTGCCGCAGATCTGTGGACCCTCAGAGCGATGCCGCCACAGCCAAATGTCCCTTCAGCAAAACGTCCCCTGTGTGCCAGTTGCAAATTAACTCCTTTTATTACGACTCATTCCGAGATATACTCGCCCCCGCCCCCCATACGCTGCCTGGGGGAACAACAGCCATGGCACAGCCCAGCACGTCGACAGTGAGTGCTCGTCCTCTGCACGTGAGCAACAGCGAAGGTGGGATAATCGACCGCTTGGGGCATCATACTTTCTCACAAAATCCACATACACTAGACAGAAACCCACACAGACTGAGTCACAGACACACAGACTGTGCGTAACAGGTACCCTGGAGATTTTCCATCCCATCCCTCCACTCCCTCCCATTCCCCACTCCCTCCCATTCCCCTAATCCCACTGCCCCGCTCTCTCCCCATAGCCCTGTATCAATCCCAAACTAATCCCACTGCCCCGCTCTCTCCCCATAGCCCTGCATCAATCCCAAACTAATCCCACTGCCCCGCTCTCTCCCCATAGCCCTGTATCAATACAAAACTAATTCCACTGCCCCGCTCTCTCCCCATAGCCCTGTATCAATCCCAAACTAAACACCACTCTCTCCCCATAGCCCTGTATCAATCCCAAACTAAACACCTCTCTTCCCATAGCCCTGTATCAATCCCAAACTAATCTCCGCTCTCTCCCCATAGCCCTGTATCAATCCCAAACTAATCCTCACTCTCTTCCCATAGCTGTGTATTAATCCCAAGCTAATCTCCGCTCTCTCCCCATGGCCCTGTATCAATCCCAAACTAATCCCCGCTCTCTCCCCATAGCCCTGTATCAATCCCAAACTAATCTCTGCCCTCTCCCTATAGCCCTGTATCAATCCCAAACTAAACACCACTCTCTCCCCATAGCCCTGTATCAATCCCAAACTAATCCCCGCTCTCTCCCCATAGCCCTGTATCAATCCCAAACTAATCTCTGCCCTCTCCCTATAGCCCTGTATCAATCCCAAACTAATCCCCGCTCTCTCCCCATGGCCCTGTATCAATCCCAAACTAAACACCACTCTCTCCCCATAGCCCTGTATCAATCCCAAACTAATCTCTGCTCTCTCCCTATAGCCCTGCATCAATCCCAAACTAATCTCCACTCTCTCCCCATAACCCTGTATCAATCTCAAACTAACCACACTGCCATTCCCATTCACACCTCCTCTCGACCCATCTTTTGTTTCTTAACCTGTCCCATTACCATCTCCTTTTGCCTTGCACAATCATCCCTTTTGTCATTTAATCTCTCCTGCCTTACGCCCTATCACAGACCTTCCCTTTTGTTCTGTCCTCCCCTCCCCGCTCTCCCTGCCCCTCCCCTTGCTGTTACATCTCTAACATTTTCCAGTTCTGACGAAAGGTCACCGACCTGAAACGTTAACTCTGTTTCTCTCTCCACAGATGCTGGCTGACCTGGTGAGTGTTTACAGCATTTTCTGTTTATATTTCAGATTTCCAGCATCCGCAGTATTGTGCTTTTGTTCCAATTAAGAACTTGCATTTCTATAGCGCCTTTCAGGATCGCGATACGCCCCAAAGTGCTTTATAGCCAATGAAGTGGAGTCACTGTTGTAATGTGGGAAACGCGGCAGCCAAGTTCTGTTCAGCAAGCTCTCACAAACAGCAATGTGACAAATGACCAGATCATCTGTTTTTTTAGTGTTGTTGTTTCAGGGATAAATATTGGCCCCGTAACACCGGGGAGAACGCCCCTGCTCTTCTTCGAAATAGTAGCTGTGGGATTTTTTTACCTCCACCTGAGACGGCAGGTGGGGCCTCGTTTTAACTTCTCCTCCAACAGTGCAGCGCTTCCTCAGTACTGCCCCTCCGACAGTGCAGCGCTCCCTCAGTACTGCCCCTCCGACAGTGCAGCGCTCCCTCAGTACTGTCCCTCCGACAGGCAGCACTCCCTCAGTACTGCCCCTCCGACAGTGCAGCGCTCCCTCAGTACTGTCCCTCCGACAGGCAGCGCTCCCTCAGTACTGCCCCTCCGACAGTGCAGCGCTCCCTCAGTACTGTCCCTCCGACAGGCAGCACTCCCTCAGTACTGCCCCTCCGACAGTGCAGCGCTCCCTCAGTACTGTCCCTCCGACAGGCAGCACTCCCTCAGTACTGCCCCTCCGACAGTGCAGCGCTCCCTCAGTACTGTCCCTCCGACAGGCAGCGCTCCCTCAGTACTGCCCCTCCGACAGTGCAGCGCTCCCTCAGTACTGTCCCTCCGACAGGCAGCACTCCCTCAGTACTGCCCCTCCGACAGTGCAGCGCTCCCTCAGTACTGCCCCTCCGACAGTGCAGTGATCCCTCAGTACTGCCCCTCCGACAGTGCAGCGCTCCCTCAGTACTGCCCCTCCGACAGTGCAGAGCTCCCTCAGTACTGCCCCTCCGACAGTGCAGCGCTCCCTCAGTACTGCCCCTCCGACAGTGCAGCGCTCCCTCAGTACTGCCCCTCCGACAGTGCAGCGCTCCCTCAGTACTGCCCCTCCGACAGTGCAGCGCTCCCTCAGTACTGCCCCTCCGACAGTGCAGCGCTCCCTCAGTACTGCCCCTCTGACAGTGCAGCGCTCCCTCAGTACTGCCCCTCTGACAGTGCAGCGCTCCCTCAGTACTGCCCCTCTGACAGTGCAGCGCTCCCTCAGTACTGCCCCTCAGACAGTGCAGCGCTCCCTCAGTACTGCCCCTCCGACAGAGCAACGCTCCCTCAGTATTGCCCCTCCGACAGTGCAGCGCTCCCTCAGTACTGCCCCTTCGACAGTGCAGAGCTCCCTCAGTACCGCCTCTCGACAGTGCAGCGCTCCCTCAGTACTGCCCCTCAGACAGTGCAGCGCTCCCTCAGTACTGCCCCTCAGACAGTGCAGCGCTCCCTCAGTACTGCCCCTCAGACAGTGCAGCGCTCCCTCAGTCCTGCCCCTCTGACAGTGCAGCGCTCCCTCAGTACTGCCCCTCAGACAGTGCAGCGCTCCCTCAGTGCTGCCCCTCTGACAGTGCAGCGCTCCCTCAGTACTGCACCTCCGACAGAGCAACGCTCCCTCAGTGCTGCCCCTCTGACAGTGCAGCGCTCCCTCAGTACTGCACCTCCGACAGAGCAACGCTCCCTCAGTACTGCCCCTCAGACAGTGCAGCGCTCCCGCAGTACTGCCCCTCCAACAGTGCAGCGCTCCCTCAGCACTGCCCCTCTGACAGTGCAGCGCTCCCTCAGTACTGCCCCTCCGACAGAGCAACGCTCCCTCAGTACTGCCCCTCCGACAGTGCAGCTCTCCCTCAGTACTGTCCCTCTGACAGTGCAGCGCTCCCTCAGCGCTGCCTCTCCGACAGTGCAGCACTCCCTCAGTACTGCCCCTTCGACAGTGCAGAGCTCCCTCAGTACTGTCCCTCCGACAGTGCAGCGCTCCCTCAGTACCGCCGCTCGACAGTGCAGCGCTCCCTCAGTACCGCCACTTCGACAGTGCAGTGCTCCCTCAGTACTGCCTCCCCGACAGTGCAGTGCTCCCTCAGTACTGCCCCTCCGACAGTGCGGCGCTCCGTCAGTACTGCCCCTCCGACAGTGCGGCGCTCCCTCAGTACTGTCCCTCCGACAGGCAGCGCTCCCTCAGTACTGCCCCTCCGACAGTGCAGTGCTCCCTCAGTACTGTCCCTCTGACAGTGCAGCGCTCCCTCAGTACTGCCACTCCGACAGTGCAGTGCTCCCTCAGTACAGCACCTCCGACAGTGCAGCGCTCCCTCAGCACTGCCTCTCCGACAGTGCAGCGCTCCCTCAGTACTGCCCCTTTGACAGTGCAGAGCTCCCTCAGTACTGCCCCTCCGACAGTACAGCGCGCCCTCAGTACCGCCCCTCGACAGTGCAGCGCTCCCTCAGTACCGCCACTTCGACAGTGCAGTGCTCCCTCAGTACTGCCCCCCCGACAGTGCAGTGCTCCCTCAGTACTGCCCCTCCGACAGTGCGCCGCTCCCTCAGTACTGCCCCTCCGACAGTGCGGCGCTCCGTCAGTACTGCCCCTCCGACAGTGCGGCGCTCCCTCAGTACTGCCTCTCCGACAGTGCGGCGCTCCCTCAGTACTGTCCCTCCGACAGTGCTGCGCTCCCTTCGTGCTACCCCTCCGACAGTGTGGCGCTCCCTCAGGACTGCCCCTCCGACAGTGCAGTGCTCCCTCAGTACTGCCCCTCCGACAGTGCAGAGCTCCATCAGTACTGCCACTCTGAAAATGCAGTCCTCCCTAAGGACTGCACCTCCGACAGTGCAGTGCTCCCTCTGTACTGCCCCTCCGACAGTGCAGCGCTCCCTCAGAACCGCCCCTCCGAAAGTGCAGCGATCCCTCAGTACTGTCCCTCCGACAGTGCTGCGCTCCCTTAGTGCTACCCCTCCGACAGTGCGGCGCTCCCTCAGGACTGCCCCTCCGACAGTGCAGTGCTCCCTCAGTACTGCCCCTCCGACATTCCAGCGCTCCCTCAGTACTGTCCCTCCGACAGTGCAGCGCTCCCTTAGTTGTGCCCCTCCGACAGTGCAGCGCTCCCTCAGTACTGTCCCTCTGCCAGTGCAGTGCTCCCTTAGTTCTGCCCCTCCGACAGTGCGGCGCTCCGTCAGTACTGCCCCTCCGACAGTGCGGTGCTCCCTCAGTACTGTCCCTCCGACACTGCAGCGCTCCCTCAGAACTGAAAGAAATCAGTATTTGTAGGGAAATGGTGTAAGGGAAATTGACGGCATTGAAGGCCGCTAAATCCCCAGGGCCTGATAATCTACATCCTAGGGTACTTAAGGAAGTGGCCCTAGAAATAGTAGATGCATTGCTGATCATCTTCCAACATTCGATGGAATCTGGAACGGTACCCATGGATTGGAGGGTAGCTAATGTTACCCCACTATTCAAAAAAGGTGGTAGAGAGGAAATGGGGAATTACAGATCGGTGAGCCTGACATCGGTAGTGGGGAAAATGCTAGAATCTATTATAAAAGATGTAATAGCAGAGCACTTGGAAAACAGTGACAGGATCGGACAAAGTCAACATGGATTTACAAAAGGTAAATAATGCTTGACTAATCTACTGGAATTTTTTGTGGATGTAACTGGTAAAATAGATAAAGGAGAATCAGTGGATGTGGTGTATTTGGACTTTCAAAAGGCTTTCGATAAGGTCCCGCATAAGAGATTAGCGTGTAAAGTTAAGGCACATGGGATTGGGGGCAAGGTATTGACTTGGATAGAGAACTGGTTGGCAGGCAGAAAGCAAAGAGTTGGAATAAACGGGTCGTTTTCCGAGTGGCGGGCAGTGACTAGTGGGGTACCGCAGGGATCGGTGCTAGGACCCCAACTGTTCACAATATATATTAATGATGATCTAGACAAGGGAACTAGATGTAATATCTCCAAGTTTGCAGACGACACAAAGCTGGGTGGGCGTGTGTGCTGTGAGGAGGATGCCGAGAAACTCCAGTATGATTTGGACAGGTTGGGTGATTGGGCAGAAGCATGGCAGATGCAATATAATGTGGATAAATGTGAGGTTATCCACTTTGGTGTCAAAAACAGGAAGGCAGATTATATCTGAATGGCAATAGATTGGGAGAAGGGGAAGTGCAATGAGACCTGGGTGTCCTTGTGCACCAGTCGCTGAAGGTAAGCATGCAGGTGCAGCAGGCGGTTAAGAAGGCAAATGGTATGTTGGCCTTCATAGCGAGAGGGTTTGAGTACAGGAGCAAGGATGTCTTGCTGCAGTTGTACAGGGCCTTGGTGAGACCACACCTTGAGTATTGTGTGCAGTTTTGGTCGCCTTATCTGAGGAAGGATGTTCTTGCCATGGAGGGAGTGCAGCGAAGATTCACCAGGCCGATACCTGGGATGGCAGGAATGACGTATGAGGAGAGATTGGGTCGATTGGGCTTATACTCACTGGAGTTTAGAAGATTGAGAGGGGATCTCATTGAAACTTATAAAATTCTGACAGGACTGGACAGACTAGATGCAGGAAGGATGTTCCCGATGGTCGGGGAGTCCAGAACCAGGGGTCACAGTCTAAGGATAAGGGGTAGGCCATTTAGGACAGAGATGAGGAGGAATTTCTTCACCCAGAGAGTGGTGAACCTGTGGAATTCTCTACCACAGAAGGCAGTGGAGGCCAATTCATTAAATATATTCAAGAAGGAGTTGGATATATTTCTTAAGGCTAAAGGGATCAAGGGGTATGGGGAGAAAGCAGGGACAGGGTACTGAATTTGGATGATCATCCATGATCGCATTGAATGGCGGAGCAGGCTCGAGGGGCCGAATGGCCTACTCCTGCTCCTATCTTCTATGTTTCTGTTTCTAAGTACTGCCCCTCTGACAGTGCAGCGCTCCCTCAGTACTGCCCCTCCGACAGTGCTGCGCTCCCTCAGTACTGCCCCTCCAAAAGTGCAGCGCTCCCTCAGTACTGCCCCTCCGACAGCACAGCGCTCCCTCAGTACTGCTCCTCTGACAGCGCAGCGCTCCCTCAGTACTGCCCCTCCGACAGCGCAGCGCTCCCTCAGTACTGCTCCTCTGACAGTGCAGCGCTCCCTCAGTACTGCTCCTCTGACAGCGCAGCGCTCCCTCAGTACTGCTCCTCCGACAGTGCAGCGCTCCCTCAGTACTGCTCCTCTGACAGTGCAGCGCTCCCTCAGTACTGCCCCTCCGACAGTGCAGCGCTCCCTCAGTACTGCTCCTCTGACAGTGCAGCGCTCCCTCAGTACTGCTCCTCTGACAGTGCAGCGCTCCCTCAGTACTGCCCCTCCCACAGTGCAGCACTCCCTCAGTACTGCTCCTCTGACAGTGCAGCGCTCCCTCAGTACTGCCCCTCCGACAGTGCAGCGCTCCCTCAGTACTGCTCCTCTGACAGTGCAGCGCTCCCTCAGTACTGCTCCTCTGACAGTGCAGCGCTCCCTCAGTACTGCTCCTCCCACAGTGCGACGCTCCCTCAGTACTGCTCCTCTGACAGTGCAGCGCTCCCTCAGTACTGCTCCTCTGACAGTGCAGCACTCCCTCAGTACTGCTCCTCTGACAGTGCAGCGCTCCCTCAGTACTGCCCCTCCGACAGTGCAGCGCTCCCTCAGTACTGCTCCTCTGACAGTGCAGCGCTCCCTCAGTACTGCTCCTCTGACAGTGCAGCGCTCCCTCAGTACTGCTCCTCTGACAGTGCAGCGCTCCCTCAGTACTGTCCCTCCGACAGTGCAGCGCTCCCTCAGTACTGCTCCTCTGACAGTGCAGCGCTCCCTCAGTACTGCCCCTCCCACAGTGCAGCGCTCCCTCAGTACTGCCCCTCCGACAGTGCAGCGCTCCCTCAGTACTGCTCCTCTGACAGTGCAGCGCTCCCTCAGTACTGCTCCTCCGACAGTGCAGCGCTCCCTCAGTACTGCTCCTCCGACAGTGCAGCGCTCCCTCAGTACTGCCCCTCTGACAGTGCAGCGCTCCCTCAGTACTGCCCCTCAGACAGTGCAGCGCTCCCTCAGTACTGCTCCTCTGACAGTGCAGCGCTCCCTCAGTACTGCCCCTCAGACAGTGCAGCACTCCCTCAGTACTGCCCCTCAGACAGTGCAGCGCTCCCTCAGTACTGCCCCTCAGACAGTGCAGCACTCCCTCAGTACTGCTCCTCTGACAGCGCAGCGCTCCCTCAGTACTGCTCCTCCGACAGTGCAGCGCTCCCTCAGTACTGCTCCTCCGACAGTGCAGCGCTCCCTCAGTACTGCTCCTCTGACAGTGCAGCGTTCCCTCAGTACTGCTCCTCTGACAGTGCAGCACTCCCTCAGTACTGTCCCTCTGACAGTGCAGCACTCCCTCAGTACTGACCCTCCAACAGTGCAGCGCTCCCTCAGTACTGCTCCTCTGACAGTGCAGCGTTCCCTCAGTACTGCTCCTCTGACAGTGCAGCACTCCCTCAGTACTGCTCCTCTGACAGTGCAGCGCTCCCTCAGTACTGCTCCTCTGACAGTGCAGCGCTCCCTCAGTACTGCACCTCCGACAGTGCAGCACTCCCTCAGTACTGCACCTCCGACAGTGCAGCACTCCCTCAGTACTGCTCCTCTGACAGTGCAGCGCTCCCTCAGTACTGCACCTCCGACAGTGCAGCACTCCCTCAGTACTGCTCCTCTGACAGTGCAGCGCTCCCTCAGTACTGCACCTCCGACAGTGCAGCACTCCCTCAGTACTGCTCCTCCGACAGTGCTGCACTCCCTCAGTACTGCTCCTCTGACAGTGCAGCGCTCCCTCAGTACTGCACCTCCGACAGTGCAGCACTCCCTCAGTACTGCCCCTCCGACAGTGCAGCGCTCCCTCAGTACTGCTCCTCTGACAGTGCAGCGCTCCCTCAGTACTGCTCCTCTGACAGTGCAGCGCTCCCTCAGTACTGCTCCTCTGACAGTGCAGCGCTCCCTCAGTACTGCTCCGGGTGTGTCTCCACAGATGCTGCCTGATCTGCTAAGTATCCCCAGCATTTTCTGTTTTTTATTTCAGGTTTGCAGCATCCGCAGTATTTTGCTCTTGTAACCGGGCCTGGCGGCCTGGGATTATGGGTACTGGAGTCACTGGAATGGGCCTTGCAACCCACGACCTTCCGACTCAGAGGAGAGATCGCTGTCACACCGAGCCACTCTGAAAGAGATAATCTTTCCCTCCTGTCCTATTTTTAACAGCCTCAGATTAAATCTCCCGTCTTGTGGAGCTCCTCCCCATCTGCAAGTGCAGGCCACACCGATGGGCGGGGGGAAGGGTGAGGCGAGATGAGGAGTTAACAGGCTGATGGGACGTCAGGAGGAGAGGCCAGGCTTGACTCAAGAAGCCTTTGTTTGTCTGATAAGGGCTCCCATTTGCACTGGGATGTTGAACAATGGGGAACTGTTTGGAGGCTGCCCCACAGATCCCATTTAATAACAACAGCAATGTGAGGGCTGGAAAATCTGCTCTGTAAACAGAGAATGCTGGAAACACTCAGCAGGTCAGGCAGCATCCGTGGAGAGAGAAACAGCATCAACGGTTCAGGTCGGCGACCCTTCCTCAGATCTGGAATCACTTAAGAGATGAAACCGGTTTTGAAGCGAGTGCAGGGGCAGGGAAAGGGGGGAGGGGGAGGAAAGAACAAAAGGGGAAGGTCTGTGATAGGGTGAAAGGCAGGAGAGCTTAAGTGACAAAAGGGATGATGTTGCGAGGCTAGAGGAGATGGTAATGGGACAGGTTAAGAAACAAAAGATGGGTCGAGAGGAGGCGTAAATGGGAACCATCAGGAGCAGATGTTGCCTGAAGAAAGCAGGTATGATCAGTAAGTTCGCAGATGACATGAAAATTGGTGGGGTGGTAAATAGCGAGGAGGGAAGCCTCAGGCTACAGGACGATATAGACAGGTTGGTCAGATGGGCGGAACAGGAATTTAACCCTGAAAAGTGTGAGGTGATGCATTTTGGTAGGACTAACAAGGCAAGGGAATACACAATGAATGGTAAGACCCTAGGAAAGACAGAGGATCAGAGGGACCTTGGTGTGCATGTACACAGATCCCTGAAGGCAGCAGATCAGGTGGATAAGGTGGTTAAAAAGGCATATGGGATACTTGCCTTCATTAGCCGGGGCATAGAATATAAGAGCAGGGAGGTTATGATGGAGCTGTACAAAACGCTAGTTAGGTCACAGCTGGAATACTGTGTGCAGTTCTGGTCGCCACACTATAGGAAGGATGTAATTGCATTGGAGAGGGTGCAGAGGAGATTCACCAGGATGTTAACCTAGGCTGGAGCGCTTCAGCTATGAAGAGAGACTGGACAGGCTGGGATTGTTTTCCTTAGAGCAGAGAAGGCTGAGGGGGGACCTGATGAGGTGTACAAAATTATGAGGGGCATAGATAGGGTGGATAGAAAGGAACTTTTCCCCTTAGTAGTGGGGCCAATAACCAGGGGGCATAGTTTCAAGGTAAGGGGCAGGAGGTTTAGAGGGGATTTGAGGAAAAGCTTTTTCACCCAGACGGTGGTTGGAATCTGGAACTCACTGCCTGAAAGGGTGGTAGAGGCAGTAACCCTCACAACATTCAAGAAGCATTTAGATGAGCACTTGAAACGCCATAGCATACAAGGCTACGGACCAAGTGCTGGAAAATGGGATTAGAATAGACAGGGCTTGATGGCCGGCGCGGACACGATGGGCCGAAGGGCCTCTTTCTGTGCTGTATAACTCGATCTAGAAATTCATATAGCCACGTTTGGGGCGCTACAGCATGGCGTTCGCTAACTTTTGCGCCCAGCGCAACTTAACGCCACCTTCGCCGATATTCAGTTGCATCGCCCCAAGAGGTTGGTGCTGCGCTAAAGCAGGCGATGCACGACTATCATTAGGCGCTAAGCTGGCGATCCGGGGCGCAAACACCGAAGGCGAGCGCAGCGCAGGTGCGGCGAGTTGCTCATTGAGGGCAGACAGTCAGGCGCCGGTCAGCACTTAAAGGGGGAGGGTGGAATTGTTTGGCTGCCACGCCCTGCACACTGCAGCCCTAAGGCAAGGCCTGAACACTGCTTCTGGAACAGCTCCACGCCCAGGAGAATGGAGAAGGCCAGGGAGAGAGCGCAGCGCTTCGGCGAGGGTGACCTGAGGCTGCTGGTTGGCGCAGTGGACCGCAGGCGCCATATCCTCTTCCCTGAGGGTGGCAGGAGGCCGCTGCCCGCCGAATATCGGAAAGCATGGAGGGATGTGGCAAACAGGGTCACGTCCAACAGCGTGGTTGGCAGGACACCAACCCAGTGCCGGAAAAAATTCAACGACCTCACTCGGGTTGTCAGGGTGAGTACCCTTTCCAGTATCCTTCTCATCCCTGCATGTGCACCTCACTTTATGGCCAAACAGGTCTGAAAGCCCTAATGGCCAGCCCTCATCCAGCAGCTATGGGACTGTCATGAAAAGCACTTGCGCAATCAGGACTTTAGACACTGTCAGGGCTATTCGACCATGGGAGGCAGTGCGGGCAAGATCAGGGCTTGACAGTGTACTTAGAGGCGGTCCTTTCTCTTGCAGGCCAAGCTGGCGCATAACAGAAGACAGCAGCGACAGACCGGGGGAGGCCGTCCTGACCTGAAACAGCTGAGCGACCTCGAGCAGCGAGTGGAGCGGATCATGGCAGGCCGGCTGAGTGGCCCCGTCGCCACTTGAGATGCTGACCCTGTTCTGGGCACCAATGGTAAGGTCATCACCTTTTTGACCTCTCTCTTTCCACTTGCGCCTCACACCAGCATCCTTTGCCACTATCGAACCAATGCAGTGCACAGCAGCACTCATGCCTCCCTCGCTGCCGCCCTGTCCTCACTCTAAAGCAACTCTTGTGCCTCCCTGCTTTCAGATGGTGAGTCGCCAGGTGAGGAGGCGGCCCCTCAAGCTGGCACTGTGTCCGAGTCAGACATAGAGGAGGAGGAAGAGGAAGCCAGCCCATCAGGGACACCCTGAGCCGAGGCAGCCCATGGCCATGATGGTGACACGTCTTCCCTGGAGGGGAGCAGGGGGGAAGGGTCGGAGGAGAGTGAAGCTCCGGGGACCAGCAGGCTGCATCAACGCGGGAGGGGTGGAGAAGCTCGGTGGCCTTCTCCCCGGAGGGTGAGTGCGGCCTCCAGTCCTGCTACGGTGAGCGCAGAGGAGGTGCGGCTCCTAGCGGAAATGGGCGCCCAGGCTGAGCGCAGGCACACTGAGCTCATGGCTGCAGTGGCAAGGATGCCTGACTCCATAGAGTCACTGGCAAGGAGTGTGCAGGAATTCGGGGCAGCACAGGCCAGGAGTCTGCAACAATTCAGTGCAGCACAGGCCAGGAGTCTGCAGGACATCGCGGCAGCACAGGCCAGGAGTCAGCAGGACTTCGCTGCTTCACAGGCGGCTTCTAGCCAAGTGCTCAGTTGTGCCGTGCATTCACTGGCTGGTGTCATGCAGACACAGACCAGGGCCACACGGGCACTAACTGCTGCCACACTCGCTGGATCGGCCAGGCATCGCCGGGGCACTCGCTGTGCCGCAGCAGCCCAGCAGTCTGTGCCTCAGCAGATTGCTGCGCATGCTGCAGTGCTGGCCCGTGCGCGTGCCAATGTATCAGCCGACCAGGGAGTGCCTGTGATCTGTCAGGTTGGCAGCATTCCTGCAGCCAACACTGTCACTCCTCCATTGCAGCTGCCACCAGCTGTTGGACAGACTGCTGCCGCCCAAGCAGAGTTGGAGCAGTCAGCAGCCGGCCCCTCCAGTCCCAGAGCTGGTCCAGGCCGACCCCCAAGGGCATCTGCCGTCTCACCATCTGACCCTCAGCAGCCTTCCCCCAGCCTTGCTGCAGCCACTGGGGTCCCATTGAGGAGGAGCTGCAGGGCGGGAAGGGGCCAGGCATGGAAGCGCAAGGCATCGCCCTCGCAGGAGAAAAAGTAGAAGGTGTGGCCAAATGTTTTGTTTTACTTATAAAAGCCGAGACTGCTGTATTTGTTTTATATTTAAAGGCCGAGACTGGTGTATTTGTTTTACTTGTAAAGGCCGAGACTGGTGTATTTGTGTTTTTCACAGAATCACAGAATCCCCACAGTGCAGATAGAGGCCATTTCGGCACATCGATCCTGCACCGACACATATCCCACTCTATCCCCGTAACCCCACGTATTTAATCCCCTAACACTAAGGGTCAATTTATCATGGCCAAATCAACCTAACCCGCACATCTTTGGACTGTGGGAGGAAACCGGAGCACCCGGAGGAAACCCACGCAAACACGGGGAGAATGTGCAAACTCCACACAGACAGTCACCCGAGGCCGGATTTGAGCCCGGGTCCCTGGCGCTGTGAGGCAACAGTGCTAACCACTATGCCACCGTGGGGGGGGGGGGGTTCTCTCCATTAGTTTGTCATGTGGGAAGGGCACAGAGGTATCACAGTAAAAAATTTCTTAAGTCGCACTGTCCATGCTTTCTTTTGGAAGTCCTGGTTGCCCTGCTCGGCTGAGGGCTTGTGGAGTGGCTACATTCATCTTCTGCCATTGGCACAAGCCATTCCCTGAGAGGGGGCCTAGAACTGACGTGCAATAAGCCGCCGACGGGCGGCCCTTGCACTTTCTGCCTCCCTCCCGTGCTGGTCCTCCTCTGGTGGTCCTCCAATGTCTGCTGGCAGTGGCTGAGTCCTGCGGATAGCCGGGTTGTGCAGCATGCAGCACATGACAACGAAATGGGAGACTCGCTCAGGCGAGCACTGTAGGGCTCCCCCGGAACGATCCAGACAGCGGAACTGTTGCTTCAGCACACCGATTGTTTGCTCAATGATGTTCCTGGTTGCTTGATGGCTGTCATTGTATCGCTCTTCAGCAGGGGTGCTGGGCGCACGGAGCGGGGTCATCAGCCAGGTGCACAAAGAATAGCCTTTGTCCCCGAGAAGCCATCCTTGTGGGCGAGGCTGGGCCTCGAACATGTCTGCCACAGAAGTCTGGCGCAGGATGAAGTCATCGTGGCTGCTGCCTGGAAAGCGGGCATTGACAGCTAGGATGAGCTGCCTGTGGTCACACACCAACTGCACGTTGAGCGAATGGTAGCCCTTCCGGTTGCGGTAATCCTCGGCATTCTCTAGAGGTGCCCGCAAAGCCACATGCGTGCAGTCAATGGCGCCCTGCACCATGGGGAAGCCCGCTAATGCTGCAAAGCCCATTGCACGCTCTTGCTGCTTGTCAACGGTCATGGGGAAGGAGATGAACTGACGTCTCCTTCTGAAAAGTGCATTGGTCACCTGGCGGATGCAGCAATGTACCGCAAACTGGGAGATGTTGGAAATGTCCCCAGTAGCGGATTGGAAGGAGCCGGTGGCATAGAAGTTGAGAGCCACCGTCACCTTCACTGCCACCGACAGAGACGTCCTGCTCCTCAGCTGTGGCTGCAGATCACCGCGAAGCAGGTGGCAGATCTCAGTGACCACCGCCCTTCTGAATCGCAGCCTCCGAACACACTGCTCCTCAGACATGTTCAGATATGAGAACTGCTGGCGGTATACCCTGGGTGGGTAAGGCCTCCTTTGCCGACGCCTGTTGCCCCTTCTCCATCTGGCCATGACTGGCACCCTCTCGTGGCGTCTCTGAGCCCTTTGAATGCAATGGAGAAGCCCAACGTTTCCACCCATTGCAGCCCCCATTATATGTTTCCAATCAATGCTATGACACTGAAGTTAAAGACAAGTGCAAAGCTCTGGCCTGAAGCCACAAGTACCTGTGCGAGTGTTGAGCCAAACCAGAAAGCTCTCTACCTTTGTCTCTCTCCAAATATCCGTCTCTCACAAAGAAGGAGTGGTGCAAAATGGCTGCCATTTATACTGCAGGAGGAGCCCCTTTAATTAGCACCCCCCGTGCCCCGCAGCGACTGGGAACTGTTCCCCTCTACCAGTCGCTAGGGGCGCCAGGCGCACAATAGGCCGGCGCCACTGAATTTCCGGTTTGGGGCGCACAAAGGGTGTTGCACCATGAAATGACGTCAGGATCTGCGCGCGCAGCTGAGCGCGCGCAAAGGTTTTGCGCCGCCGCTAAATCTTAACTGAAGTTCGCGAGAGGCACAGATCGCACTGCGCCCGGGCGCTAGCTGCTTAGCGCCCCACTTCTCCTCCTCCTAAGGCGCTAGCGGCTGGCGCAAACAACTGAATTTCTAGGCCGATGACTCTAAGGGGGAGAAATTCGGTTGTTTGCGCCACCGATTAACGCCTAAAGAGGCCGAGAAGTGGGGCGTTAGCCAATTTCCAGGCGGGCGCAAGGCGCCTAGCGCCTCGCCCCATATTGAGCCTGCATTTAGCGCTGGCGCTAAATCTTAGCGCCCGCTCATGGGCGCAGGCTGATTATGACGTCATTTGAGTGTTCAACGCCTTTTGGGTGCCCCGGACCGGAAATTCAGTGGTGCCCCCCTCCGTAGCGCCTGGCGCTAATAGTGACAGCTTACCTGGGCCTTACCAAGTCACTCTTGGGCTGGAGGAGCGTTATTTAAAGGGGACTGGTGTGGTTTAAAAGCGGCAGCCATTTTTGGACCACAACTTCCTCGAGAGCTACAAAGAGTTGCTGAGCTGCACACTGAGAGCCATTTGACCACTGAGCCAGCGCAGGCAGACGATCTTCAGCCTTCTGACCATCACCTTGCTGTTGGTGAGCCTTGACAACGGGGAACCTTCCTGTGGGCACTTATTATGGGGGCTGCATTGGAGGGGAACGTCCTGCTGCTGAATCATCTGGAAAGGGCACTGAAACGCTGGGAGAGGGGGGCGGGCATGGCCAGACGGAGGAGGGCCAGCAGACGTCGCCACAGCTGACCTTACGCTGGCAGGGTTTTCCGACAGCAGTTTTCCTACATGAGCATGTGTGTCAGAAGGCTGCAATTTAGAAAGGAGGTGGTGACTGAGCTGTGCCAGCTGCTTCAGCCAGATCTGCAGCCTCAGATAAGGTGCAGGACATCTCTGTCGGCGGCTGAGAAGATGGCTGCTGGCCTGAACTTCTACACGAGCGGCTCTTCTCAGGCTGCGCGTCAGAGGCTGATCAGAAGTAGCTCCTAGGCCCCTCTCACGGAATGCTTGCTGCCATTCCAAGAACAGGAATGGAACCGGTCTGATACCCCCAAGCCTGTGAAGGGCAAGATGCATGTAAATAGCAGGCATGGCCATTGTAAATGAAGAAAGTGTTTCATTACACAAAATGTGGTTCCTTCAAACATGAGAAAGTTATGGCAACAGAAAGCAAAACGAATACACTGACGCATAACTGCCTCTCACACCCGGGAGACTGTCCAAAACATAAATCTCATTCCGACCATCTTCCTTGGCCTTGATTCCACTGCACCAACCAAAGCATCCAATGCCCCATCAGTGAGGCGTTCCGCCCTCTGCCTCACCCTTTCCATGTCTTGCTAGGCTGGTGCGCCACAGGTAGGCTCCCACCGCTTTGAAGGCCTACAAGGCAGTGAGTGTGTCTGGTGATGCCAATTGACCTGCCCCTTTAAGAGCTGGCCGGCGCCAGTGTGCCTCAGGGAAAGTGATTATTGACAGCACCCTCGCTGCGCCCCGCCGCCGCGAAATTGGGTTGCGCCGCCGGGATAGCGCCTTAAGAGTAGCGTGCAGCGCCTGATTTAGCGCCGCAATCACCTGTAGGGGCGCTGCAACCCAATATCGTGCTAGGTGGCGCTAAATTGCGCCTGGCGCTAAACTTTGCGCATCGCCAGGACTAGCGCCCCAAACGCGGCTGTACCGAATTTCTCGGCCTAAGACTCTAAATGAGAGCAGAGGTAATCAGTGCTTCTAACGAAAGGAATTCACCGGCCAGTTTTTAAAAATTCGTTCTGAGGATTTGGGCGTCGCTGGCAAGGCCGGCATTTATCGCCCATCCCGACTTGCCCCTTTAGAAGGTGGTGGTTAGCCGCCTTCTTGAACCGCTGCAGTCCGTGTGGTGAAGGTGTGCCTCAGTGCCACCTCTCCACCATCTCCCCATGTCCTTCAGTCAGGCAGGAAGAAGTGGCATTTATCTGGCACCTTTCACGACCTCAGGACATCCCAAAGTGCCTCGGAGACAAGGAAATGCTTCTGAAGCATTGTCGGTGTTGTAATGTAGGAAACCCGGCAGCCGATTTGCGCACAGCAAGCTCCCACAAAGAGATAATGTCCAGACAATCTTTTTTTTTCAGCGATGTTGATTGAGTGATAAATATTGGGCCAGGACGACGAGGAGAACTACGCTGCTCTTCTCCGAAATAGTGGCCGTGGGATCGTTAGCGCCCACCTGCGAGGGCAGAAGGGGCATTGGTTTAACGTTGCAACTGAAAGACGGCACCTCCGACAGTGCGGCGCTCCCTCAGCACTGCCCCTCCGACCGTGCAGCGCTCCATCAGTACTGCCCCTCCGACAGTGCAGAGCCCCCTCAGTACTACCCCTCCGACAGTGCAGCGCTCCCTCAGCACTGCCCCTCCGACAGTGCAGAGCCCCCTCAGTACTCCCCCTCCGACAGTGCAGAGCCCCCTCAGTACTACCCCTCCGACAGTGCCGCGCTCCCTCAGCACTGCCCCTCCGAAAGTGCAGCGCTCCATCAGTACTGCCTCTCCGACAGTGCGGTGCTCCCTCAGCACTGCCCCTCCGACAGTGCAGCACTGCCTCAGTACTGCCCCTCCGACAGTGCAGCGCTCCCTCAGTACTACCCCTCCAACAGAGCAGCGCTCCCTCAGCACTGCCCCTCCGAAAGTGCAGCGCTCCATCAGTACTGCCTCTCCGACAGTGCGGTGCTCCCTCAGCACTGCCCCTCCGACAGTGCAGCACTGCCTCAGTACTGCCCCTCCGACAGTGCAGCGCTCCCTCAGTACTACCCCTCCAACAGAGCAGCGCTCCCTCAGCACTGCCCCTCCGACAGTGCAGCGCTCCCTCAGTACTGCCCGTCCGACAGTGCAGTGCTCCCTCAGCACTGCCCCTCCGACAGTGCAGCACTGCCTCAGTACTGCCCCTCCGACAGTGCAGCGCTCCCTCAGTACTGCCCCTCCGACAGTGCAGCGCTCCCTCAGCACTGCCCCTCCGACAGTGCAGCGCTCCATCAGTACTGCCCCTCCGACAGTGCGGTGCTCGCTCAGCACTGCCCCTCCGACAGTGCAGCACTGCCTCAGTACTGCCCCTCCGACAGTGCAGCGCTCCCTCAGTACTGCCCCTCCGACAGTGCAGCGCTCCCTCAGTACTGCCCCTCCGACAGTGCAGCGCTCCCTCAGTACTGCCCTCCGACAGTGCAGCGCTCCCTCAGCACTGACCCTCCGACAGTGCAGCGCTCCCTCAGTACTGCCCCTCCGACAGTGCAGTGCTCCCTCAGCACTGCCCCTCCAACAGTGCAGCACTGCCTCAGTACTGCCCCTCCGACAGTGCAGCGCTCCCTCAGTACTGCCCCTCCGACAGTGCAGTGCTCCCTCAGCACTGCCCCTCCGAGAGTGCAGCGCTCCATCAGTACTGCCCCTCCGACAGTGCAGAGCCCCCTCAGTACTACCCCTCCGACAGTGCAGTGCTCCCTCAGCACTGCCCCTCCGACTGCAGCGCTCCATCAGTACTGCCCCTTCGACAGTGCAGAGCCCCCTCAGTACTGCCCCTCCGACAGTGCAGCGCTCCCTCAGTACTGCCCCTTCGACAGTGCAGCGCTCCCTCAGTACTGCCCCTTCGACAGTGCAATGCTACCTCAGTACTGCCTCTCCAACAGTGCAGCGCTCCCTCAGTACTGCCCCTCCGACAGTGCAGCGCTCCCTCAGTACTGCGCCTCCAACAGTGCAGCGCTCCCTCAGTTCTGCCCCTCCGACAGTGCAGCGCTCCATCAGTACTGCCCCTCCGACAGTGCAGAGCCCCCTCAGTACTGCCCCTCCAACAGTGCAGCGCTCCCTCAGTACTGCCCCTTCGACAGTGCAATGCTACCTCAGTACTGCCTCTCCAACAGTGCAGCGCTCCCTCAGTACTGCCCCTCCGACAGTGCAGCGCTCCCTCAGTACTGCGCCTCCAACAGTGCAGCGGTCCCTCAGTTCTGCCCCTCCGACAGTGCAGCGCTCCCTCAGTATTGCCGCTCCGACAGTACAGCGCTCCCTCACTACTGCCCCTCCGACAGTGCAGTATTCCCTCAGCACTGCCCCTCCAACAGTGCAGCGCTCCCTCAGCACTGCCCCTCCGACAGTGCAGCGCTCCCTCAGCACTGCCCCTCCGACAGTGCGGCGCTCCCTCAGCACTGCCTCTTCGACAGTGCAGCGCTCCCTCAGTACTGCCCCTCCGAACGTGCGGCGCTCCCTCAGTACTGCCTCTCCGACAGTGCAGCGCTCCCTCAGCACTGGCCCTCCGACAGTACAGCACTCCCTCAGTACTGCCCCTCCGACAGTGCAGAGCTCCCTCAGTACTGCCCCTCCGACAGTGAAGCACTCCCTCAGTACTGCCCCTCCGACAGTGCAGCTCTCCCTCAGCACTGCCCCTCCGACAGTGCAGCGCTCCCTCAGTACTGCCCCTCCGACAGTTCAGCGCTCCCTCAGCTCTGCCCCTCCGACAGTGCAGCGCTCCCTCAGCACTGCCCCTCCGACAGTGCGGCGCTCCCTCAGTACTGCCTCTCCGACAGTGCAGTGCTCCCTCGGCACTGTCCCTCCGACAGTGCAGCGCTCCATCGGTACTGCCCCTCCGACAGTGCAGAGCCCCCTCAGTACTACCTCTCCGACAGTGCAGTGCTCCCTCAGCACTGCCCCTCCGACAGTACAGTGCTCCATCAGTACTGCCCCTCCGACAGTGCAGCGCTCCCTCAGTACTGCCCCTCCGACAGTGCAGCGCTCCCTCAGTACTGCCCCTCCGACAGTGCAGCACTCCCTCAGTACTGCCCCTCCGACAGTACAGCGCTCCCTCAGTACTGCCCCTCCGACAGTGCAGCGCTCCCTCAGCAATGCCCCTCCAACAGTGCAGCACTGCCTCAGTAGTGCCCCTCCGACAGTACAGTGCTCCCTCAGTACTGCCCCTCCGACAGTGCAGAGCTCCCTCAGTACTGCCCCTCCGACAGTGCAGCGCTCCCTCAGTACTGTCCCTCCGACAGTGCAGCGCTCCCTCAGTATTGCCCCTCCGACAGTACAGCGCTCCCTCAGTACTGCCCCGCCGACAGTGCAGTGCTCCCTCAGCACTGCCCCTCCGACAGTGCAGCATTCCCTCAGCACTGCCCCTCCGACAGTGCAGCGCTCCCTCAGCACTGCCCATCCGACAGTGCGGCGCTCCCTCAGTACTGCCTCTCCGACAGTGCAGTGCTCCCTCAGTACTGCCCCTCTGACAGTGCAGCGCTCCCTCAGTACTGCTCCTCCGACAGTGCAGTGCTCCCACAGTACTGCCCCTCTGACAGTACAGCACTCCCACAGTACTGACACTCCGACAGTGCTGTGCTCCCTCAGTACTGCCCCTCCGACAGTGCAGCGCCACCTCAGTACTGCCCCTCCGAGAGTGCTGCGCTCCCTCAGTACTGCGCTTATAACACTGCAGCTCTCCCTCAATACTGCCCCGCCGACAGTGCGCTGCACCCTCAGTACTGCCTCTCCGACAGTGCAGCGCACCCTCAGTACTGCCCCTCCGACAGTGCAGCGCACCCTCAGTACTGCCCCTCCGACAGTGCAGCGCTCCATCAGTACTGCCCCTCCGACAGTGCAGAGCCCCCTCAGTACTGCCCCTCCAACAGTGCAGCGCTCCCTCAGTACTGCCCCTTCGACAGTGCAATGCTACCTCAGTACTGCCTCTCCAACAGTGCAGTGCTCCCTCAGTACTGCCCCTCCGACAGTGCAGTGCTCCCTCAGTACTGCGCCTCCAACAGTGCAGCGCTCCCTCAGTTCTGCCCCTCCGACAGTGCAGTGCACCCTCAGTACTGCCCCTCCGACAGTGCAGCGCACCCTCAGTACTGCCCCTCCGACAGTGCAGCGCTCCCTCAGTACTGCCTCTCCGACAGTGCAGCGCACCCTCAGTGCTGCCCCTCCGACAGTGCAGCGCTCCCTCAGTACTGCCCCTCCGACAGTGCAGTGCTCCCTCAGTACTGCCCCTCCGACAGTGCTGCACTCCCTCAGTACTGCCCTTCTGACAGTGCAGCACTCCCTCAGTACTGCCCCTCCGACAGTGCAGCACTCCTTCAGTACGCCCCTCCGACAATGCAGCGTTCCTCAGAACTGCCCCCTGACAGTCCTGTGCTCCCTCATTACTGCCCCTCTGACAGTGCAGTGCTACCTCAGTACTGTCCGCCCAACAGTGCAGCGCTCCCTCAGTGCTGCCCCTCCGTCAGTGCAGCGTTCCCTTGGTACTGTCGCTCCGACAGTGCAGCTCTCCAACAGGACTGCCCCACCGACGGTGCAGCGCTCCCTCAGTACTACTCCAACAGGGCAATAATCGCACAGGACTGCCCCTCCGACAGTGCTGCGCTCCCTCAGTGCTGCCCCTCCGTCAGTGCAGCGCTCCCTCAGTACTGCACCTCCAACAGTGCAGTACTCCCTCAGTTCTGCCCCTCCGACAGTGCAGCGTTCCCTTGGTACTGTCGCTCCGACAGTGCAGCACTCCAACAGGACTGCCCCTCCGACGGTGCAGCGCTCCCTCAGTACTACTCCAACAGGGCAATAATCGCACAGGACTGCCCCTCCGACAGTGCTGCGCTCCCTCAGTACTGCCCCTCCGACAGTGCAGAGCCCCCTCAATACTGCCCCTCCGACAGTACGCTGCACCCTCAGTACTGCCCCTCTGACAGTGCAGCGCTCCCTCAGTACTGCCCCTCTGACAGTGCAGTGCTCCCTCAGTAATGCCCCTCTGACAGTGCAGCGCTCCCTCAGTACTGCCCCTCCGACAGTGCAGCGCTCCCTGCTGCCCCTCTGACATTGCAGCACTCCCTCAGTACTGCTCCTCCAACAGTGCAGCGCTCCCTCATACTGCCTCTCCAACAGTGCAGCGCTCCCTCAGTACTGCCCCTCTGACAGTGCAGCACTCCCTCAGTACTGCTCCTCCAACAGTGCAGCGCTCCCTCATACTGCCCCTCCGACAGTGCAGTGCTCCCTCAGTACTGCCCCTCCGACAGTGCAGCACTCCCTCAGTACTGCCCCTCTGACAGTGCAGCACTCCCTCAGTACTGCTAAATTGCGAGGAGGAAAGCCTCAGGCTACAGGACGATATTAACGGGTTGGTCAGATGGGCGGAAAAGTGGCAAATGGAATTTAACCCGGAAAAGTGCGAGGTGATGCATTTTGGACGGACAAATAAGGCAAGGGAATACACAATGAGTGGTAGGACCCTAGGAAGTACAGAGGGTCAGAGGGACCTTGGTGTACATGTACATAGATCCCTGAAGGCAGCGGAACAGGTAGATAAGGTGGTTAAAAAGGCTTATGGGATACTTGCCTTCATTAGCAGAGGCATAGAATATAAGAGCAGGGAGGTTATGATGGAGCTGTACAAAACGCTGGTGAGGTCACAGCTGGAATACTGTGTGCAGTTCTGGTCGCCTCACTATAGGAAGGATGTGATTGCTTTGGAGAGGGTGCAGAGAAGATTCACCAGGATGTTACCTGGGATGGAGCGCCTCAGCTATGAAGAAAGACTCAACAGGCTGGGGTTGTTTTCCTTGGAGCAAAGGAGGCTGAGGGGGGACCTGTTTGAGGTGTACAAAATGATGAGGGGCATAGATAGGGTAGATAAAGAGGAACTTTTCCCCTTAGTAGGGGGGTCAATAACAAGGGGGCACAGATTCAGGGTAAGGGGCAGGAGATTTAGGAGGGATTTGAGGAGGAACTTTTTCACCCAGAGGGTGGTTGGAAGCTGGAACTCACTGCCTGAAAGGGTGGTGGGGGCGGGAACCCTCACAACATTCAAGAAGCATTTGGATGAGCACTTGAAATGCCATTGCATACAAGGCTATGGACCAAATGCTGGAAAATGGGATTAGACTGGACAGGGAGGGATGGGCGGCGCAGACACGATGGGCCGAAGGGCCTCTTTCTGTGCTGTAAAACTCTATGACTCTATGACTCTATGACAGTGCAGCGCTCCCTCTGTACTGCACCTCCAACAGTGCAGAACTATCTCAGTACTGCGCTTATGACAGGGCAGCACTCCATCGGTACTGCCCCTCCGACAGTGCGCTGCTCCCTCAGTACTGCCCCACCGTCAGTGTAGTCCTCCCTCAGTCCTGCGCTTATGACACTGCAGCGCTCCCTCAGTAGTACTCCGCTGACAGGGCAATACTCCCAGAGGACTGCACCACCGACAGTGCAGCGCTCCCTCAGTACTGCCCCTCCGACAGTGCAGCGCTTCCTCAGTACTGCCCCTCCGACAGTGCAGCCCTCCCTCATTATTGCCCCTCCGACTGTGCAGCCCTCCCTCAGTACTGCCCCTCCGACTGTGTATTGCTCCTTCAGTACTGCCCCTCGAAATTACCAGGCTCCCTCAGTACAACCCCTCCCACAATGTAACGCTCACTCAGTACTGTCCCTCTGACAGTTCAGCGCTCCCTCATTACTGCCCCTCTGACAGAGCCTTGCTCCTCAGTACTGCACCTCCGACAGTGCAGCGCTCCCTCAGTACTGCCCCTCTGACAGTGCTGCACTCCCTCATTACTGCCCCTCTGACAGAGCCGTGCTCCTCAGTACTGCCCCTCCGACAGTGCCGCGCTCGCTCAGCACTGCCCCTCTGATACTGCAGTGCTCCCTCAGTACTGCCTCTACGACAGTGCAGTGCTCCCTCAGTACTGCCTCTCCGACAGGGCATCGCTCCCTCAGGAGTGTCCTTCCCACAGTGCAGCGCTCCCTCATTACTGCCCGTCCGAGAATGTAATGCCCCCTCAGTGCTGCCCCTCGAAATTGCCACGCTCCCTCAGTACTACCCCTCCAACAATGTAACGCTCCCTCTGTACTGCCTCTCCGACAGTTCAACGGTCCTTCAGTAGTGCCCCTCCGACAGTGCAGCGCTCCTCAGTACTGCCCCTCCGACATTGCACCGCTCCCTCAGTACTACACATCCGACAGGGCAATACTCCCACAGGAGTGCCCTACCGACAGTGCAGCGCTCCCGCAGTACTGCCCCTCCGACAGTGCAGCACTCCCTCAGTACTGCCCCCACCAACAGCGCAGCTCTCCCTCAGTACTGCCCCTCCGACAGGGCAGCGCTCCCTCAGTACTGCCCCTCCGACAGTGCAACGCTCCCTCAGTACTGTCCCTCCGACAGTGCAGCGCTCCCTCAGTGCTGCCCCTTCGCCAGTGCCGCGCTCCCTCAGTACTGATCCTCTGACAGTGCAGCGCTCCCTCAGTACTGCCCCTTTGACATTGCAGCACTCCCTCAGTACTGCCTCTCCGACACTGCAGCGCTCCCTCAGTACTGCCCCTCCGACAATGCAGCACTCCCTCAGTACTGCCCCTCCAAAAGTGCAGCGCTCCCTCAGTACTGCCCCTCCGACAGTGCAGCGCTCCCTCAGTACTGCCCCTCTGAGAGTGCAACACTCCCTCAGTACTGTCCCTCCGACAGTGCAGCGCTCCCTCAGTGCTGCCCCTCCACCAGTGCCGTGCTCCCTCAGTACTGCGCCTCCGACAGTGCAAAGCTCCCTCATTACAGCCACTCCAATAGTGCAGTGCACCCTCAGTACTGCCCTTGTGACCGTGTAGTGCTCCCTCAGTACTGTCCCTCCGAGAGAGCAGCGTTCCCTTGGTACTCTCCCTCCGACAGTGCAACACTCCCACAGGACTGTCCCACCGATGGTGCAGCAATCTCTCAGTACTGCCCCTCCGACACTCAAGCGCTCCCTCAGTACTGCTCCTCCGACAGGGCAATACTCTCACAGGAATGCCCCACCGACAGTGCAGCACTCCCTCAGTACTGCCCCTCTGACAGTGCAGCGCTCCTTCAGTACTGCCCCTCCGACAATGCAGCACTCCCTCAGTACTGCCCCTCCGACAGTGCAGCGCTCCCTCAGTACTACCCCTCCGACAGTGCAGCGCTCCCTCAGTACTGCCCCTCCGACAATGCAGCACTCCCTCAGCACTGCCCCTCCGACAGTGCAGCGCTCCCTCAGGTGTGCCCTTCCCACAGTTCTGCCCCTCGAAATTGCCACGCTCCCTCAGTACTACCCCTCCAACAATGTAACTCTTCCTCAGTACTGCCTCTCTGACATTGCAGCGCTCCCTCAGTACTGCTCCTCCGATAGTGCAGCGCTCCCTCAGTACTGCTCCTCCGACAGTGCAGCACTCCCTCAGTACTGCCCCTCCGACAGTGCAGAACTCCCTCAGTAATGCCCGTCCGACAATGTACTGCTCCCTCAGTACTGCCCCTCGAAATGACCGCGCTCCCTCAGTACTACCCCTCCAACAATGTAACGCTCCCTCAGTACTGTCCCTCCAACATTGCAGCGCTCCCTCAGTACTGCCCCTCCAAGAGTGCGGCGCTCCCTCAGTAATGCCCCTCCGATAGTGCAGCGCTCCCTCAGTACTGCCCCTCCGACAGTGCAGCGCTCCCTCAGTACTGCCCCTCCAAGAGTGCAGCGCTCCCTCAGTAATGCCCCTCTGACAGTGCAGCGCTCCCTCAGTACAGCCCCTCCGACAGTGCAGCGATCCCTCAGTACTGCCCCTCTGACAGTGCAGCGCTCCCTCAGTACTGCACCTCCGACAGTGCAGAACTCCCACAGGACTGCCCCTCCGACGGTACAGTGCTCCTTCAGTATTGCCCTTCCGACAGTACAGTGCTTGCTCAGTACTGTCCCACTGACAGTGTAGCGCTCCCTCAGTACTGCCCCTCCGACAATGCAGCACTCCCTCAGTACTGCCCCTCCGACAGTGCAGCGCTCCCTCAGTACTGCCCCTCCGACAGTGCAGCGCTCCCTCAGTACTGCCCCTCCGACAATGCAGCGCTCCCTCTGTACTGCCCCTCCGACAGTGCAGCGCTCCCTCAGTACTGCCCCTCCGACAGTGCAGCGCTCCCTCAGGTGTGTCCTTCCCACAGTTCTGCCCCTCGAAATTGCCACGCTCCCTCAGTACTGCCCCTCCAACAATGTAACTCTTCCTCAGTACTGCCTCTCTGACATTGCAGCGCTCCCTCAGTACTGCTCCTCCGATAGTGCAGCGCTCCCTCAGTACTGCTCCTCCGACAGTGCAGCACTCCCTCAGTACTGCCCCTCCGACAGTGCAGCGCTCCCTCAGTAATGCCCGTCCGACAATGTAATGCTCCCTCAGTACTGTCCCTCGAAATGACCGCGCTCCCTCAGTACTGCCCCTCCAACAATGTAACGCTCCCTCAGTACTGTCCCTCCAACATTGCAGCGCTCCCTCAGTACTGCCCCTCCAAGAGTGCGGCGCTCCCTCAGTAATGCCCCTCTGATAGTGCAGCGCTCCCTCAGTACTGCCCCTCCGACAGTGCAGCGCTCCCTCAGTACTGCCCCTCCAAGAGTGCAGCGCTCCCTCAGTAATGCCCCTCTGACAGTGCAGCGCTCCCTCAGTACAGCCCCTCCGACAGTGCAGCGATCCCTCAGTACTGCCCCTCTGACAGTGCAGCGCTCCCTCAGTACTGCACCTCCGACAGTGCAGAACTCCCACAGGACTGCCCCTCCGACGGTACAGTGCTCCTTCAGTATTGCCCTTCCGACAGTACAGTGCTTGCTCAGTACTGTCCCTCTGACAGTGTAGCGCTCCCTCAGTACTGCCCCTCCGACAGTGCAGCGCTCCCTCAGTACTACCCCTCCGACAGTGCAGCACTCCCTCAGCACTACCCCTCCGACAGTGCAGCACTCCCTCAATACTGTCCCTCCGACAGTGCAGCGTTACCTTAATACTACTTCTCCGACTGCCCCTCCGACAGTGCAGCACTCCCTCAGTACTGCCTCTCCGACAGTGCAGCACTCCCTCCGTACTGCCCCTCCGACAGTGCAGCGCTCCCTCATTACTGCCCCTCCGACAGTGCAGTGCTCCCTCAGTACTGCTCCTCCGACAGTGCAGTGCTCCCTCGGTACTTAATGTACCCTCGGTACATAATGAAGTGTTTCGAGAGACTGGTCCTGGCTCACATCAAAGCCAGTGTTCCTGCCTCTCTTGACCAACACCAGTTTGCCTATCGTGCAAACAGATCAACGGAGGATGCAATCACAACTGCTCTACACTCGGCACTGAATCACCTAGATGGTAAGGAGACCTACATCAGAATGCTGTTCATAGACTACAGCTCAGCATTCAACACTATCGTCCACAACAAGCTGGCCACCAAACTCCACACTCTTGGCCTGAACACTTCCCTCTGCAACTGGACCCTGGACTTCCTAACAAACAGACCCCAGTCTGTCAAATTAGGTAACCACACCTCCACCCCCCTGACCCTGAACACGGGGGCCCCACAAGGATGTGTGCTGAGCCCCCTCCTCTACTCCCTCTTCACCCACGACTGTGTGGCTGTTCATGGTTCCAACACCATCATCAAGTTTGCGGATGATACCACGGTAGTAGGCCAGATCACCAACAACGATGAGTCAGCCTACAGGGAGGAGGTCCAGCATCTCGTGAAGTGGTGCGCCGATAACAACCTGGCCCTTAACATCAAGAAAACCAAAGAAATCATTGTGGACTTCAGGAAGTCCAAAGGCGGAAGTCACACCCCAATCCACATCAATGGGGCTGTGGTGGAAAGGGTGGACAGCTTTAAGTTCCTCGGAGTCCACATCACGGAAGACCTCTCCTAGTCCCTCAATACCTCCTCTCTGGTGAGGAAGGCCCAGCAGCGCCTATATTTCCTAAGGAGGCTGAAGGGATGTAACCTGTCACCCCTGATCCTCTCTACCTTTTAACGCTGCACTATAGAGAGCATCCTGACAAACTGTATCACAGTATGGTATGGCAGCTGTAGCTACTATGACCAGAAAGCCCTGCAGCGGGTAGTCAAAACTGCCCAACGCATTACCGGCACCCGGCTACCGACCATAGAGCACATATACCAGAAACGCTGTTTACGGAGGTCACGGTCCATCATCAAAGACCCTACCCACCCCAGCCACAGTCTGTTCGCCCTCCTGCCACCTGGGAGACGCTACAGATGCATTCGCACCCGTACGACCAGATTTAGGAACAGCTTCTTTCCCAGGGCTGTCATCCTACTGAACTCCACAAATAAACTCTAAAGCCTGCACATCTGCCAATGCACTTTATTATGGATATGTTTACGTTAATGTATTACAAGCCAAATGTATGTTGAATGTTTAAATGTCTTAATCCAAATGTACACTCTCGGGAGCCGCAAGCCTACATTTCATTGTACTGCACTTGTGCACTAACAATGACAATAAAAGTTGTTTTGATTTGATTTGATTTGATTTGTACTGTGCCCCTCCGACAGTGCAGCACTCCCTCAGTACTGCCCCTCCGACAGTGCAGCGCTCCCTCAGTACTGCCCCTCCAACAGTGCAGTGCTACCTCAGTACTGCCCCTCCGACAGTGCAGTGCTCCCTCAGTACTGCCCCTCCGACAGTGCAGCGCTCCCTCAGTACTGCCCCTCCGACAGTGCAGCACTCCCTCAGTACTGCCCCTCCGACAGTGCGGCGCTCCCTCAGTACTGCCCCTCCGACAGTGTAGCGCTCCCTCAGTACTGCCCCCCCGACAGTGCAGCGCTCCCTCAGTACTGCCCCTCTGACAGTGCAGCGCTCCCTCAGTACTGCCCCACCGACAGTGCAGCGCTCCCTCAGTACTGCCCCCTGACAGTGCAGCGCTCCCTCAGTACTGCCCCTCCGACAGTGCAGCGCTCCCTCAGTACTGCCCCTCCGACATTGCAGCGCTACCTCATTACTGCCCCTCCGACAGTGCAGCACTCCCTCAGTACTGCCCCTCCGACAGTGCAGCGCTACCTCATTACTGCCCCTCCGACAGTGCAGCACTCCCTCAGTACTGCCCCTCCGACAGTGCAGCACTCCCTCAGTACTGCCCCTCCGACAGTGCAGTGCTACCTCATTACTGCCCCTCCGACAGTGCAGCGCTCCCTCAGTACTGCCCCTCCGACAGTGCAGCGCTCCCTCAGTACTGCCCCTCCAAGAGTGCAGCGCTCCCTCAGTACTGCCCCTCTGACAGTGCAGCGCTCCCTCAGTGCAGCCCCTCCGACAGTGCAGCGATCCCTCAGTACTGCCCCTCTGACAGTGCAGCGCTCCCTCAGTACTGCACCTCCGACAGTGCAGAACTCCCACAGGACTGCCCCTCCGACGGTACAGTGCTCCTTCAGTATTGCCCTTCCGACAGTACAGTGCTTGCTCAGTACTGTCCCTCTGACAGTGTAGCGCTCCCTCAGTACTGCCCCTCCGACAGTGCAGCGCTCCCTCAGTACTACCCCTCCGACAGTGCAGCACTCCCTCAGTACTACCCCTCCGACAGTGCAGCACTCCCTCAATACTGTCCCTCCGACAGTGCAGCGTTACCTTAATACTACTTCTCCGACTGCCCCTCCGACAGTGCAGCACTCCCTCAGTACTGCCTCTCCGACAGTGCAGCACTCCCTCCGTACTGCCCCTCCGACAGTGCAGCGCTCCCTCATTACTGCCCCTCCGACAGTGCAGTGCTCCCTCAGTACTGCTCCTCCGACAGTGCAGTGCTCCCTCGGTACTTAATGTACCCTCGGTACATAATGAAGTGTTTCGAGAGACTGGTCCTGGCCCACATCAAAGCCAGTGTTCCTGCCTCTCTTGACCAACACCAGTTTGCCTATCGTGCAAACAGATCAACGGAGGATGCAATCACAACTGCTCTACACTCGGCACTGAATCACCTAGATGGTAAGGAGACCTACATCAGAATGCTGTTCATAGACTACAGCTCAGCATTCAACACTATCGTCCCCAACAAGCTGGCCACCAAACTCCAAACTCTTGGCCTGAACACTTCCCTCTGCAACTGGACCCTGGACTTCCTAACAAACAGACCCCAGTCTGTCAAATTAGGTAACCACACCTCCACCCCCCTGACCCTGAACACGGGGGCCCCACAAGGATGTGTGCTGGGCCCCCTCCTCTACTCCCTCTTCACCCACGACTGTGTGGCTGTTCATGGTTCCAACACCATCATCAAGTTTGCGGATGACACCACGGTAGTAGGCCAGATCACCAACAACGATGAGTCAGCCTACAGGGAGGAGGTCCAGCATCTCGTGAAGCGGTGCGCCGATAACAACCTGGCCCTTAACACCAAGAAAACCAAAGAAATCATTGTGGACTTCAGGAAGTCCAAAGGCGGAAGTCACACCCCCATCCACATCAATGGGGCTGTGGTGGAAAGGGTGGACAGCTTTAAGTTCCTCGGAGTCCACATCACGGAAGACCTCTCCTGGTCCCTCAATACCTCCTCTCTGGTGAGGAAGGCCCAGCAGCGCCTATATTTCCTAAGGAGGCTGAAGGGATGTAACCTGTCACCCCGATCCTCTCTAACTTTTACCGCTGCACTATAGAGAGCATCCTGACAAACTGTATCACAGTATGGTATGGCAGCTGTAGCTACTATGACCGGAAAGCCCTGCAGCGGGTAGTCAAAACTGCCCAACGCATTACCGGCACCCGGCTACCGACCATAGAGCACATATACCAGAAACGCTGTTTACGGAGGTCACGGTCCATCATCAAAGACCCTACCCACCCCAGCCACAGTCTGTTCGCCCTCCTGCCATCTGGAAGACGCTACAGATGCATTCGCACCCGTACGACCAGATTTAGGAACAGCTTCTTTCCCAGGGCTGTCATCCTACTGAACTCCACAAATAAACACTAAAGCCTGCACATCTGCCAATGCACTTTATTATGGTAATGTTGATGTTAATATACTACAAGCCAAATGTATGTTGAATGTTTAAATGTCTTAATCCAAATGTACACTCTCGGGAGCCGCAAGCCTACATTTCATTGTACTGCACTTGTGCACTAACAATGACAATAAAAGTTGATTTGATTTGATTTGATTTGATTTGATTTGTACTGTGCCCCTCCGACAGTGCAGCACTCCCTCAGTACTGCCCCTCCGACAGTGCAGCACTCCCTCAGTACTGACCCTCCGACAGTGCAGCACTCCCTCAGTACTGCCCCTCCGACAGTGCAGCACTCCCTCGGTACTGCCCCTCCGACAGTGCAGCACTCCCTCAGTACTGCCCCTCCGACAGTGCAGTGCTACCTCATTACTGCCCCTCCGACAGTGCAGCACTCCCTCAGTACTGCCCCTCCGACAGTGCAGCACTCCCTCAGTACTGCCCCTCCGACAGTGCAGCACTCCCTCGGTACTGCCCCTCCGACAGTGCAGTGCTACCTCATTACTGCCCCTCCGACAGTGCAGCACTCCCTCAGTACGGCCCCTCCGGCAGTGCAGCGTTCCCTCAGTACTGCCCCACCGACAGTGCAGCGCTCCCTCAGTACAGCCCCTCTGACAGTGCAGCGCTCCCTCAGTACTGCCCCCCGACAGTGCAGCGCTCCCTCAGTACTGCCCCCCCGACAGTGCAGCGCTCCCTCAGTACTGCCCCTCTGACAGTGCAGCACTCCCTCAGTACTGCCTCTCCGACAGTGCAGCACTCCCTCAGTACTGCCCCTCTGACATTGCAGCGCTCCCTCAGTACTGCCCCTCCGACACTGCAGCGCTCCCTCAGCACTGCCCCTCCAACAGTGCAGCGCTCCCTCAGTACTGCCTCTCCGACAGTGCAGCACTCCCTAAGTCCTGCCCCTCCGACAGTGCAGCGCTCCCTCAGTACTGCCCCTCCGACAGTGCAGTCTTCCCTCAGTACTGCACCTCCGACAGTGCAACGCTCCCTCATTACAGCCCCTCCAATAGTGCAGTGCACCCTCAGTACTGCCCTTGTGACAGTGCAGTGCTCCCTCAGTACTGTCCCTCCGACAGAGCAGCGTTCCCTTGGTATTCTCCCTTCGATAGTGCAGCACTCCCACAGGACTGTCCCACCGATGGTGCAGCAATCCTTCAGTACTGCCCCTCTGACAGTCAAGCGCTCCCTCAGTACTACTCCAACAGGGCAATACTCTCACAGGAATGCCCCACCGACAGTGCAGCGCTCCCTCAGTACTGCCCCTCTGACAGTCAAGCGCTCCCTCAGTACTACTCCGACAGGGCAATACTCTCACAGGAATGCCCCACCGACAGTGCAGCACTCCCTCAACACTGCCCCTCCGACAGTGCAGCGCTCCCTCAGGTGTGTCCTTCCCACAGTGCAGCGCTCCCTCAGCACTGCCCCTCCGACTGCAGCGCTCCATCACTACTGCCCCTCCGACAGTGCAGAGCCCCCTCAGTACTGCCCCTCCGACAGTGCAGCGCTCCCTCAGTACTGCCCCTTCGACAGCGCAGCGCTCCCTCAGTAATGCCCCTCCGACAGTGCAGTGCTCCCTCAGCACTGCCCCTCCGACAGTGCAGCACTGCCTCAGTACTGCCCCTCCGACAGTGCAGCGCTCCCTCAGTACTGCCCCTCCGACAGTGCAGCGCTCCCTCAGCACTGCCCCTCCGACAGTGCGGCGCTCCCTCAGTACTGCCTCTCCGACAGTGCAGCGCTCCCTCAGCACTGGCCGTCCGACAGTACAGCACTCCCTCAGTACTGCCCCTCCGACAGTGCAGCGCTCACTCAGTATTGCCCCTCCGACAGTACAGCGCACCCTCAGTACTGCCCCTCCGACAGTGCAGAGCTCCCTCAGTACTGCCCCTCCGACAGTGAAGCACTCCCTCAGTACTGCCCCTCCGACAGTGCAGCGCTCCCTCAGTACTGCCCTTCCGACAGTACAGTGCTCCCTCAGTATTGCCCCTCCGACAGTTCAGCGCTCCCTCAGTACTGCCCCTCCGACAGTGCAGTGCTCCCTCAGCACTGCCTCTCCGACAGTGCAGTGCTCCCTCAGCACTGCCCGTCCGACAGTGCAGCGCTCCATCAGTACTGCCCCTCCGACAGTGCAGAGCCCCCTCAGTACTACCCCTCCGACAGTGCAGTGCTCCCTCATCACTGCCCCTCCGACTGCAGCGCTCCATCAGTACTGCCCCTCCGACAGTGCAGAGCCCCCTCAGTACTGCCCCTCCGACAGTGCAGCGCTCCCTCAGTACTGCCCCTTCGACAGTGCAGCGCTCCCTCAGTACTGCCCCTCCGACAGTGCAGTGCTCCCTCAGCACTGCCCCTCCGACAGTGCAGCACTGCCTCAGTACTGCCCCTCCGACAGTGCAGCGCTCCCTCAGTACTGCCCCTCCGACAGTGCAGTGCTCCCTCAGTTCTGCCCCTCCGACAGTGCAGCGTTCCCTTGGTACTGTCGCTCCGACAGTGCAGCACTCCAACAGGACTGCCCCTCCGACGGTGCAGCGCTCCCTCAGTACTACTGCAACAGGGCAATAATCGCACAGGACTGCCCCTCCGACAGTGCTGCGCTCCCTCAGTACTGCCCCTCCGACAGTGCAGAGCCCCCTCAATACTGCCCCTCCGACAGTACGCTGCACGCTCAGTACTGCCCCACCGACAGTGCAGCGCTCCCTCAGTACTGCCCCTCTGACAGTGCAGCACTCTCTCAGTAGTGCCCCTCCGACAGTGCAGCGCCCCCTCAATACTGCCCGTCCGACAGTGCAGCACTCCCTCAGTACTGGCCCTGCGACAGTGCAGCGCACTCTCAGTGCTGCCCCTCTGACAGTGCAGCGCTCCCTCAGTACTGCCCCTCTGACAGTGCAGCACTCCCTCAGTACTGCCCCTCTGACAGTGCAGCGCTCCCTCAGTACTGCCCCTCCGACAGTGCAGCGCTCCCTACTGCCCCTCTGACATTGCAGCACTCCCTCAGTACTGCTCCTCCAACAGTGCAGCGCTCCCTCAGTACTGCCTCTCCGACAGTGCAGCGCTCCCTCAGTACTGCCCCTCCGACAGTGCAGCGCTCCCTCAGCAATGCCCCTCCGACAGTGCAGCACTGCCTCAGTACTGCCCCTCCGACAGTGCAGAGCTCCCTCAGTACTGCCCCTCCAACAGTGCAGCGCTCCCTCAGTAGTGCCCCTCCGACAGTACAGTGCTCCCTCAGTACTGCCCCTCCGACAGTGCAGAGCTCCCTCAGCACTGCCCCTCCGACAGTGCAGCGCTCCCTCAGTACTGTCCCTCCAACAGTGCAGCGCTCCCTCAGTATTGCCCCTCCGACAGTACAGCGCTCCCTCCGTACTGCCCCACCGACAGTGCAGTGCTCCCTCAGCACTGCCCCTCTGACAGTGCAGCATTCCCTCAGCACTGCCCCTCCGACAGCGCAGCGCTCCCTCAGCACTGCCCATCCGACAGTGCGGCGCTCCCTCAGTACTGCCCCTCCGACAGTGCAGAGCCCCCTCAATACTGCCCCTCCGACAGTACGCTGCACGCTCAGTACTGCCCCACCGACAGTGCAGCGCTCCCTCAGTACTGCCCCTCTGACAGTGCAGCACTCTCTCAGTAGTGACCCTCCGACAGTGCAGCGCCCCCTCAATACTGCCCCTCCGACAGTGCAGCGCTCCCTCAGTACTGGCCCTGCGACAGTGCAGCGCACCCTCAGTACTGCCCCTCTGACAGTGCAGCGCTCCCTCAGTACTGCCCCTCTGACAGTGCAGCACTCCCTCAGTACTGCCCCACTGACAGTGCAGCGCTCCCTCAGTACTGCCCCTCCGACAGTGCAGCGCTCCCTACTGCCCCTCTGACATTGCAGCACTCCC
This sequence comes from Somniosus microcephalus, assembly GCF_052327205.1. Lineage (NCBI taxonomy): Eukaryota > Metazoa > Chordata > Chondrichthyes > Squaliformes > Somniosidae > Somniosus > Somniosus microcephalus. The sequence continues at coordinate 20,343,104 of NW_028225181.1, read as the reverse complement.
TCAGTAATGCTCCTCCAACAGTGCAGCGCTCCCTCAGTATGCCTCTCCGACAGTGCAGCGCTCCCTCAGTACTGCCCCTCCGACAGTGCAGCGCTCCCTCAGCAATGCCCCTCCGACAGTGCAGCACTGCCTCAGTACTGCCCCTCCGACAGTGCAGAGCTCCCTCAGTACTGCCCCTCCAACAGTGCAGCACTCCCTCAGTAGTGCCCCTCCGACAGTACAGTGCTCCCTCAGTACTGCCCCTCCGACAGTGCAGAGCTCCCTCAGTACTGCCCCTCCGACAGTGCAGCGCTCCCTCAGTACTGTCCCTCCAACAGTGCAGCGCTCCCTCAGTATTGCCCCTCCGACAGTGCAGCGCTCCCTCAGCACTGCCCATCCGATAGTGCGGCGCTCCCTCAGTACTGCCTCTCCGACAGTGCAGTGCTCCCTCAGCACTGCCCCTCTGACAGTGCAGCGCTCCCTCAGTACTGCTCCTCCGACAGTGCAGTGCTCCCACAGTACTGCCCCTCTGACAGTGCAGCACTCCCTCAGTACTGCCCCTCCGACTGTGAAGAGCTCCCTCAGTACTGCCCCTCCGACAGTGCAGCGCTCCCTCAGTACTGCCCCTCTGACAGTACAGCACTCCCTCAGTACTGCCCCTCCGACAGTGCTGTGCTCCCTCAGTACTGCCCCTCTGACAGTACAGCACTCCCACAGTACTGACCCTCCGACAGTGCTGTGCTCCCTCAGTACTGCCCCTCTGACAGTACAGCACTCCCACAGTACTGACCCTCCGACAGTGCTGTGCTCCCTCAGTACTGCCCCTCCGAGAGTGCTGCGCTCCCTCAGTGCTGCGCTTATAACACTGCAGCTCTCCCTCAATACTGCCCTGCCGACAGTGCGCTGCACCCTCAGTACTGCCTCTCCGACAGTGCAGCGCACCCTCAGTACTGCCCCTCCGACAGTGCAGCACTCCCTCAGTACTGCCCCTCCGACAGTGCAGCGCTCCCTCAGTACTGCTTCTCCGACAGTGCAGCGCACCCTCAGTACTGCCCCTCCGACAGTGCAGCGCTCCCTCAGTACTGCCCCTCCGACAGTGCAGCGCTCCCTCAGTACTGCTCCTCCAACAGTGCAGCGCTCCCTCAGTACTGCCTCTCCGACAGTGCAGCGCTCTCTCAGTACTGCCCCTCTGACAGTGCAGCACTCCCTCAGTACCGCCCCTCCGACGGTGCAGCGCTCCCTCAGTACTGCCCCTCTGACAGTGCAGCACTCCCTCAGTACCGCCCCTCCGACAGTGCAGCGCTCCCTCAGTACTGCCCCTCTGACAGTGCAGCACTCCCTCAGTACTGCTCCTCCAACAGTGCAGCGCTCCCTCATACTGCCCCTCCGACATTGCGCTGCTCCCTCAGTACTGCCCCACCATCAGTGTAGTCCTCCCTCAGTACTACCCCTCCGACAGTGCGCTGCACTCTCAGTACTGCCCATCCGACAGTGCAGCACTCCCTCAGTCCTGCGCTTATGACACTGCAGCGCTCCCTCAGTAGTACTCCGCTGACAGGGCAATACTCCCAGAGGACTGCACCACCGACAGTGCAGCGCTCCCTCAGTACTGCCCCTCCAACAGTGCAGCGCTTCCTCAGTACTGCCCCTCCGACAGTGCAGCCCTCCCTCATTATTGCCCCTCCGACTGTGCAGCCCTCCCTCAGTACTGCCCCTCCGACTGTGTATTGCTCCTTCAGTACTGCCCCTCGAAATTACCAGGCTCCCTCAGTACAACCCATCCCACAATGTAACGCTCACTCAGTACTGTCCCTCTGACAGTGCTGCACTCCCTCATTACTGCCCCTCTGACAGAGCCGTGCTCCTCAGTACTGCCCCTCCGACAGTGCCGCGCTCGCTCAGCACTGCCCCTCTGATACTGCAGTGCTTCCTCAGTACTGCCTCTACGACAGTGCAGTGCTCCCTCAGTACTGCCTCTCCGACAGGGCATCGCTCCCTCAGGAGTGTCCTTCCCACAGTGCAGCGCTCCCTCATTACTGCCCGTCCGACAATGTAATGCCCCCTCAGTGCTGCCCCTCGAAATTGCCACGCTCCCTCAGTACTACCCCTCCAACAATGTAACGCTCCCTCTGTACTGCCTCTCCGACAGTTCAACGGTCCTTCAGTAGTGCCCCTCCGACAGTGCAGCGCTCCTCAGTACTGCCCCTCCGACATTGCACCGCTCCCTCAGTACTCCACTTCCGACAGGGCAATACTCCCACAGGAGTGCCCTACCGACAGGGCAGCGCTCCCTCAGTACTGCCCCTCCGACAGTGCAATGCTCCCTCAGTACTGCCCCTCCGACAGGGCAGCGCTCCCTCAGTACTGCCCCTCCGACAGTGCAACGCTCCCTCAGTACTGTCCCTCCGACAGTGCAGCGCTCCCTCAGTGCTGCCCCTTCGCCAGTGCCGCGCTCCCTCAGTACTGATTCTCTGACAGTGCAGCGCTCCCTCAGTACTGCCCCTTTGACATTGCAGCACTCCCTCAGTACTGCCCCTCCGACACTGCAGCGCTCCCTCAGGACTGCCCCTCCGACAGTGCAGCACTCCCTCAGTACTGCCCCCCCAAAAGTGCAGCGCTCTCTCAGTACTGCCCCTCCGACAGTGCAGCATTCCCTCAGTGCTGCCCACTCCGACAGTGCAGTGCTCCCTCAGTACTGCCCCACAGACAGTGCAGCGCTCCCTCAGTACTGCCCCTCTGACAGTGCAGCGCTCCCTCAGTACTTACCCTCTGACATTGCAGCGCTACCTCAGTACTGCCCACCCAACAGTGCAGCGCTCCCTCAGTACTCCATCTCCGACAGTGCAGCGCACCCTCAGTACTGCCATCTGACAGTGCAGCGCTCCCCCAGTACTGCCCCTCTGACAGTGCAGCGCTCCCTCAGTACTGCCCCTCCGACAGTACAGCACACCCTCAGTACTGCCCCTCCGACAGTGCAGCGCAACCTCAGTACTGCCCACCCAACAGTGCAGCGCTCCATCAGTACTCCATCTCCGACAGTGCAGCGCACTCTCAGTACTGCCCCTCCGACAATACAGCGCACCCTCAGTACTGCCCCTCCGACAGTGCAGCGCACACTCAGTACTGCACCTCCGACAGTGCAGCGCTCTCTCATTACTGCCCCTCCGACAGTGAAGTGCGCCCTCAGCACTGCACCTCCGAAAGTGCCGTGCTCCCTCAATACTGCCCCTCCGACAGTGCAGCGCTCCCTCAGTACTGCCCCTCCATCAAGGCAGTGCTCCCTCAGTACTGCGCCTCCGACAGTGCAACGCTCCCTCATTACAGCCACTCCAAAAGTTCAGTGCACCCTCAGTACTGCCCTTGTGACCGTGTAGTGCTCCCTCAGTACTGTCCCTCTGAGAGAGCAGCGTTCCCTTGGTACTCTCCCTCTGACAGTGCAACACTCCCACAGGACTGCCCCACCGATGGTGCAGCAATCTCTCAGTACTGCCCCTCTGACACTCAAGCGCTCCCTCAGTACTGCTCCTCCGACAGGGCAATACTCTCACAGGAATGCCCCACCGACAGTGCAGCACTCCCTCAGTACTGCCCCTCTGACAGTGCAGCGCTCCTTCAGTACTGCCCCTCCGACAATGCAGCACTCCCTCAGTACTGCCCCTCCGACAGTGCAGCGCTCCGTCAGTACTGCCCCTCCGACAGTGCAGCGCTCCCTCAGTACTGCCCCTCCGACAGTGCAGCGCTCCCTCAGTACTCCCCCTCCGACAGTGCAGCGCTCCCTCAGTACTGCCCCTCCGACAGTGCAGCGCTCCCTCAGTACTGCCCCTCCGACAATGCAGCACTCCCTCAGCACTGCCCCTCCGACAGTGCAGCGCTCCCTCAGGTGTGTCCTTCCCACAGAGTAGCGCTCCCTTGTTACTGCCCCTCTGACAGTGCCTTGCACCTCAGTTCTGCCCCTCCGACAGTGCAGCTCTCCCTCAGTACTGCCCCTCCGACAGTGCAGCGCTCCCTCATTACTGCCCCTCTGACTGCGCCGTGCTCCTCAGTACTGCCCCTCCGACAGTGCCACGCTCCCTCAGTACTGCCCCTCCGACAGTGCAGTGCTCCCTCAGTACTGCCTCTCCGACAGTGCAACGCTCCTTCAGTAATGCCCATCCGAGAATGCAGCGCTCCCTCCGTTCTATCCTACCCACAGTGCAGCGCTCCTTGTTCAGCCCCTCCGATACTGTCGCTCTCCCTCAGTACGGCCCCTCCGTCAGTGCAGCGTTCCCTCAGTACGGCCCCTCCGTCAGTGCAGCGTTCCTTCAGTACTGCCCCACCGACAGTGCAGCGTTCCCTCAGTACTGCCCCTCCGACATTGCACCGCTCTCTCAGTACTGCCCCTCCGACAGTGCAGCGCTCCCTCAGTACTGCCCCTCCGACATTGCACCGCTCTCTCAGTACGGCCCCTCCGTCAGTGCAGCATTCCCTCAGTGCTGCCCACTCCGACAGTGCAGTGCTCCCTCAGTACTGCCCCACAGACAGTGCAGCGCTCCCTCAGTACTGCCCCTCTGACAGTGCAGCGCTCCCTCAGTACATTTCATCTGACATTGCACCGCTCTCTCAGTACTGCCCCTCCGACAGTGCAGCATTCCCTCAGTGCTGCCCACTCCGACAGTGCAGTGCTCCCTCAGTACTGCCCCACAGACAGTGCAGCGCTCCCTCAGTACTGCCCCTCTGACAGTGCAGCGCTCCCTCAGTACTTACCCTCTGACATTGCAGCGCTACCTCAGTACTGCCCACCCAACAGTGCAGCGCTCCCTCAGTACTCCATCTCCGACAGTGCAGCGCACCCTCAGTACTGCCATCTGACAGTGCAGCGCTCCCCCAGTACTGCCCCTCTGACAGTGCAGCGCTCCCTCAGTACTGCCCCTCCGACAGTACAGCACACCCTCAGTACTGCCCCTCCGACAGTGCAGCGCAACCTCAGTACTGCCCACCCAACAGTGCAGCGCTCCATCAGTACTCCATCTCCGACAGTGCAGCGCACTCTCAGTACTGCCCCTCCGACAATACAGCGCACCCTCAGTACTGCCCCTCCGACAGTGCAGCGCACACTCAGTACTGCACCTCCGACAGTGCAGCGCTCTCTCATTACTGCCCCTCCGACAGTGAAGTGCGCCCTCAGCACTGCACCTCCGAAAGTGCCGTGCTCCCTCAATACTGCCCCTCCGACAGTGCAGCGCTCCCTCAGTACTGCCCTTGCAACAGTGCAGTGCTCCCTCAGTACTGTCCCTCTGACAGTGCAGCGCTCCCTCAGTACTGCCCCTCCGACAGTGCAGCGCTCCCTCAGTACTGTCCCTCTGACAGTGCAGCGCTCCCTCAGTACAGCACCTCCGACAGTGCAGAACACCCTCAGTACTGCCCCTCTGACAGTGCAGCGCTCCCTCAGTACTGCCGCTCTGACAGTGCAGCGCCCTCTCAGTACTGCACCTCCGACAGTGCAGAACACCCTCAGTACTGCCCCTCGGACAGTGCAGCGCTCTCTCAGTACTGCGCCTCCGACAGAGCAGCAGTCCCTCGTTACTGCCCCTCCGACAGTGCAGCGCTCCCTCAGTACTGCCCCTCCGACAGTGCAGCGCTCCCTCATTACTGCCCGTCTGACTGCGCCGTGCTCCTCAGTACTGCCCCTCCGACAGTGCCGTGCTCCCTCAGTACTGCACCTCTGATAGTGCAGTGCTGCCTCAGTACTGCCCTTCCGACAGTGCAGTGCTCCATCAGTGCTGTCCCTCTGACAGTGCAGAGCTCCCTCAGTACTGCACCTCCGACAGTGCAGAACACCCTCAGTACTGCCCCTCTGACAGTGCAGCATTGTCTTGGTACTGTCCCTCCGACAGTGCAACACTCGCACAGGACTGCCCCAACACAGTGCAGTGCTCCCTCAGTACTGCCCCTCCGACACTGCAGCACTCCCTCAGTACTGTCCCTCCGACAGTGCAGCGCTCCCTCAGTGCTGCCCCTCCGCCAGTGCCGCGCTCCCTCAGTACTGACCCTCTGACAGTGCAGCACTCCCTCACTACTGCCCCTCTGACATTGCAGCGCTCTCTCAGTGCTGCCCCTCCAACAGTGCAACGCTCCTTCAGTACTGCCTCTCTGACAGTGCAGCACTCCCTCAGTACTGCCCCTCTGACAGTGCAGCGCTTTCTCATTACTGCCCCTCTGACAGAGCAGCGCTCCCTCATTACTGCCACTCCGACAGTGCAGCGCTCCCCCAGTGCTGCCCCTCCGACACTGCAGCGCTCCCTCAGTACTGCCCCTCCGACAGTGCAGCGCTCCCTCAGTACTGCCCCTCTGAGAGTGCAACACTCCCTCAGTACTGTCCCTCCGACAGTGCAGCGCTACCTCAGTGCTGCCCCTGCGTCAGTGCCGTGCTCCCTCAGTACTGACCCTCCGACAGTGCAGCACTCCCTAAGTCCTGCCCCTCCGACAGTGCAGCGCTCCCTCAGTACTGCCCCTCCGTCAAGGCAGTGCTCCCTCAGTACTGCGCCTCCGACAGTGCAACGCTCCCTCATTACAGCCACTCCAAAAGTGCAGTGCACCCTCAGTACTGCCCTTGTGACCGTGTAGTGCTCCCTCAGTACTGTCCCTCTGAGAGAGCAGCGTTCCCTTGGTACTCTCCCTCTGACAGTGCAACACTCCCACAGGACTGCCCCACCGATGGTGCAGCAATCTCTCAGTACTGCCCCTCTGACACTCAAGCGCTCCCTCAGTACTGCTCCTCCGACAGGGCAATACTCTCACAGGAATGCCCCACCGACAGTGCAGCACTCCCTCAGTACTGCCCCTCTGACAGTGCAGCGCTCCTTCAGTACTGCCCCTCCGACAATGCAGCACTCCCTCAGTACTGCCCCTCCGACAGTGCAGCGCTCCGTCAGTACTGCCCCTCCGACAGTGCAGCGCTCCCTCAGTACTGCCCCTCCGACAGTGCAGCGCTCCCTCAGTACTCCCCCTCCGACAGTGCAGCGCTCCCTCAGTACTGCCCCTCCGACAGTGCAGCGCTCCCTCAGTACTGCCCCTCCGACAATGCAGCACTCCCTCAGCACTGCCCCTCCGACAGTGCAGCGCTCCCTCAGGTGTGTCCTTCCCACAGAGTAGCGCTCCCTTGTTACTGCCCCTCTGACAGTGCCTTGCACCTCAGTTCTGCCCCTCCGACAGTGCAGCTCTCCCTCAGTACTGCCCCTCCGACAGTGCAGCGCTCCCTCATTACTGCCCCTCTGACTGCGCCGTGCTCCTCAGTACTGCCCCTCCGACAGTGCAGCGCTCCCTCTGTACTGCCCCTCCGACAGTGCAGCGCTCCCTCAGTACTGCCCCTCCGACAGTGCAGCGCTCCCTCAGTACTGCCCCTCCGACAGTGCAGCGCTCCCTCATTACTGCCCCTCTGACTGCGCCGTGCTCCTCAGTACTGCCCCTCCGACAGTGCCACGCTCCCTCAGTACTGCCCCTCCGACCGTGCCACGCTCCCTCAGTACTGCCCCTCCGACAGTGCAGTGCTCCCTCAGTACTGCCCTTCCGACGGTGCCGCGCTCCCTCAGTACTGCCCCTCCAATTGCCAGGCTCCCTCAGTACTACCCCTCCAACAATGTAACGCTCCCTCTGTACTGCCTCTCCGACAGTGCAACGCTCCTTCAGTAATGCCCATCCGAGAATGCAGCGCTCCCTCCGTTCTATCCTTCCCACAGTGCAGCGCTCCTTGTTCAGCCCCTCCGATACTGTCGCTCTCCCTCAGTACGGCCCCTCCGTCAGTGCAGCGTTCCCTCAGTACGGCCCCTCCGTCAGTGCAGCGTTCCTTCAGTACTGCCCCACCGACAGTGCAGCGTTCCCTCAGTACTGCCCCTCCGACATTGCACCGCTCTCTCAGTACTGCCCCTCCGACAGTGCAGCGCTCCCTCAGTACTGCCCATCCGACATTGCACCGCTCTCTCAGTACGGCCCCTCCGTCAGTGCAGCGTTCCCTCAGTACTGCCCCACCGACAGTGCAGCGCTCCCTCAGTACTACCCCCCCAACAGTGCAGCTCTCCCTCAGTACTGCCCCTCCGACATTGCACCGCTCTCTCAGTACTGCCCCTCCGACAGTGCAGCGTTCCCTCAGTACTGCCCCACCGACAGTGCAGCGCTCCCTCAGTACTACCCCCCCAACAGTGCAGCACTCCCTCAGTACTGACCCTCTGACATTGCATGCACTCCCTCAGTACTGCCCCTCCGACATTGCAGCGCTACCTCAGTACTGCCCACCCGACAGTGCAGTGCTCCCTCAGTACTCCATCTCCGACAGTGCCGCGCACCCTCAGTACTGCCCTCTGACAGTGCAGTGCTCGCTCAGTACTGCCCCTCCGACAGTGCAGCGCTCCCTCATTACTGCCCCTCTGACTGCACCATGCTCCTCAGTACTGCCCTTCCGACAGTGCAGTGCTCCATCAGTGCTGTCCCTCTGACAGTGCAGAGCTCCCTCAGTAATGCACCTCCGACAGTGCAGAACACCCTCAGTACTGCCCCTCTGACAGTGCAGCGTTGTCTTGGTACTGTCCCTCCGACAGTGCAACACTCACACAGGACTGCTCCTCCAATGGTGCAGCGCTCCTTCAGTGCTGCCCCTCTGACAATCCAGCGTTCCCTCAGTATTACTCCTCTGACAGGGCAATACTCCCACAGGACTGCCCCAACACAGTGCAGTGCTCCCTCAGTACTGCCCCTCCGACACTGCAGCACTCCCTCAGTACTGTCCCTCCGACAGTGCAGCGCTCCCTCAGTGCTGCCCCTCCACCAGTGCCGCGCTCCCTCAGTAATGACCCTCTGATAGTGCAGCACTCCCTCCCTACTGCCCCTCTGACATTGCAGTGCTCTCTCAGTACTGCCAATCCAACAGTGCAACGCTCCGTCAGTACTGCCTCTCCGACAGTGCAGCACTCCCTCAGTACTGCCCCTCTGACAGAGCAGCGCTCCCTCATTATTTCCCCTCCGACAGTGCAGCGCTGCCTCAGTACTGCCGCTCCGACAGTGCAGCGCTCCCCCAGTACTGCCCCTCTGACAGATCCTTGCACCTTAGTACTGCCCCTCCGACAGTCCTGTGCTCCCTCAGTACTGTCCCACCGAGAGTGCGCTGCACCCTCAGTACTGCGCTTATGACACTGCAGCACCACATCAGTACTGGTCCTCCGACAGTGCGCTGCTCCATCAGTACTGCGCTTATGACACTGCAGCGCTCCCTCAGTGCTGCCCACACCGACATTGCAGTGCTCCCTCAGTACTGAACCTCCGACAGTGCAGCGCTCCCTCAGTACTGACCCTCTGACAGTGCAGCGCGCCCTCAGTACTGTCCTTCCGACAGTGCAGCGCTCCCTCAGTACTGCCCCTCTGACAGTGCCTTCCTCCTCAGTTCTGCCCCTCCGACAGTGCAGCTCTCCCTCAGTACTGCCCCTCCGACAGTGCAGCGCTCCCTCATTACTGCCCCTCTGACTGCGCCGTGCACCTCAGTACTGCCCCTCCAACAGTGCCGCGCTCCCTCAGTACTGCACCTCCGATAGTGCAGTGCTCCCTCAGTACTGCCCCTCCGACAGTGCAGCGCCCCCTCGGTACTGCCCTCTGACAGTGCAGCACTCCCCCAGTACTGCCCTCCGACAGTACAGCGCACCCTCAGTACTGCCCCTCCGACAGTGCAGCGTTCTCTCAGTGCTGCCCCTCTGACAGAGCAGCGCTCCCTCATTACTGCCCCTCCGACAGTGCAGCATGCCCTCAGTCCTGCCCTTGCGATGGTGCAGCACTCCCTCCGACTGTGCAGCTCTCCCTCAGTACAGCCCCTCCGACAGTGCAGCGCTCCCCCAGTACTGCCCTTCCGACAGAGTAGCGCTCCCTTATTACTGCCCCTCTGACAGTGCCTTGCTCCTCAGTTCTGCCCCTCCGACAGTGCAGCGCTCCCTCATTACTGCCCCTCTGACAGTGCAGCGCTCCCTCAGTACTGCCCCTCCGACAGTGCAGCGCTCCCTCAGTACTGCCGCTCCGACAGTGCAGCGCTCCCCCAGTGCTGCCCCTCCGACAGTGCAGCGCTCCCTCAGTACTGCCCCTCTGAAATTGCAGCGCTCCCTCAGTACTGCCCCCCGACAGTGCAGTGCTCCCCCAGCACTGCCTTTGTGACGGTGCAGCACTCCCTCAGTACTGCCCTTCCGACATTGCAGCGCTCCCCCAGTACTGCCCCTCTGACAGATCCTTGCACCTTAGTACTGCCCCTCCGACAGTCCTGCGCTCCCACAGTACTGTCCCACCGAGAGTGCGCTGCACCCTCAGTACTGCGCTTATGACACTGCAGCACCACATCAGTACTGGTCCTCCGACAGTGCGCTGCTCCATCAGTACTGCGCTTATGACACTGCAGCGCTCCCTCAGTGCTGCCCACTCCGACAGTGCAGTGCTCCCTCAGTACTGAACCTCCGACAGTGCAGCGCTCCCTCAGTACTGACCCTTTGACAGTGCAGCGCGCCCTCAGTACTGTCCTTCCGACAGTGCAGCGCTCCCTCAGTACTGCCCCTCCGACAGTGCAGCGCTCCCTCAGTACTGACCCTCTGACATTGCAGCTCTCCCTCAGTACTGCCACTCCGACATTGCAGCGCTCCCTCAGTACTGCCCACCTGACAGTGCAGTGTTCCCCCAGTACTGCCCCTCTGACAGTGCAGCGCTCCCTCAGTACTGCCCCTCCGTCAGTGCAGTGCTCCCTCAGTACTACCCCTCTGACATTGCACCGCTCTCTCAGTACTGACCCACCGACAGTGCAGCGCTCACTCAGTACTACCCCTCAGACTGTGCAGTGCTCCCTCAGTACTGACCCTCTGACATTGCAGCACTCCCTCAGTACTGCCCCTCTGACATTGCAGCGCTACCTCAGTACTGCCCCTCCGACAGTGCAGCGCTCCCTCAGTACTGCCCCTCCGACAGTGCAGTGCTCCCTCAGTAGTGCCCCTCTGACAGTGCAGTGCTCCCTCAGTAGTGCCCCTCCGACAGTGCAGCGCTCCCTCAGTACTGCCCCTCTGACAGTGCAGCGCTCACTCAGTACTACCCCTCAGACTGTGCAGTGCTCCCTCAGTACTGACCCTCTGACATTGCAGCACTCCCTCAGTACTGCCCCTCTGACATTGCAGCGCTACCTCAGTACTGCCCCTCCGACACTGCAGCGCTCCCTCAGTACTGCCCCTCCGACAGTGCAGCGCTCCCTCAGTACTGCCCCTCTGACAGTGCAGTGCTCCCTCAGTACTCCCTCTCCGACAGTGCAGTGCTCCCTCAGTAGTGCCCCTCCGACAGTGCAGCGCACCCTCAGTACTGCCCCTCCGACAGAGCAGCGCTCCCTCATTACTGCCCCTCCGACAGTGCAGCGCTCCCTCAGTACTGCCCCTCCGACAGTGCAGCGCCCCCTCAGTACTGCCCTCTGACAGTGCAGCGCTCCCCCAGTACTGCCCCTCCGACAGTACAGCGCACCCTCAGGATGGCCCCTCCGACAGTGCAGCGTACCCTCAATACTGCCCCTCCGACAGTGCAGCGCTCTCTCAGTACTGCCTCTCCGATAGTGCAGCACGCCCTCAGTACTGCCCTTGCGATGGTGCAGTGCTCCCTCAGTACTGCCCCTCCGACAGTGCAGCGCTCCCTCAGTACAGCCCCTCCGACAGTGCAGCGCTCCCCCAGTACTGCCCTTCCGACAGAGCAGCGCTCCCTTATTACTGCCCCTCTGACAGTGCCTTGCTCCTCAGTTCTGCCCCTCCGACAGTGCAACGCTCCTTCAGTATTGCCCCTCCGACAGTGCAGCGCTCCCTCAGTACTGACCCTCTAAATTGCAGCACTCCCTCAGTACTGCCCCTCTGACAGTGCAGCGCTCCCCCAGTACTGCCCCTCTGACAGTGCAGCGCCCCCTCAGTACTGCCCATCCGACAGTGCAGCGCCCCCTCAGTACTGCCCTCTGACAGTGCAGCGCTCCCCCAGTACTGCCCCTCCGACAGTGCAGCGCTCCCTCAGTACTGCCCATCCGACAGTGCAGCGCCCCCTCAGTACTGCCCTCTGACAGTGCAGCGCTCCCCCAGTACTGTCCCTCCGACAGTACAGCGCACCCTCAGGATGGCCCCTCCGACAGTGCAGCGTACCCTCAATACTGCCCCTCCGACAGTGCAGCGCACTCTCAGTACTGCACCTCCGACAGTGCAGCGCTCTCTCATTACTGCCCCTCCGACAGTGCAGCGCTCTCTCATTACTGCCCCTCCGACAGTGAAGTGCGCCCTCAGCACTGCACCTCCGAAAGTGCCGTGCTCCCTCAATACTGCCCCTCCGACAGTGCAGCGCTCCCTCAGTACTGCCCTTGCAACAGTGCAGTGCTCCCTCAGTACTGTCCCTCTGACAGTGCAGCGCTCCCTCAGTACTGCCCCTCCGACAGTGCAGCGCTCCCTCAGTACTGTCCCTCTGACAGTGCAGCGCTCCCTCAGTACAGCACCTCCGACAGTGCAGAACACCCTCAGTACTGCCCCTCTGACAGTGCAGCGCTCCCTCAGTACTGCCGCTCTGACAGTGCAGCGCCCTCTCAGTACTGCACCTCCGACAGTGCAGAACACCCTCAGTACTGCCCCTCGGACAGTGCAGCGCTCTCTCAGTACTGCGCCTCCGACAGAGCAGCAGTCCCTCGTTACTGCCCCTCCGACAGTGCAGCGCTCCCTCAGTACTGCCCCTCCGACAGTGCAGCGCTCCCTCATTACTGCCCGTCTGACTGCGCCGTGCTCCTCAGTACTGCCCCTCCGACAGTGCCGTGCTCCCTCAGTACTGCACCTCTGATAGTGCAGTGCTGCCTCAGTACTGCCATTCCGACAGTGCAGTGCTCCATCAGTGCTGTCCCTCTGACAGTGCAGAGCTCCCTCAGTACTGCACCTCCGACAGTGCAGAACACCCTCAGTACTGCCCCTCTGACAGTGCAGCATTGTCTTGGTACTGTCCCTCCGACAGTGCAACACTCGCACAGGACTGCCCCAACACAGTGCAGTGCTCCCTCAGTACTGCCCCTCCGACACTGCAGCACTCCCTCAGTACTGTCCCTCCGAAAGTGCAGCGCTCCCTCAGTGCTGCCCCTCCGCCAGTGCCGCGCTACCTCAGTACTGACCCTCTGACAGTGCAGCACTCCCTCACTACTGCCCCTCTGACATTGCAGCGCTCTCTCAGTGCTGCCCCTCCAACAGTGCAGCGCTCCTTCAGTACTGCCTCTCTGACAGTGCAGCACTCCCTCAGTACTGCCCCTCTGACAGTGCAGCGCTTTCTCATTACTGCCCCTCTGACAGAGCAGTGCTCCCTCATTACTGCCGCTCCGACAGTGCAGCGCTCCCCCAGTGCTGCCCCTCCGACACTGCAGCGCTCCCTCAGTACTGCCCCTCCGACAGTGCAGCGCTCCCTCAGTACTGCCCCTCTGAAAGTGCAGCGCTCCCTCAGTACTGCCCCCCGACAGTGCAGTGCTCCCCCAGCACTGCCCTTGTGACGGTGCAGCACTCCCTCAGTACTGCCCCTCCGACATTGCAGCGCTCCCCCTGTACTGCCCCTCTGACAGATCCTTGCACCTCAGTACTGCCCCTCCGACAGTCCTGTGCTCCCTCAGTACTGTCCCTCCGAGAGTGCGCTGCACCCTCAGTATTGCGCTTATGACACTGCAGCACCACCTCAGTACTGGTCCTCCGACAGTGCGCTGCTCCATCAGTACTGCGCTTATGACACTGCAGCGCTCCCTCAGTGCTGCCCACTCCGACAGTGCAGTGCTCCCTCAGTACTGAACCTCCGGCAGTGCAGCGCTCCCTCAGTACTGACCTTCTGACAGTGCAGCACGCCCTCAGGACTGCCCTTGCGATGATGCAGCGCTCCCTCCGACAGTGCAGCGCTCCCTCAGTACAGCCCCTCCGACAGTGCAGCGCTCCCTCAGTACAGCCCCTCCGACAGTGCAGCGCTCCCTTATTACTGCCCCTCTGACAGTGCCTTGCACCTCAGTTCTGCCCCTCCGACAGTGCCGCGCTCCCTCAGTACTGCCCCTCAAATTGCCACGCTCCCTCAGTACTGCCCCTCCAACAATGAAACGCTGCCTCTGTACTGCCTCTCCAACAGTGCAACGCTCCTTCAGTAATGCCCATCCGAGAATGCAGCGCTCCCTCCGTTCTATCCTACCCACAGTGCAGCGCCCTTTGTTCAGCCCCTCCGATACTGTCGCATCCCTCAGTACTGACCCTCCGACAGTGCAGCACTCCCTCAGTACTGCCCCTCCGTCAGTGCAGCGCTCTCTCAGCACGGCCCCTCCGTCAGTGCAGTGCTCCCTCAGTACTGCACCTCCGACAGTGCACCGCTCCCTCAGTACTGACCCTCTGACAGTGCAGCGCTACCTCAGTACTGCCCACCCGACAGTGCAGTGCTCCCTCAGTACTGCCCCTCCGACAGTGCAGCGCTCCCTCAGTACTGCCCCTCCAATATTGCAGCGCTACCTCAGTACTGCCCCTCCGACAATGCAGCGCTCCCTCAGTACTGCCCCTCCAACATTGCAGCGCTACCTCAGTACTGCCCACCCGACAGTGCAGTGCTCCCTCAGTACTCCATCTCCGACAGTGCCGCGCACCCTCAGTACTGCCCTCTGCCAGTGCAGTGCTCCCTCAGTACTGCCCCTCCGACAGTGCAGCGCTCCCTCATTACTGCCCCTCTGACTGCGCCATGCTCCTCAGTACTGCCCTTCCGACAGTGCAGTGCTCCATCAGTGCTGTCCCTCTGACAGTGCAGAGCTCCCTCAGTAATGCACCTCCGACAGTGCAGAACACCCTCAGTACTGCCCCTCTGACAGTGCAGCATTGCCTTGGTACTGTCCCTCCGACAGTGCAACACTCGAACAGGACTGCTCCTCCAACGGTGCAGCGCTCCTTCAGTGCTGCCCCTCTGACAATCCAGCGTTCCCTCAGTATTACTCCTCCGACAGGGCAATACTCCCACAGGACTGCCCCAACACAGTGCAGTGCTCCCTCAGTACTGCCCCTCCGACACTGCAGCACTCCCTCAGTACTGTCCCTCCAACAGTGCAGCGCTCCCTCAGTGCTGCCCCTCCGCCAGTGCCGCGCTCCCTCAGTAATGACCCTCTGATAGTGCAGCACTCCCTCACTACTGCCCCTCTGACATTGCAGTGCTCTCTCAGTACTGCCAATCCAACAGTGCAACACTCCTTCAGTACTGCCCCTCTGACAGAGCAGCGCTCCCTCATTACTGCCGCTCCGACAGTGCAGCGCTCCCCCATTGCTGCCCCTCCGACACTGCAGCGCTCCCTCAGTACTGCCCCTCCGACAGTGCAGCGCTCCCTCAGTACTGCCCCTCTGAAAGTGCAGCGCTCCCTCAGTACTGCCCCCCGACAGTGCAGTGCTCCCCCAGCACTGCCCTTGTGACGGTGCAGCACTCCCTCAGTACTGCCCCTCCGACATTGCAGCGCTCCCCCTGTACTGCCCCTCTGACAGATCCTTGCACCTCAGTACTGCCCCTCCGACAGTCCTGTGCTCCCTCAGTACTGTCCCTCCGAGAGTGCGCTGCACCCTCAGTATTGCGCTTATGACACTGCAGCACCACCTCAGTACTGGTCCTCCGACAGTGCGCTGCTCCATCAGTACTGCGCTTATGACACTGTAGCGCTCCCTCAGTGCTGCCCACTCCGACAGTGCAGTGCTCCCTCAGTACTGAACCTCCGGCAGTGCAGCGCTCCCTCAGTACTGACCTTCTGACAGTGCAGCACGCCCTCAGGACTGCCCTTGCGGCGATGCAGCGCTCCCTCCGACAGTGCAGCGCTCCCTCAGTACAGCCCCTCCGACAGTGCAGCGCTCCCTCAGTACAGCCCCTCCGACAGTGCAGTGCTCCCTCAGTGCTGCCCACTCCGACAGTGCAGTGCTCCCTCAGTACTGAACCTCCGGCAGTGCAGCGCTCCCTCAGTACTGACGTTCTGACAGTGCAGCACGCCCTCAGGACTGCCCTTGCGATGATGCAGCGCTCCCTCTGACATGCAGCACTCCCTCAGTACAGCCCCTCCGACAGTGCAGCGCTCCCTCAGTACAGCCCCTCCGACAGTGCAGCGCTCCCTTATTACTGCCCCTCTGACAGTGCCTTGCACCTCAGTTCTGCCCCTCCGACAGTGCCGCGCTCCCTCAGTACTGCCCCTCAAATTGCCACGCTCCCTCAGTACTGCCCCTCCAACAATGAAACGCTGCCTCTGTACTGCCTCTCCAACAGTGCAACGCTCCTTCAGTAATGCCCATCCGAGAATGCAGCGCTCCCTCCGTTCTATCCTACCCACAGTGCAGCGCCCCTTGTTCAGCCCCTCCGATACTGTCGCATCCCTCAGTACTGACCCTCCGACAGTGCAGCACTCCCTCAGTACTGCCCCTCCGTCAGTGCAGCGCTCTCTCAGCACGGCCCCTCCGTCAGTGCAGTGCTCCCTCAGTACTGCACCTCCGACAGTGCACCGCTCCCTCAGTACTGACCCTCTGACAGTGCAGCGCTACCTCAGTACTGCCCACCCGACAGTGCAGTGCTCCCTCAGTACTGCCCCTCCGACAGTGCAGCGCTCCCTCAGTACTGCCCCTCCAATATTGCAGCGCTACCTCAGTACTGCCCCTCCGACAATGCAGCGCTCCCTCAGTACTGCCCCTCCAACATTGCAGCGCTACCTCAGTACTGCCCACCCGACAGTGCAGTGCTCCCTCAGTACTCCATCTCCGACAGTGCCGCGCACCCTCAGTACTGCCCTCTGCCAGTGCAGTGCTCCCTCAGTACTGCCCCTCCGACAGTGCAGCGCTCCCTCATTACTGCCCCTCTGACTGCGCCATGCTCCTCAGTACTGCCCTTCCGACAGTGCAGTGCTCCATCAGTGCTGTCCCTCTGACAGTGCAGAGCTCCCTGAGTAATGCACCTCCGACAGTGCAGAACACCCTCAGTACTGCCCCTCTGACAGTGCAGCATTGCCTTGGTACTGTCCCTCCGACAGTGCAACACTCGAACAGGGCTGCTCCTCCAACGGTGCAGCGCTCCTTCAGTGCTGCCCCTCTGACAATCCAGCGTTCCCTCAGTATTACTCCTCCGACAGGGCAATACTCCCACAGGACTGCCCCAACACAGTGCAGTGCTCCCTCAGTACTGCCCCTCCGACACTGCAGCACTCCCTCAGTACTGTCCCTCCGACAGTGCAGCGCTCCCTCAGTGCTGCCCCTCCGCCAGTGCCGCGCTCCCTCAGTAATGACCCTCTGATAGTGCAGCACTCCCTCACTACTGCCCCTCTGACATTGCAGTGCTCTCTCAGTACTGCCAATCCAACAGTGCAACGCTCCTTCAGTACTGCCTCTCCGACAGTGCAGCACTCCCTCAGTACTGCCCCTCTGACAGTGCAGCACTTTCTCATACTGCCCCTCTGACAGAGCAGCGCTCCCTCATTATTGCCCCTCCGACAGTGCAGCGCTCCCTCAGTACTGCCGCTCCGACAGTGCAGCGCTCCCCCAGTGCTGCCCCTCCGACAGTGCAGCGCTCCCTCAGTACTGCCCCTCTGAAATTGCAGCGCTCCCTCAGTACTGCCCCCCGACAGTGCAGTGCTCCCCCAGCACTGCCTTTGTGACGGTGCAGCACTCCCTCAGTACTGCCCTTCCGACATTGCAGCGCTCCCCCAGTACTGCCCCTCTGACAGATCCTTGCACCTTAGTACTGCCCCTCCGACAGTCCTGCGCTCCCTCAGTACTGTCCCACCGAGAGTGCGCTGCACCCTCAGTACTGCGCTTATGACACTGCAGCACCACATCAGTACTGGTCCTCCGACAGTGCGCTGCTCCATCAGTACTGCGCTTATGACACTGCAGCGCTCCCTCAGTGCTGCCCACACCGACAGTGCAGTGCTCCCTCAGTACTGAACCTCCGACAGTGCAGCGCTCCCTCAGTACTGACCCTCTGACAGTGCAGCGCGCCCTCAGTACTGTCCTTCCGACAGTGCAGCGCTCCCTCAGTACTGCCCCTCCGACAGTGCAGCGCTCCCTCAGTACTGACCCTCTGACATTGCAGCTCTCCCTCAGTACTGCCACTCCGACATTGCAGCGCTCCCTCAGTACTGCCCACCTGACAGTGCAGTGTTCCCCCAGTACTGCCCCTCTGACAGTGCAGCGCTCCCTCAGTACTGCCCCTCCGTCAGTGCAGTGCTCCCTCAGTACTACCCCTCTGACATTGCACCGCTCTCTCAGTACTGCCCCACCGACAGTGCGGCGCTCACTCAGTACTACCCCTCAGACTGTGCAGTGCTCCCTCAGTACTGACCCTCTGACATTGCAGCACTCCCTCAGTACTGCCCCTCTGACATTGCAGCGCTACCTCAGTACTGCCCCTCCGACAGTGCAGCGCTCCCTCAGTACTGCCCCTCCGACAGTGCAGTGCTCCCTCAGTAGTGCCCCTCTGACAGTGCAGTGCTCCCTCAGTAGTGCCCCTCCGACAGTGCAGCGCTCCCTCAGTACTGCCCCTCTGACAGTGCAGCGCTCACTCAGTACTACCCCTCAGACTGTGCAGTGCTCCCTCAGTACTGACCCTCTGACATTGCAGCACTCCCTCAGTACTGCCCCTCTGACATTGCAGCGCTACCTCAGTACTGCCCCTCCGACACTGCAGCGCTCCCTCAGTACTGCCCCTCCGACAGTGCAGCGCTCCCTCAGTACTGCCCCTCTGACAGTGCAGTGCTCCCTCAGTACTCCCTCTCCGACAGTGCAGTGCTCCCTCAGTAGTGCCCCTCCGACAGTGCAGCGCACCCTCAGTACTGCCCCTCCGACAGAGCAGCGCTCCCTCATTACTGCCCCTCCGACAGTGCAGCGCTCCCTCAGTACTGCCCCTCCGACAGTGCAGCGCCCCCTCAGTACTGCCCTCTGACAGTGCAGCGCTCCCCCAGTACTGCCCCTCCGACAGTACAGCGCACCCTCAGGATGGCCCCTCCGACAGTGCAGCGTACCCTCAATACTGCCCCCCCGACAGTGCAGCGCTCTCTCAGTACTGCCTCTCCGATAGTGCAGCACGCCCTCAGTACTGCCCTTGCGATGGTGCAGTGCTCCCTCAGTACTGCCCCTCCGACAGTGCAGCGCTCCCTCAGTACAGCCCCTCCGACAGTGCAGCGCTCCCCCAGTACTGCCCTTCCGACAGAGCAGCGCTCCCTTATTACTGCCCCTCTGACAGTGCCTTGCTCCTCAGTTCTGCCCCTCCGACAGTGCAACGCTCCTTCAGTATTGCCCCTCCGACAGTGCAGCGCTCCCTCAGTACTGACCCTCTAAATTGCAGCACTCCCTCAGTACTGCCCCTCTGACAGTGCAGCGCTCCCCCAGTACTGCCCCTCTGACAGTGCAGCTCCCCCTCAGTACTGCCCATCCGACAGTGCAGCGCCCCCTCAGTACTGCCCTCTGACAGTGCAGCGCTCCCCCAGTACTGCCCCTCCGACAGTGCAGCGCTCCCTCAGTACTGCCCATCCGACAGTGCAGCGCCCCCTCAGTACTGCCCTCTGACAGTGCAGCGCTCCCCCAGTACTGTCCCTCCGACAGTACAGCGCACCCTCAGGATGGCCCCTCCGACAGTGCAGCGTACCCTCAATACTGCCCCTCCGACAGTGCAGAGCTCTCTCAGTACTGCCTCTCCGAAAGAGCAGCGCTCCCTCATTACTGAGCCTCCGATAGTGCAGTGCGCCCTCAGTACTGCCCTTGCGATGGTGCAGTGCTCCCTCAGTACTGCCCCTCCGACAGTGCAGCGCTCCGTCAGTACTGTCCCTTTGACAGTGCAACGCTCCTTCAGTACTGCCCCTCCGACAGTGCAGCGCTCCCTCAGTACTGACCCTCTAAATTGCAGCACTCCCTCAGTATTGCCCCTCCGACATTGCAGCGCTACCTCAGTACTGCCCACCCGACAGTGCAGTGCTCCCTCAGTACTCCCTCTCTGACAGTGCAGCGCTCCCCCAGTACTGCCCCTCTGACAGTGCAGCGCTCCCTCAGTACGGACCATCCGACAGTGCAGCGTTCCCTCAGTACTGCCCCTCCGACAGTGCAGTGGCCCCTCAGTACTGCCCTCTGACAGGGCAGCGCTCCCCCAGTACTGCCCCTCCGACAGTACAGCGCACCCTCAGTACTGCCCATCCGACAGTGCAGCGCTCCCTCAGTACTGCCCTTCCGACAGAGCAGAGCTCCCTTATTACTGCCCCTCTGACAGTGCCTTGCTCCTCAGTACTGCCCCTCCAACAGTGCAGTGTTGTCTTGGTACTGTCCCTCTGACAGTGGAACACTCGCACAGGACTGCTCCTCCGACGGTGCAGCGCTCCCTCGGTGCTGCCCCTCTGACAGTCCAGCGTTCCCTCAGTACTACTCCTCCGACAGGGCAATACACCCACAGGACTGCCCCACTGACAGTGCAGTGCTCCCTCAGTACTGCCCCTCCGACACTGCAGCACTCCCTCAGTACTGCCACTCCGACTGTGAAGCGCTAACTCAGTACTGACCCTCCTACAGTGCAATGCTCCCTAAGTACTGCCCCTCGAAATTGTCACGCTCCCTCAGTACTGCCCCTTTGACAGTACAACGCTCCTTCAGTACTGCCCCTCCGACAGTGCAGCGCTCCCTCAGTACTGACCCTCAAAATTGCAGCACTCCCTCAGTACTGCCCCTCCGACATTGCAGCGCTACCTCAGTACTGCCCACCCGGCAGTGCAGTGCTCCCTCAGTACTGCCTCTCCGACAGTGCAGCGCCCCCTCAGTACTGCCCCTCCGACAGTGCAGCGCTCCCTCAGTACTGCCCCTCCGACAGTGCAGCGCTCCCTCAGTACTGCCTCTCCGACAGTGCAGCGCCCCCTCAGTACTGCCCTCTGACAGTGCAGCGCTCCCCCAGTACTGCCCCTCCGACAGTGCAGCGCACCCTCAGTACTGCCCCTCCGACAGAGCAGCGCTCTCTCATTACTGCCCCTCCGACAGTGCAGCGCTCCCTCAGTACAGCCCTTGCGACAGTGCAGCGCTCCCTCAGTACTGCCCCTCCGACAGTACAGCGCTCCCTCAGTACAGCCCCTCCGACAGTGCAGCACTCCCCCAGTACTGCCCTTCCGACAGAGCAGCGCTCCTTTATTACTGCCCCTCTGACAGTGCCTTGCTCCTCAGTTCTGCCCCTCCGACAGCGCAGCGCTCCCTCAGTACTGCCCCTCCGACAGTGCAGCGCTCACTCATTACTGCCCCTCTGACTGAGCCGTGGTGCTCAATACTGCCCCTTCGACAGTGCAGCGCTCTCTCAGTACTGCCCCTCCGACAATGCAGCACTCCCTCAGTACTGCCCCCCCGACAGTGCAACGCTCCCTCAGGTGTGTACTTCCCACAGTGCAGCGCTCCCCCAGTACTGCCCCTCCGACAATGCAGCACTCCCTCAGTTCTGCCCCTCCGACAGTGCAACGCTCCCTCAGTACCGCCCCTCCGACAGTGCAGCGCTCCCCCAGTACTGCCCCTCCGACAGTGCAGCACTCCCTCAGTTCTGCCCCTCCAACAATGTAACGCTCCCTCAGTACTGCCTCTCCGACATTGCAGTGCTCCCTAAGTACTGCCCCTCCGAAAGTGCAGCGCTCCCTCAGTACTGCCCATCCGACAGTGCAGCGCTCCCTCAGTACTGCCCCTCCGAAAGTGCAGCGCTCCCTCAGTACTGCCCATCCGACAGTGCAGCGCTCCCTCAGTACTGCCCCTCCGACAGTGCAGCACTCCCTCAGTACTGCCCCTCCGACAGTGCAGCGCTACCTCAGTACAGCCGCTCCGACAGTGCGGCGCTCCCTCAGTACTGCCCCTCCGACAGTGCAGCGCTCCCTCAGTACCGCCCCTCCGACAGTGCAGCGCTCCCTCAGTACTGCCCCTCCGACAGTGCAGCGCTCCCTCAGTACCGCCCCTCCGACAGTGCGGCGCTCCCTCAGTACTGCCCCTCCGACAGTGCAGCGCTCCCTCAGTACCGCCCCTCCGACAGTGCAGCGCTCCCTCAGTACTGCCCCTCCGACAGTGCAGCGCTCCCTCAGTACCGCCCCTCCGACAGTGCGGCGCTCCCTCAGTACCGCCCCTCCGACAGTGCAGCGCTCCCTCTGTACTGCCCATCCAAAAATGTACTGCTCCCTCAGTACTGCCCCTCGAATTGCCAGGCTCCCTCAGTACTACCCCTCCAACAATGTAACGCTCCCTCTGTACTTCCTCTCCGTCGGAGCAACGCTCATTCAGGAATGCCCATCCGAGAATACAGCGCTCCCTCAGTTCTATCCTACCCACAGTGCAGCGCCCCGTGTTCAGCCCCTCCGATACTGTCGCTCCCCCTCAGTACTGCCCCTCCGACAGTGCAGCGTTCCCTCAGTACGGCCCCTCCGTCAGTGCAGCGTTCCCTCAGTACTGCCCCTCCGACAGTGCAGCACTCCCTCAGTACTGCCCCTCCGACAGTGCAGCGCTCCCTCAGTACTGCCCCTCCGACAGTGCAGCGTTCCCTCAGTACTGCCCCTCCGACAGTGCAGCGCTCCCTCAGTACTGCCCACCCAACAGTGCAGCGCTCCCTCAGTACTCCCTCTCTGACAGTGCAGCGCACCCTCAGTACTGCCATCTGACAGTGCAGCGCTCCCCCAGTACTGCCCCTCTGACAGTGCAGCGCTCCCTCAGTACTGCCCCTCCGACAGTGCAGCGCTCCCTCAGTACTGCCCCTCCGACAGTCTAGCGCTCCCTCAGTACTGCCCCTCCGATAGTGCAGCTCTCCCTCAGTACTGCCCCTCCGACAGTGCAGCGCTCCCTCAGTACTGCCCCTCCGACAGTGCAGTGCTCCCTCAGTACTGCCCCTCCGACAGTGCAGCATTCCCTCAGTACTGACCCTCCGACAAGGCAGCGCCCCCTCAGTACTGTCCCTCCGACAGTGCAGCGCTCCCCCAGTACTGCCCCTCCGACAGTACAGCGCTACCTCAGTAAAGCCCCTCCGACAAGGCAGCGCCCCCTCAGTACTGCCCACTTACAGTGCAGCGCCCCCAGTACTGCCCCTCCGACAGTGAAGCACACCCTCAGTACTACCCCTCCGACAGTGAAGCGCTCCCTCAGTACTGCCCGTCCGACAATGTAATGCTCCCTCAGTACTGCCCCTCAAAATTGCCACACACCGTCAGTACTACGCCTCCAACAATGTAACACTCCCTCAGTACAGACCCTCCGACAGTGCAGCGCTCCCACAGTACTGCCCCTCCGACAGTAAAGCGCTCCCTCAGTACTGCCACTCCAACAGTGCTGCGCTCCCTCAGTACTGCCTCTCCAACAGTGCAGCGTTCCCTCAGTACTGCCCCTCCGACAGTGTAGTGCTCCCTCCATACTGCCCCTCCGACTGTGCAGCGCTCCCTCATTACTGCCCCACTGACAAAGCCTTGCTCCTCAATACTGCACCTCCGACAGTGCAGAACACCCTCAGTGCTGCCCCTCCGACAGTGCAGCGCTCCCTCAGTACTGCCCCTCCGACAGTGCAGTACACCCTCAGTACTGCCCCTCCGACAGTGCAGCGCTCCCTCAGTACTGCCCCTCCGACAGTGCAGCGTTCCCTCAGTACTGCCCCTCCGACAGTGCAGCGCTCCCTCAGTACTGCCCACCCAACAGTGCAGCGCTCCCTCAGTACTCCCTCTCTGACAGTGCAGCGCACCCTCAGTACTGCCATCTGACAGTGCAGCGCTCCCCCAGTACTGCCCCTCTGACAGTGCAGCGCTCCCTCAGTACTGCCCCTCCGACAGTGCAGCGCTCCCTCAGTACTGCCCCTCCGACAGTCTAGCGCTCCCTCAGTACTGCCCCTCCGATAGTGCAGCTCTCCCTCAGTACTGCCCCTCCGACAGTGCAGCGCTCCCTCAGTACTGCCCCTCCGACAGTGCAGTGCTCCCTCAGTACTGCCCCTCCGACAGTGCAGCATTCCCTCAGTACTGACCCTCCGACAAGGCAGCGCCCCCTCAGTACTGTCCCTCCGACAGTGCAGCGCTCCCCCAGTACTGCCCCTCCGACAGTACAGCGCTACCTCAGTAAAGCCCCTCCGACAAGGCAGCGCCCCCTCAGTACTGCCCACTTACAGTGCAGCGCCCCCAGTACTGCCCCTCCGACAGTGAAGCACACCCTCAGTACTACCCCTCCGACAGTGAAGCGCTCCCTCAGTACTGCCCGTCCGACAATGTAATGCTCCCTCAGTACTGCCCCTCAAAATTGCCACACACCATCAGTACTATGCCTCCAACAATGTAACACTCCCTCAGTACAGACCCTCCGACAGTGCAGCGCTCCCACAGTACTGCCCCTCCGACAGTAAAGCGCTCCCTCAGTACTGCCACTCCAACAGTGCTGCGCTCCCTCAGTACTGCCTCTCCAACAGTGCAGCGTTCCCTCAGTACTGCCCCTCCGACAGTGTAGTGCTCCCTCCATACTGCCCCTCCGACTGTGCAGCGCTCCCTCATTACTGCCCCACTGACAAAGCCTTGCTCCTCAATACTGCACCTCCGACAGTGCAGAACACCCTCAGTGCTGCCCCTCCGACAGTGCAGCGCTCCCTCAGTACTGCCCCTCCGACAGTGCAGTACACCCTCAGTACTGCCCCTCCGACAGTGCAGCGCTCCCTCAGTACTGCCCGTCCAACAGTGCAGCACTCCCTCAATACTGCCCCTCCGACAGTGCAGTGCTCCCTAGTACTGCCCCTCCTGTTAAATCCGTGAACCTTGAGGAATCTTGGTGTTCTTCAATAAATTGACAGAGACTGCAGATGAACAATCAACAGGTGTTTACTGGATGAGGGTATTCTAAAAACTAACAGTACAGATCCCTACTCAGGGTTTATATACAGGTGTGGTCACTGCCGGTACTACAGTATGCAGGAGCTGTAAAAGTAGATCTCCTCTTAAAGGTACATACAGTACAATTCCTCCCCTTTTAGATTAACAGTACCATAACATTCATTTAAGTTAACACTTTTAACATGCACATCAACTGAAACAGTCCATTTATAAATTCAGTCTTTGGGGAGGCTTCCTGATCCTTTCTGGATAGCGCCTTTCCTGAGTGTCTTGCTCTTGGTGCGGAGGTGATTCTGACCCCCTGTCGTCGGTTAGTTCATCAGCTTCCGATGCCACTGTTTCTGGGGTAGATGCTACCGGTATGTCGGGTTCATCACCAGGTACGCGAGACATGGGGTTGACTCGTTCCTGTGACGCTAGGATCTGGTCGACATGGCATCTCACAATGTTCTCCCCGACATCCACTGTGTACATTAGTGGCCCCTGCCGTGTGCATATCGTTCCTGGTTGCCATTTCTCTGTTCGGTAGTCGTGGGCCAAGACTGGTTGTCCTACCTTGAAGCTCCTTGTCGGCTTCTCATTGATGTGCTAGAATTGCTTATTCTCAACATTTCTTCGTACATTTGGTCTGAGCAAATCCAGACGAGATCTCAACCTTCGGTTAAAGAACATCATGGCCGGGGTCTGGTTGGTAACTGCATGTGTCGCATTTCTGTAGGCTAACAGGAAATTGTCCACCTTATGCTGCAGTGGAATGTCGTCATCACATATGGCCCTTACTGCCTTTTTAAAGGTTTGTACGAACCTCTCAGCCAATCCATTTGTGGCTGGATGATACGGGACGGATGTGTAATGCCTTACCCCATTCCTTCTCATAAATTTCCGAAACTCTTCGGACACAAACTGTGGTCCATTATCAGAGCAAATCTGCTCTGGCAAGCCGTTCCTGGCAAATATGGTCCGTAGGACGGCAATCGTTTTCTCCGTAGTGGTGGAGGACATTTTGATCACCTCAGGCCATTTCGAGTGCGTATCCACTGCTATTAAGAACATTGAGTCCATGAATTGACCAGCAAAATCAATATGCACCCGTTGCCATGGAGAGGAGGGCCACTCCCATGGGTGTAGAGGGGCCTGTGGTGGTGCATTTTGGACCTTCTGGCATCCTGAGCAGCTCTTTGTCAGGTCCTCGATTTGCTGATCGATCCCCGGCCACCACACATAAGCCCTAGCAAGGCTTTTCATTTTCACCCCTCCCAGATGGCCTTCGTGAAGCTCATTGAGCACTCTCTCCCTTAACTTGGGTGGAATTACCACTCGGGATCCACACATCAAGGTCCCCTGGCATACTGACAGCTGTTCTCTTCTGGATGAGAATGCTGGCAACAGTGAGTCGCCATGTGCTGGCCATCCCTTCACCGTCAAATCATATACCCGAGACAGTGTCGGGTCATTTCGGGTCTCCTTCTCTATATCCGCGTTAGTTATTGGCAAGCGTTCAATTATAGTCGAATAAAATATTTCGACAGGGTCCACTGCTGGTGCTTCCTCTGCAGTAGGCAGTGGCAGGCGTGATAGCCCATCAGCGTTTCCATGCTGTTTCGTGCCCTTATACTCGATTTCATATTGGTTTGCCCCTAGAAAAAGGGACCATCTTTGTAGCCGTTGCGCAGTCATCACCGGAACGCCCTTCTTTGGGTTAAAGATGGAGACAAGTGGTTGGTGGTCAGTTAGCAAGGTGAACTTCTGCCTGTGCAGATAGTGGTTGAACTTTTTCACACGCCAACCGAATTGGTAGTGCTGGGTTGAAATGGGCCAACACCTCTTTTGATGTGATCAATTATTTGCACTTCTGGAAAGCTCGTTTACATTCGTCACTCCACTTCCACGGTACCCCCGTTTGCAGTAGGGTGTTCAGTGGGTGTAGTACTGTAGACAAATTCGGCAAGAACTTATGGTAGTAGTTCACCAGCCCGAGGAACGACCTCAGTTGTGACACATTTTCCGGTGCTGGAGCCTTGACTACTGCCTCAATCTTTTCAGGGGACTTATGTAACCCCTCTTCATCAATAACGTGGCCACAATACGAGATCTGGTTCTGGAAAAACTCGCACTTGTGGCGATTAGCTCGGAGCCCATAATCCTTCAATCTAGTGAGCACCTGCTCCAGGTTGGCGAGGTGATCACTGTCATTTTCGCCCGTGACCAGGATGTCGTCCAAATAACACTGGGTCCCTGGAATCCCTTGCAGGACTTGATCCATTGCCCTTTGCCAAATAGCCGGAGCTGATGCCACCCCGAACACCAGCCGGTTGTATTGGTAGAGACCTTTGTGAGTGTTGATCGTGAGGTATTGTTTCGAGGCTTCTTCTACCTCCATTTGCAGGTACGCCTGGGCCAGATCAATCTTAGTGAAGCGTTTTCCTCCAGATAGCGAGGTGAAAATATCTTCAATCCGCGGAAGCGGATATTGTACCGTGTGAAGGACTGGGTTCACTGTCACCTTAAAGTCCCCACAGATGCGAACCTTCTTTGGTTCCCCAGGCGTATTACTCAATGACCTCTTCATTACAGGAACGATGGGTGTAGCCCACTCACTCCAGTCCACTTTGGACAGTACTCCTGAATGTTCCAAACCTTCCAGCTCTGCTTCGACGGCTGGGCGGATCGCATAAGGCACCGGACTGGCCTTAAAAAACTTTGGGCTTGCATTTTCCTCTATTTTGATCGTTGCTGTTATGCCTTTTAGTGTTCCGAGTCCCTCCTGGAACACTTCTTGTGCATCAGTTAGCATTTTTGACAGTCGTCCAGATGTGGCGTCGTCATCCTTTTTGGCCTCTACCGTCAGTGCTTGTATGGAATGCCAATCTAACTGTATCTTCCGGATCCATTCACGTCCTAGTAGTGGTGGTCCTCCATCTGGCAATACATATAGGTCCATTTTTGGTGTTTCCTTGCCGTTGTGTATCACGTTCATCCTTATTTTTCCTTTGGGCTAGACTTTTTGCCCCGTGTACATCTTCAAGACAATCTCTGTATCTCTTAAGGGTATATGTGAGAATAGCCACTTGTAGTCCCTTCGGTTTATGACTGTTAGGGCTGATCCTGTGTCCAATTCCATTTTCACTTGGACTCCGTCTATCTTGAGCATGACCCAGATAGTTCGGTGATCCTCCATTTTGATTACATTATGTAGTTTCAGACAACCCAGCTCCTTGCTTCCGGAGTCTGTATCACTTTTCTGTTCGTCTGAACTACTGTCCATCACCTTGTGTACCTTTTTGTACTTCTCCTGTGGAGATTTCTTGCTGCTGGTTTTCTTTCCCGACCTGCAGACTCTTGCTATGTGTCCTGCTTTTCCACACTGTCTGCACACTTGGTCCTTGAACCACCAATCCTTCTGGTCGTGTGTTGTTCTGCCGCAGTGATAACACTTCACTGCTCCATATGACATTTCATTGGTGCCATATTCTTGCGGTCTCCGTTGTATCTCTGCAGCGCCCCGTGCGGCTGCTTGGAGTGGGATACTGCCATGCTGAAAGCCTTGTCCAGCGTAAGATCCTTTTCTGATAGAAGCCATTTCTGGGTTCCTTCACTTTGAAGCCCACACACAAACTTGTCCCTTAACGTATCTGCTAGTCCCGCTCCAAACTGGCAGTGTTTCGATAGCTTGCGCAGTTCCGTTAAATACTCAGCATTACTTTCGTCTTTATGCTGGTTCCTTTTGTGAAACTTAAATCTTTCTGCTATCAGCAGCGGTGTGGGGTTTAAGTGGTCCTGTAGGATTTCCACTATGCTTTCGAAATCCTTATCCACTGGCTTCTCTGGGGTTACTAGGTTTCGCAGTAAGCCATACGTTTTTGCACCCATGGAATTCAACAATACCAGTGCTTTCCTGGCATCTGGCACTTCATTCGCCTTGCAGTACACTTCAATGCGTTCTACATATGTCGCCCAATCTTCGACTTCATGTTCGAACGCTGTGACACTGCCACTCTTTGGCATCCCTGGGTGTGGTTAGACTGGCTAAAATGGCGTCTCCCGCGCTCTCCCTTCTTCTCCGCTGGCTCAAAATGGCGTCTCCCGCGCTTTCCCTTCTTCTCCGCTGGCTCAAAATGGCGTCTCCCGCGCTTCCCTTTCTTCCCGCGCTCTCCCTTCTTCTCTGCTGCGGCTCAAATGGCGTCTCCTGCGCTTCCTTTCTTCCCCTGCGGAGGCTGCTCAGCCCTTGAGCACTGGCTGCGCTCTGCGCATTTTCCTGCGCGCCTCTCTCGTTGCCGCCGCTCGGTCCTGAACCCCAGCTGTGCTTTACCCTCTCTCTCTTTTTGTTTTCCGTCGACGCCGCTCGGTCTTCAACCCCCCGGCTGCGCCCTGTGCGCTCTACCCTCTCTCTTACCCCGTCGACGCAGCTCGGCCTTTTCTGTGCCGTCGGTCGGCTCCAGCCGCCGCTGTCCGGGAAGGGTCTGCGCCGTACCTGTTGCCAGCCTGTTGCGCTGGATCGTCGTGACTGGAGAACCAAGCCCAGCTCTCAACAGCCTCCCCTGCGATGCTCAATCTCTGCTGGATGACTGGGCGGTTGCTCGTGGTCGACGCCCGTGCTTCTGGCTTCGACTTTCTTCCACTGTCCTCCAGGAGCGAATCCCTGGGAGGAAATGCAGAGTTGCAGGTAGGTTCGAATCTGCCTCGTCGCCACTGTTAAATCTGTGAATTTTGAGGTATGGTGTTCTTCAATAAATAGACGGAGACTGCAGATCAACAATCAACAGGTGTTTACTGGATGAGGGTATTCTAAAAACTAACAGTACAGATCCCTACTCAGGGTTTATATACAGGTGTGGTCACTGCCGGTACTACAGTGTACTGGAGCTGTAAAAGTAGTTCTTGTAGGAGTCTCTGTACTCCTAACAAAGAATCTATAACTTACTGGAAGTTAACAAACTGAATTTATTGTCTAGGAACTTTACAAAACAAGAAACTACAGGAGAAGCTCAAAACAGGTCTCTTCTCTTTCGCTGGCCCCGCCCTCTACCTCTGACGTCATGACGTCATCACGTTTCCCGCCGAAGGGGACGTCACGTGACCCACGTGATGACGTCATCACGTCAGATCGCGATGTTGTCGATCTAGCTCTGTTTAACCAGAGCCAACATGAAAGGTAATAACCTTGTTTACAGACAATTAATGCTAGAGGTAATAACATTGGTTACAGACAATTATGTAAGTCATTTAGTGGTTTTGCCACATTCTCCTCTTAAAGGTACATACACTACACCTCCGACAGTGAAGCACTCCCTCAGTACTGCCCACTTACACTGCAACGCCCCCCAGTACTGCCGCTCCGACAGTGAAGCACTCCCTCAGTACTACCCCTCTGACAGAGCAGCGCTCCCTCAGTACCGCCCCTCCAACAGTGCTGCACTCCCTCAGTACTGTCCCTCTGACAGTGCAGCGCTCCCTCAATACTGCCCCTCTAACAGCGCAGTGCTCCCTCAGTACTGCCCCTCTGACAGTGTCGCATTCCTTCAGTAATGCCCCTCCGACAGTGCAGCACTCTCTCGATATTGACCCTCCGAAACTGCGGCGATCCCTCAGTACCGCCCCTCCGACAGTGCATTCCTCCCTCCTTACTGCACCTCCGACAGTGCAGCGCTCCCTCAGTACTGCCCCTCCGACATTGCACCGCTCCCTCAATACTGCCCCTCTGACAGTGCAGCACTCACTTAGTAATGCCCCACCGACAATGCAGCGCTCCCTCAGTACTGCCCCCTCGAGTGTGCAGCGCTCCCTCAGTACTGCCCCTCCGACAGTGCACTGCCCCCCAGTACTGCCCCTCCGACAGTGAAGCACTCCCTCAGTACTACCCCTCCGACAGTGCAGCGCTCCCTCAGTACTGCCCCTCCAACAGTGCTACACTCCCTCAGTAATGTCCCTCTGACAGTGCAGCGCTCCCTCAATACTGCCCCTCCGACAGTGAAGCACTCCCTCAGTACTTCCACTTCGACAGTGCAGTGTTCCCTCAGTACTGCCCCTCTGACAGTGTCGCATTCCTTCAGTACTGCCCCTCCAACAGTGCAGCGCTCGCTCAGTAATGACCCTCCAACTGTGCAGTGCTCCCTCAGTACCGCCCCATCAACAGTGCGTTACTCCCTCCTTACTGCACCTCCGACAGTGCAGCGCTCCCTCAGTACTGCCCCTCCGACAGTGCAGTGCTCCCTCAGTACTGCCCCTCCGACGGTGCAGTGCTCCCTCAGTCCTGCCCATCCGACAGTGCAGCGCTCCCTCAGTACTGCCCCTCCGACAGTGCGGCGCTCCCTCAGTACTGCCCCTTCGACAGTGCAGCGCACCCTCAGTACTGCCCCTCCAACCGTGCAGCGCACCCACAGTAGTGCCCCTCTGACAGTGCAGCGCTCCCTCAGTACTGCCCCTCCGACAGTGCAGCGCTCCCTCAATACTGCCCCCTGACAGTGCAGCGCTCCCTCAGTACTGCCCCTCCGACATTGCACCGCTCCCTCAATACTGCCCCTCTGACAGTGCAGCACTCACTTAGTAATGCCCCACCGACAATGTAGCGCGCCCTCAGTACTGCCCCGCGAGTGTGCAGCGCTCCCTCAGTACTACCCCTCCAACAGTGCAGCGGCCCCTCAGTACTGCCCTCTGACAGAACTGTGCTTCCTCAGTACTGCCCCCTCGAGTGCGCAGCGCTCTCTCAGTACAGCCCCTCCGACAGAGCAGCACTCCCTCAGTACTGCCCACTTACAGTGCAGCGCCCCCAGTACTGCCCCTCCGACAGTGAAGCACTCCCTCAGTACTACACCTCCGAGAGTGCAGCGCTCCCTCAGTACTGCCCGTCCGACAATGTAATGCTCCCTCAGTACTGCCCCTCGAAATTGCCACGCTCCCTCAGTACTGCCCCTCCAACAATGTAACACTCCCACAGTACTGCCCCTCCAACAGTAAAGCGCTCCTTCAGTACTGCCACTCCAACAGTGCTGCGCTCCCTCAGTACTGCCCCTCCAACAGTGCAGCGTTCCCTCAGTACTGACCCTCCGACAGTGCAGCGCTCCCTCACTGCCCCTCCGACAGTACAGCGCTCCCTCAGTGCTGCCCCTCCGACAGTGCAGCGCTCCCTCAGTACTGCCCCTCCGACAGTGCAGCACTCCCTCAGTACTGCCCCTCCGACAGTGCAGCGCTCCCTCAGTACTGCCCCTCCGACAGTGCAGCGCTCCCTCAGTACTGTCCCTCCAACAGTGCAGCACTCCCTCAGTACTGCCCCTCCGACAGTGCAGCACTCCCTCAGTACTGCCCCTCCGACAGTGCAGCACTTCCTCAGTACTGCCCCTCCGACAGTAAAGCGCTCCCTCAGTACTGCCGATCCAACAGTGCTGCGCTCCCTCAGTACTGCCCCTCCAACAGTGCAGCGTTCCCTCAATACTGCCCCTCCAACAGTGCAGCACTCTCTCAGTACTGCCCCTCCGACAGTGCAGCGCTACCTCAGTACTGCCCCCTCGACAGTGCAGCGCTTCCTGAGTTCTCCCTCTCCGACCGTGCAGAGCTGCCTCAGCACTGCCTCTCCAACAGTAAAGCGCTCCTTCAGTACTGCCACTCCAACAGTGCTGCGCTCCCTCAGTACTGCCCCTCCAACAGTGCAGCGTTCCCTCAGTACTGACCCTCCGACAGTGCAGCGCTCCCTCACTGCCCCTCCGACAGTGCAGCGCTCCCTCAGTGCTGCCCCTCCGACAGTGCAGCGCTCCCTCAGTACTGCCCCTCCGACAGTGCAGCACTCCCTCAGTACTGCCCCTCCGACAGTGCAGCGCTCCCTCAGTACTGCCCCTCCGACAGTGCAGCGCTCCCTCAGTACTGTCCCTCCAACAGTGCAGCACTCCCTCAGTACTGCCCCTCCGACAGTGCAGCACTCCCTCAGTACTGCCCCTCCGACAGTGCAGCACTCCCTCAGTACTGCCCCTCCGACAGTAAAGCGCTCCCTCAGTACTGCCGATCCAACAGTGCTGCGCTCCCTCAGTACTGCCCCTCCAACAGTGCAGCGTTCCCTCAATACTGCCCCTCCAACAGTGCAGCACTCTCTCAGTACTGCCCCTCCGACAGTGCAGCGCTACCTCAGTACTGCCCCCTCGACAGTGCAGCGCTTCCTGAGTTCTCCCTCTCCGACCGTGCAGAGCTGCCTCAGCACTGCCTCTCCAACAATGTAACGCTCCCTCAGTACAGTCCCTCCGACATTGCAGCGCTCCCACAGTACTGCCCCTCCGACAGTGCAGCGCTGCCTCAGTACTGCCCCTCCGACAGTGCGGCGCTCCCTCAGTACTGCCCCTCCGACAGTGCAGCGCACCCTCAGTACTGCCCCTCCAACCGTGCAGTGCACCCTCAGTACTGCCCCTCTGACAGTGCAGCGCTCCCTCAGTACTGCCCCTCCAACCGTGCAGTGCACCCTCAGTACTGCCCCTCTGACAGTGCAGCGCTCCCTGAGTACTGCCCCTCCGACAGTGCAGCACTCCCTCAATACTGCCCCCTGACAGTGCAGTGCTCCCTCAGTACTGTCCCTCCGATGGTGCAGCGCACTCTCAGAACCGCACATCTGACAGTGCAGCGCTCCCTCAGTACTGCCCCTCTGACAGTGCAGCGCTCCCTCAGTACTGCACCTCCGACAGTGCAGCACTCCCTCAATACTGCCTCCTGACAGTGCTGCGCTCCCTCAGTACTGCCTCTCCGACAATGCAGCGCTCCCTCAGTCCTGCCAATCTGACAGTGCAGCACTTCCTCAGTACTGCCCCTCCAACAGTGCAGCGCCCCCCTCAGTACTGCCCGTCCGACAGTGCAGCGCTGTCTCAGTACTGCCTCTCCGACAGTGCAGCGCCCCCTCAGTACTGCCGCTCCGACAGTGCAGATCACCTCAACACCGCCCCTCCGACTGTGCAGCGCTCCCTCAGTACTGCCCCTCCGACAGTGCACAGCCCCCCAGTACTGCCCCTCCGAAAGTGCAGCGCTCCCTCAGTACTGCCCCTCCAACAGTGCTACACTCCCTCAGTACTGTCCCTCTGACAGTGCAGCGCTCCCTCAATACTGCCCCTCCGACAGTGAAGCACTCCCTCAGTACTTCCACTTCGACAGTGCAGTGTTCCCTCAGTACTGCCCCTCTGACAGAGTCGCATTCCTTCAGTACTGCCCCTCCAACAGTGCAGCGCTCGCTCAGTAATGACCCTCCGACTGTGCAGCGCTCCCTCAGTACCGCCCCATCGACAGTGCATTACTCCCTCCTTACTGCACCTCTGACAGTGCAGCGCTCCCTCAGTACTGCCCCTCCGACAGTGCAGTGCTCCCTCAGTACTGCCCCTCCGACGGTGCAGCGCTCCCTCAGTCCTGCCCATCCGACAGTGCAGCGCTCCCTCAGTACTGCCCCTCCGACAGTGCGGCGCTCCCTCAGTACTGCCCCTTCGACAGTGCAGCGCACCCTCAGCACTGCCCCTCCAACCGTGCAGCGCACCCACAGTAGTGCCCCTCTGACAGTGCAGCGCTCCCTCAGTACTGCCCCTCCGACATTGCACCGCTCCCTCAATACTGCCCCTCTGACAGTGCAGCACTCACTTAGTAATGCCCCATCGACAATGTAGCGCACCCTCAGTACTGCCCCCGCTAGTGTGCAGCGCTCCCTCAGTACTGCCCCTCCAACAGTGCAACGGCCCCTCAGTACTGCCCTCTGACAGAGCTGTGCTCCCTCAGTACTGCCCCCTCGAGTGTGCAGCGCTCTCTCAGTACAGCCCCTCCGACATAGCAGCACTCCCTCAGTACTGCCCACTTACAGTGCAGCGCCCCCAGTACTTCCCCTCCGACAGTGAAGCACTCCCTCAGTACTACACCTCCGACAGTGCAGCGCTCCCTCAGTACTGCCCGTCCGACAATGTAATGCTCCCTCAGTACTGCCCCTCAAAATGGCCACGCTCCCTCAGTACTGCCCCTCCAACAATGTAACACTCCCTCAGTACAGTCCCTCTGACATTGCAGTGCTCCCACAGTACTGCCCCTCCGACAGTAAAGCGCTCCTTCAGTACTGCCACTCCAACAGTGCTGCGCTCCCTCAGTACTGCCCCTCCAACAGTGCAGCGTTCCCTCAGTAGTGCCCCTCTGACAGTGCAGCGCTCCCTCAGTACTGCCCCTCCGACAGTGCAGCACTCCCTCACTGCCCCTCCGACAGTGCAGCGCTCCCTCACTGCCCCTCCGACAGTGCAGCGCTCCCTCAGTGCTGCCCCTCCGACAGTGCAGCGCTCCCTCAGTACTGCCCCTCCGACAGTGCAGCACTCCCTCAGTACTGCCCCTCCGACAGTGCAGCGCTCCCTCAGTACTGCCCCTCCGACAGTGCAGCGCTCCCTCAGTACTGCCTCTCCGACAGTGCAGCGCTCCCTCAGTACTGCCCCTCCAACAATGTAACGCTCCCTCAGTACAGTCCCTCCGACATTGCAGCGCTCCCTCAGTACTGCCGATCCAACAGTGCAGCGCTCCCTCAGTACTGCCCCTCCAACAGTGCAGTGTTCCCTCTGTACTGCCCCTCCGACAGTGCAGCACTCCCTCAGTACTGCCCCTCCGACAGTGCAGCGCTACCTCAGTACTGCCCCCTCGACAGTGCAGCGCTTCCTGAGTTCTCCCTCTCCGACCGTGCAGAGCTGCCTCAGCACTGCCTCTCTGACAGTGCAGCGCTCCCTCAGTACCGCACCTCCGACAGTGCAGCGCTGCCTCAGTACTGCCCCTCCGACAGTGCGGCGCTCCCTCAGTACTGCCCCTCCGACAGTGCAGCGCACCCTCAGTACTGCCCCTCCAACCGTGCAGTGCACCCTCAGTACTGCCCCTCCGACAGTGCAGCACTCCCTCAATACTGCCCCCTGACAGTGCAGTGCTCCCTCAGTACTGTCCCTCCGACGGTGCAGCGCGCTCTCAGAACCGCACATCTGACAGTGCAGCGCTCCCTCAGTACTGCCCCTCTGACAGTGCAGTGCTCCCTCAGTACTGCACCTCCGACAGTGCAGCGCTCCCTCAATACTGCCTCCTGACAGTGCAGCGCTCCCTCAGTACTGCCTCTCCGACAATGCAGCGCTCCCTCAGTCCTGCCAATCTGACAGTGCAACACTTCCTCAGTACTGCCCCTCTGACAGTGCAGCGCCCCCCTCAGT
Organism: Somniosus microcephalus; assembly: GCF_052327205.1. NCBI lineage: Eukaryota > Metazoa > Chordata > Chondrichthyes > Squaliformes > Somniosidae > Somniosus > Somniosus microcephalus. The sequence goes on along the minus strand of NW_028225181.1, from coordinate 20,307,113 downwards.
ACTGCCCGTCCGACAGTGCAGCGCTGTCTCAGTACTGCCTCTCCGACAGTGCAGCGCCCCCTCAGTACTGCCCCTCCGACAGTGCAGGGCACCCTAAACACCGCCCCTCCGACTGTGCAGCGCTCCCTCAGTACTGCCCTTCCGACAGTGCACTGCCCACCAGTACTGCCCCTCCGACAGTGCAGCGCTCCCTCAGTACTGCCCCTCCAACAGTGCTACACTCCCTCAGTACTGTCCCTTTGACAGTGCAGCACTCCCTCAGTACTTCCACTTCGACAGTGTAGTGTTCCCTCAGTACTGCCCCTCTGACAGTGTCGCATTCCTTCAGTGCTGCCCCTCCAACAGTGCAGCGCTCGCTCAGTAATTACCCTCCAACTGTGCAGCGCTCCCTCAGTACCGCCCCATCGACAGTGCATTACTCCCTGCTTACTGCACCTCCGACAGTGCAGCGCTCCCTCAGTACTGCCCCTCCGACAGTGCAGTGCTCCCTCAGTACTGCCCCTCCGACGGTGCAGCGCTCCCTCAGTCCTGCCCATCCGACAGTGCAGCGCTCCCTCAGTACTGCCCCTCCGACAGTGCGGCGCTCCCTCAGTACTGCCCCTTCGACAGTGCAGCGCACCCTCAGTACTGCCCCTCCAACCGTGCAGCGCACCCACAGTAGTGCCCCTCTGACAGTGCGGCGCTCCCTCAGTACTGCCCCTCCGACAGTGCAGCGCTCCCTCAATACTGCCCCCTGACAGTGCAGCGCTCCCTCAGTACTGCCCCTCCGACATTGCACCGCTCCCTCAATACTGCCCCTCTGACAGTGCAGCACTCACTTAGTAATGCCCCACCGACAATGTAGCGCACCCTCAGTACTGCCCCCGCGAGTGTGCAGCGCTCCCTCAGTACTGCCCCTCCAACAGTGCAGTGGCCCCTCAGTACTGCCCTCTGACAGAGCTGTGCTCCCTCAGTACTGCCCCCTCGAGTGTGCAGCGCTCTCTCAGTACAGCCCCTCCGACAGAGCAGCACTCCCTCAGTACTGCCCACTTGCAGTGCAGCGCCCCCAGTACTGACCCTCCGACAGTGCAGCACTCCCTCAGTACTACACCTCCGAGAGTGCAGCGCTCCCTCAGTACTGCCCGTCCGACAATGTAATGCTCCCTCAGTGCTGCCCCTCGAAATGGCCACGCTCCCTCAGTACTGCCCCTCCAACAATGTAACACTCCCTCAGTACAGTCCCTCTGACATTGCAGCACTCCCTCAGTACTGCCCCTCCGACAGTAAAGCGCTCCTTCAGTACTGCCCCTCCGACAGTGCAGCGCTCCCTCAGTAGTGCCCCTCCGACAGTGCAGCGCTCCCTCACTGCCCCTCCGACAGTGCAGCGCTCCCTCAGTGCTGCCCCTCCGACAGTGCAGCGCTCCCTCAGTACTGCCCCTCTGACAGTGCAGCACTCCCTCAGTACTGCCCCTCAGACAGTGCAGCGCTCCCTCAGTACTGCCCCTCCGACAGTGCAGCGCTCCCTCAGTACTGCCCCTCCGACAGTGCAGCGCTCCCTCAGTACTGCCCCTCCGACAGTGCAGCGCTACCTCAGTTCTACCCCTCTGACAGTGCAGCGCTCCCTCAGTACTGCCCCTCCGACAGTGCAACGCTCCCTCAGTACTGCCCCTCCGACAATGTAACGCTCCCTCAGTACAGTCCCTCCGACATTGCAGCGCTCCCACAGTACTGCCCCTCCGACAGTAAAGTGCTCCCTCAGTACTGCCGATCCAACAGTGCTGCGCTCGCTCAGTACTGCCCCTCCAACAGTGCAGTGTTCCCTCAGTACTGCCCCTTCGACAGTGCAGCACTCCCTCAGTACTGCCCCTCCGACAGTGCAGCGCTACCTCAGTACTGCCCCCTCGACAGTGCAGCGCTTCCTGAGTTCTCCCTCGCCGACCGCGCAGAGCTGCCTCAGCACTGCCTCTCTGACAGTGCAGCGCTCCCTCAGTACCGCACCTCCGACAGTGCAGCGCTGCCTCAGTACTGCCCCTCCGACAGTGCGGCGCTCCCTCAGTACTGCCCCTCCGACAGTGCAGCACTCCCTCAGTACCGCACCTCCGACAGTGCAGCGCTGCCTCAGTACTGCCCCTCCGACAGTGCAGCGCTCCCTGAGTACTGCCCCTCCGACAGTGCAGCACTCCCTCAATACTGCCCCCTGACAGTGCAGCGCTGCCTCAGTACTGCCCCTCCGACAGTGCGGCGCTCCCTCAGTACTGCCCCTCCGACAGTGCAGCGCTCCCTGAGTACTGCCCCTCCGACAGTGCAGCACTCCCTCAATACTGCCCCCTGACAGTGCAGCGCTCCCTCAGTACTGCACCTCCGACAGTGCAGCGCTCCCTCAATACTGCCTCCTGACAGTGCAGCGCTCCCTCAGTACTGCCTCTCCGACAATGCAGCGCTCCCTCAGTCCTGCCAATCTGACAGTGCAGCACTTCCTCAGTACTGCCCCTCCGACAGTGCAGCGCCCCCCTCAGTACTGCCCCTCCGACAGTGCAGCGCGACCTCAGTACTGCCCGTCCGACAGTGCAGCGCTGTCTCAGTACTGCCTCTCCGACAGTGCAGCTCCCCCTCAGTACTGCCCCTCCGACAGTGCAGGGCACCCTCAAGACCGCCCCTCCGACTGTGCAGCGCTCGCTCAGTACTGCTCCTCCGACAGTGCGCTGCTCCCTCAGTACTGCTCTTAAGACACTGCAGCACGCCCTCAGTACTGCCCTCCGACAGTGCAGCACTCCTTCAGTACTGCCCCTCCGATAGTGCAACGCTCCCTCAATAATGCCCCTCCGACATTCCAGTGCTCCCTCAGTACTGCCCGTCCGAGAGTGCAGTGCTCCCTCAGTACTGCGCTTATGACACTGCAGCACTCCCTCAGTACTGCCCCTCCGACAGTGCGCTGCACCCTCAGTACTGTGCTTATGACTCTGCAGCACGCACTCAGTACTGCCCCTCTGACAGTGCAGAACTCCCTCAGTACTGCGCTTGTGACACTGCAGCACTCCCTCAGTACTGCTCCTCCGACAGTGCGCTGCTCCCTCCGTACTGCTCTTAAGACACTGCAGCAAACCCTTAGTACTGCCCCTCCAACAGTCCAGCGCTCCCTCAGTACTGCCCCTCCGACAGTGCAGCGCTCCCTCAGTACTACCCTCCGACAGTGCAGCACTCCCTCAGTTCTGCCTCCCCGACAGTGCAGCGCTCCCTCAGTACTGCCCCTCCGACAGTGCAGCGCGACCTCAGTACTGCCCGTCCGACAGTGCAGCGCTGTCTCAGTACTGCCTCTCCGACAGTGCAGCTCCCCCTCAGTACTGCCCCTCCGACAGTGCAGGGCACCCTCAAGACCGCCCCTCCGACTGTGCAGCGCTCGCTCAGTACTGCTCCTCCGACAGTGCGCTGCTCCCTCAGTACTGCTCTTAAGACACTGCAGCACACCCTTAGTACTTCCCCTCCAACAGTCCAGCGCTCCCTCAGTACTGCCCCTCCGACAGTGCAGCGCTCCCTCAGTACTACCCCTCCGACTGTGCAGCAATCCCTCAGTACTGCCCCTCCGACAGTGCAGCGCTCCCTCAGTACTGCCCCTCCGACAGTGCAGCGCTACCTCAGTTCTACCCCTCTGACAGTGCAGCGCTCCCTCAGTACTGCCCCTCCGACAGTGCAGCGCTCCCTCAGTACTGCCCCTCCGACAGTGCAGCGCTACCTCAGTACTACCCCTCTGACAGTGCAGCGCACCCTCATTACTGCCCCTCCGACAGTGCAGCGCTTCCTCAGTACTGCCCTCTGACAGTGCGGCACTCCCCCAGTACTGCCCCTCCGACAGAGCAGAGCGCCCTCAGTACTGCCCCTCCGACAGTGCAGCGATCCCTCAGTACTGCCCCTCCGACAGTGCAGCGATCCCTCAGTACTGCCCCTCCGACAGTGCAGCGCTCCCTCAGTAATGCCCCACCGACAATGCAGCGCTCACTCAGTACTGCCCCCTCGAGTGTGCAGCGCTCCCTCAGTACTGCCCCTCCGACAGTGCAGCACTCCCTCAGTACTGCCCCTCCCACAGTAAAGCGCTCCCTCAGTACTGCCCCTCCAACAGTGCAGCGTTCCCTCAGTACTGCCCCTCCGACAGTGCAGCGCTCCCTCATTACTGCCCCACTGAGAAAGCCTTGCTCCTCAGTACTGCACCAGTGCAGAACACCCTCAGTACTGCCCCTCCGACAGTGCAACACTGCCACAGTACTGCCCCTCCGACAGTGCAGCGCTCCCTCAGTACTGCCTCTCCGACAATGCAGCGCTCCCTCAGTGCTGCCCCTCCGACAGTGCAGCGCTCCCTCAGTTCTGTCCCTCTGACAGTGCAGCACTCTCTCAGTCCTGCCCCTCCAACAGTGCAGCACTCCCTCAGTACTGCCCCTCCGACAATGCAAGGCATCCTCAGTACTGCCCCTCCGAAAGTGCGGTGTTACCTCAGTACTGAGACTCCGACAGTGCAGCGCTCGCTCAATATTGCCCAACCGACAGTGCAGCGCTCCCTCAGTACTGCCCTCTGACAGTGCAATGCTCCTTCTGTACTGCCCCTCTGATAGTACAGCGCTCCCTCAGTACCGACCCTCCGACAGTGCTGCGCTCCCTCAGTACTGCTCCTCCAACAGGGCTGCGCTCCCTCAGTACTGCCCCTCCGACAGTGCAGCGCTCCCTCAGTACTGCCCCTCCGACAGTGCAGCGCTCCCGCAGTACTGCCCGTCCGACAGTGCAGCACTCCCTCAGTACTGCCCCTTCAACAGTGCAGCGCTCCCTCAGTACTGCCCCTCCGACAGTGCAGCACTCCCTCAGTACTGCCCCTTCAACAGTGCAGCGCTCCCTCAGTACTACCCCCCGACAGTGCAGCGCTCCCTCAGTACTGCCCCTCCGACAGTGCAGCGCTCCCTCAGTACTGCCCCTCCGACAGTGCAGTGATCCCTCACTGCTGCCCCTCCGACAGTGCAGCGCTCCCTCAGTACTGCCCCTCCGACAGTGCAGTGATCCCTCACTGCTGCCCCTCCGACAGTGCAGCACTCCCTCAGTACTGCCCCTTCAACAGTGCAGCGCTCCCTCAGTACTGCCCCTCCGACAGTGCAGCGCTCCTTCAGTACTGCCGGTCCGACAGTGCAGCACTCCCTCAGTACTGCCCCTTCAACAGTGCAGCGCTCCCTCAGTACTGCCCGTCCGACAGTGCAGCGCTCGCTCAGTACTACCCGTCCGACAATGTAATGCTCCCTCAGTACTGCCCCTCCGAAATTGCAGTGCTCCCTCAGTACTGCCGCTCCAACAATGCTGCGCTCCCTCAGTACTGCCCCTCCGACAGTGCAGCACTCCCTCAGTACTGCCCCTCCGACAGTGCAGCGCTACCTCAGTACTGCCCCCTCCGACAGTGCAGTGCTCCCTCAGTACTGCCCCTCAGACAGTGCAGCGTTCCCTCAGTACTGCCCCTCTGACAGTGCAGCGCTCACCCAGTACTGCCCCTCCGACAGTGCAGCGCCCCCTCAGCACTGCCCCTCTGACAGTGCAGCGCTCCCTCAGTACTGCCCCTCCAACAGTGCAGTGCTCCCTCAGTACTGCCCCTCCGACGGTGCAGTGCTCCCTCAGTACTGTCCCACCGACGGTGCAGAGCGCCCTCAGAACCGCACCTCAGTACTGCCCCTCCAACAGTGTGGCGCGCCCTTAGTGCTCACATCCAACCGTGCAGCACGCCCTCAGTACTGCCCTCCGACAGTGCAGCACTCCTTCAGTACTGCCCCTCCGATAGTGCAACGCTCCCTCAATAATGCCCCTCCGACATTCCAGTGCTCCCTCAGTACTGCCCGTCCGAGAGTGCAGTGCTCCCTCAGTACTGCGCTTATGACACTGCAGCACTCCCTCAGTACTGCCCCTCCGACAGTGCGCTGCACCCTCAGTACTGTGCTTATGACTCTGCAGCACGCACTCAGTACTGCCCCTCTGACAGTGCAGAACTCCCTCAGTACTGCGCTTGTGACACTGCAGCACTCCCTCAGTACTGCTCCTCCGACAGTGTGCTGCTCCCTCCGTACTGCTCTTAAGACACTGCAGCAAACCCTTAGTACTGCCCCTCCAACAGTCCAGCGCTCCCTCAGTACTGCCCCTCCGACAGTGCAGCGCTCCCTCAGTACTACCCTCCGACAGTGCAGCACTCCCTCAGTTCTGCCTCCCCGACAGTGCAGCGCTCCCTCAGTACTGCCCCTCCGACAGTGCAGCGCGACCTCAGTACTGCCCGTCCGACAGTGCAGCGCTGTCTCAGTACTGCCTCTCCGACAGTGCAGCTCCCCCTCAGTACTGCCCCTCCGACAGTGCAGGGCACCCTCAAGACCGCCCCTCCGACTGTGCAGCGCTCGCTCAGTACTGCTCCTCCGACAGTGCGCTGCTCCCTCAGTACTGCTCTTAAGACACTGCAGCACACCCTTAGTACTTCCCCTCCAACAGTCCAGCGCTCCCTCAGTACTGCCCCTCCGACAGTGCAGCGCTCCCTCAGTACTACCCCTCCGACTGTGCAGCAATCCCTCAGTACTGCCCCTCCGACAGTGCAGCGCTCCCTCAGTACTGCCCCTCCGACAGTGCAGCGCTACCTCAGTTCTACCCCTCTGACAGTGCAGCGCTCCCTCAGTACTGCCCCTCCGACAGTGCAGCGCTCCCTCAGTACTGCCCCTCCGACAGTGCAGCGCTACCTCAGTACTAACCCCTCTGACAGTGCAGCGCACCCTCATTACTGCCCCTCCGACAGTGCAGCGCTTCCTCAGTACTGCCCTCTGACAGTGCGGCACTCCCCCAGTACTGCCCCTCCGACAGAGCAGAGCGCCCTCAGTACTGCCCCTCCGACAGTGCAGCGATCCCTCAGTACTGCCCCTCCGACAGTGCAGCGATCCCTCAGTACTGCCCCTCCGACAGTGCAGCGCTCACTCAGTACTGCCCCCTCGAGTGTGCAGCGCTCCCTCAGTACTGCCCCTCCGACAGTGCAGCACTCCCTCAGTACTGCCCCTCCCACAGTAAAGCGCTCCCTCAGTACTGCCCCTCCAACAGTGCAGCGTTCCCTCAGTACTGCCCCTCCGACAGTGCAGCGCTCCCTCATTACTGCCCCACTGAGAAAGCCTTGCTCCTCAGTACTGCACCAGTGCAGAACACCCTCAGTACTGCCCCTCCGACAGTGCAACACTGCCACAGTACTGCCCCTCCGACAGTGCAGCGCTCCCTCAGTACTGCCTCTCCGACAATGCAGCGCTCCCTCAGTGCTGCCCCTCCGACAGTGCAGCGCTCCCTCAGTTCTGTCCCTCTGACAGTGCAGCACTCTCTCAGTCCTGCCCCTCCAACAGTGCAGCACTCCCTCAGTACTGCCCCTCCGACAATGCAAGGCATCCTCACTACTGCCCCTCCGAAAGTGCGGTGTTACCTCAGTACTGAGACTCCGACAGTGCAGCGCTCGCTCAATATGGCCCAACCGACAGTGCAGCGCTCCCTCAGTACTGCCCTCTGACAGTGCAATGCTCCTTCTGTACTGCCCCTCTGATAGTACAGCGCTCCCTCAGTACCGACCCTCCGACAGTGCTGCGCTCCCTCAGTACTGCTCCTCCAACAGTGCTGCGCTCCCTCAGTACTGCCCCGCGACAGTGCAGCGCTCCCTCAGTACCGCCCCTCCGACAATGCAGCGCTCCCTCAATATTGCCTCTCCGACAGTGCAATGCTCCCTCGGTACTGCCCCTCTTACTGTGCAGAGCTGCCTCAGTACTGCCCATCTGACAGTGCAGCGCTCCCTCAGTACTGCCCCTCCGACAGTGTTGCCTTCCCTCAGTACTGCCCCTCCGACAGTGCAGCGCTCCCTCTGTACTGCCCCTCCGACATTGCAGCATTCCCTCATTACTGCCACTCCGACAGTGCAGCGCTTCCTCAGTAATGCCCCTCCGACAGTGCAGCATTCCCGCATTACTGCCCCTCCGACAGTGCGGCGCTCCCTCAGTACTGCCCCTCCGACAGTGCAGCGCTCCCTCAGTACTGCCCCTCCGACAGTGCAGTGCTCCCTCAGTACTGTCCCTCTTACAGTTCAGTGCTCCCTCAGTACTGCCCCTCCGAAAGTGCAGCGCTCCCTCAGTACGGCCCCTCCGACAGTGCAGCGCTCCCTCAGTACTGCCCCTCCGACAGTGCAGCGCTCCCTGAGTTCTGCCCCTCCGACAGTGCAGCACTCCCTCAGTCCTGCCCCTCCGACAGTGCAGCACTCCCTCTGTCCTGCCCCTCCGACAGTGCAATGCTCCCTCAGTACTGCCCCTCCGGCAATGCAAGGCATCCTCAGTACTGCCCCTCCGACAGTGCGGTGTTACTTCAGTACTGAGCCTCCGACACTGCAACGCTCGCTCAATATTGCCCCACCGACAGTGCAGCGCTCCCTCAGTACTGCCCCACCGACAATGCAGCGCTCCCTCAATACTGCCCTCTGACAGTGCAGTGCTCCATCTGTACTGCCCCTCTGATAGTGCAGCGCTACCTCAAAATGCCCCTCCAACAGTGCAGCACTCCCTCAGTTCTGAACCACTGACACTGCAGCACTCCCTCAGTACTGCCCCTCCGACAGTGCAGCGCCCCCTCAGTACTGCCCCTCCAACAGTGCAGCGCTTCCTCAGTACTGCCCTCTGACAGTGCAGCGCTCCCCCAGTACTGCCCCTCTGACAATGCAGCGCTCCCTCAGTACTGCGCCTCAGCCAGTGCAGCTTTCCCCCAGTACTGCCCCTCTGACAGTGCAGTGCCCCCTCAGCACTGCCCCTCCGACAGTGCAGCGCACCCTTAGTACTGCCCCTCCGACAGTGCAGTGCTCCCTCAGTACTGCCCCTCAGACGGTGCAGTGCTCCCTCAGTACTGTCCCTCCGACAGTGCAGCGCTCCCTCAGTACTGCCCCTCCGACAGTGCGGCGCGCCTTTAGTGCTCACATCCAACCGTGCAGCGCACCCTCAGTACTGCCCCCTCTGACAGTGCAGCGCTCCCTCAGTACTGCCCCCGCCGACAATGCAGCGCTCCCTCAGTACTGCCCCGCTGACAGAAACAGTGCTCCCTCAGTACTGCCCCTCCGACAGTGCAGCGCTCTCTCAGTACAGCCCCCTCCGACAGAGCAGCGCTCCCTCAGTACTGCCCCTTCAACAGTGCAGCGCTCCCTCAGTACTACCCCTCCGACAGTGCAGCGCTCCCTCAGTACTGCCCCTCCGACAGTGCAGTGCTCCCTCAGTACTGCCCCTCCGACAGTGCAGCACTCCCTCAGTACTGCCCCTTCAACAGTGCAGAGCTCCCTCAGTACTGCCCCTCCGACAGTGCAGCACTCCCTCAGTACTGCCCCTTCAACAGTGCAGCGCTCCCTCAGTACTACCCCTCCGACAGTGCAGCGCTCCCTCAGTACTGCCCCCTCCGACAGTGCAGCGCTCCCTCAGTACTGCCCCTCCGACAGTGCAGTGATCCCTCACTGCTGCCCCTCCGACAGTGCAGCACTCCCTCAGTACTGCCCCTTCAACAGTGCAGCGCTCCCTCAGTACTGCCCCTCCGACAGTGCAGCGCTCCCTCAGTACTGCCCGTCCGACAGTGCAGCACTCCCTCAGTACTGCCCCTTCAACAGTGCAGCGCTCCCTCAGTACTGCCCCTCCGACAGTGCAGCGCTCCCTCAGTACTGCCCGTCCGACAGTGCAACACTCCCTCAGTACTGCCCCTTCAACAGTGCAGCGCTCCCTCAGTACTGCCCCTCCGACAGTGCAGCGCTCCCTCAGTACTGCCCCTCCGACAGTGCAGCGCTCCCTCAGTACTGCCCGTCCGACAGTGCAGCACTCCCTCAGTACTGCCCCTTCAACAGTGCAGCGCTCCCTCAGTACTGCCCCTCCGACAGTGCAGCGCTCCCTCAGTACTGCCCGTCCGACAGTGCAGCACTCCTTCAGTACTGCCCCTCCGACAGTGCAGCGCGACCTCAGTACTGCCCGTCCGACAGTGCAGCGCTGTCTCAGTACTGCCTCTCCGACAGTGCAGCTCCCCCTCAGTACTGCCCCCTCCGACAGTGCAGGGCACCCCTCAAGACCGCCCCTCTGACTGTGCAGCGCTCGCTCAGTACTGCTCCTCCGACAGTGCGCTGCTCCCTCAGTACTGCTCTTAAGACACTGCAGCACACCCTTAGTACTTCCCCTCCAACAGTCCAGCGCTCCCTCAGTACTGCCCCTCCGACAGTGCAGCGCTCCCTCAGTACTACCCCTCCGACTGTGCAGCAATCCCTCAGTACTGCCCCTCCGACAGTGCAGCGCTCCCTCAGTACTGCCCCTCCGACAGTGCAGCGCTACCTCAGTTCTACCCCTCTGACAGTGCAGCGCTCCCTCAGTACTGCCCCTCCGACAGTGCAGCGCTCCCTCAGTACTGCCCCTCCGACAGTGCAGCGCTACCTCAGTACTACCCCTCTGACAGTGCAGCGCACCCTCATTACTGCCCCTCCGACAGTGCAGCGCTTCCTCAGTACTGCCCTCTGACAGTGCGGCACTCCCCCAGTACTGCCCCTCCGACAGAGCAGAGCGCCCTCAGTACTGCCCCTCCGACAGTGCAGCGATCCCTCAGTACTGCCCCTCCGACAGTGCAGCGATCCCTCAGTACTGCCCCTCCGACAGTGCAGCGCTCCCTCAGTAATGCCCCACCGACAATGCAGCGCTCACTCAGTACTGCCCCCTCGAGTGTGCAGCGCTCCCTCAGTACTGCCCCTCCGACAGTGCAGCACTCCCTCAGTACTGCCCCTCCCACAGTAAAGCGCTCCCTCAGTACTGCCCCTCCAACAGTGCAGCGTTCCCTCAGTACTGCCCCTCCGACAGTGCAGCGCTCCCTCATTACTGCCCCACTGAGAAAGCCTTGCTCCTCAGTACTGCACCAGTGCAGAACACCCTCAGTACTGCCCCTCCGACAGTGCAACACTGCCACAGTACTGCCCCTCCGACAGTGCAGCGCTCCCTCAGTACTGCCTCTCCGACAATGCAGCGCTCCCTCAGTGCTGCCCCTCCGACAGTGCAGCGCTCCCTCAGTTCTGTCCCTCTGACAGTGCAGCACTCTCTCAGTCCTGCCCCTCCAACAGTGCAGCACTCCCTCAGTACTGCCCCTCCGACAATGCAAGGCATCCTCAGTACTGCCCCTCCGAAAGTGCGGTGTTACCTCAGTACTGAGACTCCGACAGTGCAGCGCTCGCTCAATATTGCCCAACCGACAGTGCAGCGCTCCCTCAGTACTGCCCTCTGACAGTGCAATGCTCCTTCTGTACTGCCCCTCTGATAGTACAGCGCTCCCTCAGTACCGACCCTCCGACAGTGCTGCGCTCCCCTCAGTACTGCTCCTCCAACAGGGCTGCGCTCCCTCAGTACTGCCCCTCCGACAGTGCAGCGCTCCCTCAGTACTGCCCCTCCGACAGTGCAGCGCTCCCGCAGTACTGCCCGTCCGACAGTGCAGCGACAGTGCAAGCGCTCCCGCAGTACTGCCCGTCCGACAGTGCAGCACTCCCCTCAGTACTGCCCCTTCAACAGATGCAGCGCTCCCTCAGTACTGCCCCTCCGACAGTGCAGCACTCCCTCAGTACTGCCCCTTCAACAGTGCAGCGCTCCCTCAGTACTACCCCCCGACAGTGCAGCGCTCTCCTCAGTACTGCCCCTCCGACAGTGCAGCGCTCCCCTCAGTACTGCCCCTCCGACAGTGCAGTGATCCCTCACTGCTGCCCCTCCGACAGTGCAGCGCTCCCTCAGTACTGCCGCCTCCGACAGTGCAGTGATCCCTCACTGCTGCCCCTCCGACAGTGCCAGCACTCCCTCAGTACTGCCCCTTCAACAGTGCAGCGCCTCCCTCAGTACTGCCCCTCTGACAGTGCAGCGCTCCCTCAGTACTGCCCCGCCGACAATGCAGCGCTCCCTCAGTACTGCCACCGCTGACAGAACAGTGCTCCCTCAGTACTGCCCCTCCGACAGTGCAGCGCTCTCTCAGTACAGCCCCTCCGACAGAGCAGCGCTCCCTCAGTACTGCCCCTTCAACAGCTGCAGCGCTCCCTCAGTACTACCTCCTCCGACAGTGCAGCGCTCCCTCAGTA
>NW_028225181.1:20252046-20294507 GCF_052327205.1 Somniosus microcephalus | reverse complement strand
TCCGCCCCTCCCTTCTCCCCCCTCCCTGCTCCTGCTCTCTTTACAGTGGCCCCTGGGTTAGGGAGGGGGGTGAATCAGCCCGGGTTCCTGCTCCTGATCCCTGTCCAGTGACCCCTGGGTTAGGGAGGGGGTGAATCAGCCCAGGTTCCTGCTCCTGATCCCTGTCCAGTGACCCCTGGGTTAGGGAGGGGGTGAATCAGCCCAGGTTCCTGCTCCTGATCCCTGTCCAGTGACCCCTGGGTTAGGGAGGGGGTGAATCAGCCCGGGTTCCTGCTCCTGCTCCCTGTCCAGTGACCCCTGGGTTAGGGAGGGGGTGAATCAGCCCGGGTTCCTGCTCCTGATCCCTGTCCAGTGACCCCTGGGTTAGGGAGGGGGTGAATCAGCCCGGGTTCCTGCTCCTGCTCCCTGTCCAGTGACCCCTGGGTTAGGGAGGGGGTGAATCAGCCCGGGTTCCTGCTCCTGATCCCTGCCCAGTGACCCCTGGGTTAGGGAGGTGGTGAATAACCCAGGTTCCTGCTCCTGATCCCTGTCCAGTGACCCCTGTGTTAGCGAGCGGCATAAGAAATAGGAGCAGGAGTCGGCCATTTGGCTCTTCGAGCCTGCTCCACCATTTAATAAGATCATGCCTGATCTTCTACCTCAGTTCCACTTTCCTGCACTTTCCCCACATCACTTGATTTCATTAGTATTCAAAAATCTATCGATCTCTGTCTTGAATATAATCAACGATTCAGCATCCACAGCCCTCTGGGGTAGAGAATTCCAAAGAGTCACCACCCTCTGAGTGAAGAAATTTCTCCTCATCTCAGTCCAAAATGGCCGACCTGTAGGAACGGAGGTTCCTATCTGAATAAGGTATTCGACTCGATGAATCAAATCAACAGGTTTTAATGAACAATGAAGTTAACAGGGAAACTACAGGAGAAACGGTACACAGGTCTACTCAGCTTGCTGGGCACTCGACGACTACTGGAAGATTCTGGAAGCTGACGTCGTGACGTCATCGCGTTCTTCGCGCCACTGGCGGTCACGTGATCGGCGTCAAGACATCATCACGTGGAGTGCAGGAAAACACAATACAGTACAGTTAACAGGCAGTTTAAAGGTGCAGTCCGCGGCTGCACTACACTGTAGTTAAAGGGATTATTACCAATTGTTCTGAGACCCTCGGTGGCTCCACCACAGACCCCTTATTCTGAGACTGTGACCCCTGGTTCTAGACTCCCCAGCCAGGGGAAACATCCTCCCTGCATCTACCCTGTCAAGTCCTGTAAGAATTTTGTATGTTTCAATGAGATCACCTCTCATTCTTCTAAACTCTAGAGAATATAGGCCTAGTCTACTCAATCTGTCCTCATAGGACAATCCCCCCATCCCAGGAATCAGTCTGGTGAACCTTCGCTGCACTCCCTCTATGGCAAGTATATCCTTCCTTAGGTAAGGGACCAAAACTGTACACAATACTCCAGGTGCGGTCTCACCAGGGCCCTATATAATTGCAGTAAGACGTCTTTACTCTTATACTCAAATCCTCTTGTAATAAAGGCCAACATACCATTGGCTTTCCTAATTGCTTGCTGTACCTGCGTGTTAACTTTCAATGATTCGTGTACAAGAACACCCAGGTCTCTCTGAACACCAACATTTCCCAATCTCTCACCATTGAAAAAATATTCTGCTTTTCTATTTTTCCTACCAAAGTGGATAACTTCACATTTCTCCACATTATATTCCATTTGCCATGTTCTTGCCCACTCACTTAGCCTGTCTATATCCCCTTGAAGCCTCCTTGCATCCTCCTCACAACTTACATTCCCACCCAGCTTTGTATCATCAACAAACTTGGATACCAGGACCTCAAACCCGGCACTAAGCTCATGGTCTACAGAGCAGCAGTGATACCTGCCCTGCTGTATGCCTCAGAGACATGGACCATGTACAGCAGGGCACCTCAAAGCACTGGAGAGGTACCACCAACGCTGCCTCCGCAAGATCCTGCAAATCCATTGGCAGGATAGGCGCACCAACATCAGTGTTATCACTCAGGCCAACATCCCCAGCATCGAAGCTTTGACCACGCTCGATCAGCTCCGATGGACGGGTCACATTGTCCGCATGCGAGACTCCCAAAACAAACGCTCTACTCTGAGCTCCGACACGGCAAGAGAGCCCCAGGTGGGCAGAGGAAACGCTTCAAGGACACCCTCAAAGCCTCCTTGAAGAAGTGTAACATCCCCACCGAAGGAAGGATGTTCTTGCCATGGAAGGAGTGCAGCGGCGATTCACCAGGCTGATACCTGGAATGGCGGGAATGACCTACGAGGAGAGATTGAATAGTTTGGGCTTGTACTCACTGGAGTTTAGAAGATTGAGAGGGGATCTCATCGAAACATATAAAATTATGGCAGGCCTGGACAGGCTGAATTCAGAGAGAATGTTTCCAATGGCAGGGGAGCACAGAACCAGGGGCCACAGTCTAAAAATAGCGGGCAAATCATTTAAAACAGAGATGAGGAAGAATTTCTTCACTCAGAGTGGTGAGCCTGTGGAATTCCCTGCCACAGAGGGCTGTGAAGGCTAATTCAATAAATATTTTCAAGAGAGAATTGGATATATTTCTGAAGGCTAAGGGGATTAAGGGTTACGGAGAAAAGGCGGGGACGGGGTACTGAACTGGTAAGATCAGCTATGATCTCAGACGAAGATCAGCCATGATCTCATTGAATGGCGGAGCAGGCTCGAAGGGCCGAATGGCCTACTCCTGTTCCTATCTCTATGTTTCTATGTTTCTATGACACCTGGGAATCCCTGGCCCAAGACCGCACAAAGTGAAGGAGAAGCATCCGGGAAGGCGCCGAACACCTCGAGTCTCTTCGCCGGGAGCAAGCGGAAGCCAAGCGCAGGCAGCGCAAGGAGCGCATGTCAACCCAAGCACCCCACACCCACCCGCCCCTTCAACCAGCGTCTGCCCCACCTGTGACAGAGACTGTAGGTCCCGCATTGGACTCATCAGTCACCTGAGAACTCATTTTTAATGTGGAAGCAAGTCATCCTCGGTTCCGAGGGACTGCCTGAGAAGAGAAGCTATATTACATTTGGTCCCCTCCTACAAACCATTGATGTAGATTGTGAATAGCTGAGGCCCAAGCACTGATCCTTGCGGTACTCCACTAGTTACAGCCTGCCAACCCGAAAATGACCCGGTTATTCCTTACTCTATGTTTTCTGTCCATTAACCAATCCTCAATCGATGCTAGTATATTACCCCAATCCCATGAGACCTAATTTTGTTTAATAACCTCTTGTGTGGCACCTTATCGAATTCTTTCTGAAAATCCAAATACACCACACCCACTGGTTCCCCCCCTTATCTATTCTGCTAGTTACAACCTCAAAAAGCTCTAAGATTCGTCAAATATGATTTCCCTTTCATAAATCCGTGCTGACTCTGCCCAATCCTATTATTATTTTCTAAGTGTCCTGTTACCACGTCCTTAATAATAGATTCTAGCATTTTCCCTACTACTGATGTCAGGCTAACTGGTCTGTAGTTTAGTCTCTTCCCTCCTTTCTTAAATAGTGGGGTTACATTTGCTACCTTCCAATCCATGGGAACCGTTCTCGAATCTATGGAATTTTGGAAAATAACAACCAATGCATCCACTATCTCTATAGCCACCCCTATCAAAACCCTAGGATGTTGGCCATCAGGTCCAGGAGATTTATTGGCTTTCAGTCCCATTCATTTCTCCAGTACTATTTTTACTAATACTAATTTCTTTCAGTTCCCCATTTCCCCATTGGTTCTCCACTATTTCCGAGAAGTTTTTTGGGTCGTCTTCCGTGAAGACAGACACAAAATATTTGTTTAATTTCTCTGCCATTTCCTTATTTCCCATTATAATTTCTCCTGTCTCAGCCTGTAAGGAACCCATGTTTACTTTCGCTAATCTTTTCCTTTTTACATACCCATCGAAGCTTTTACAGTCTGTTTTTATGTCTCTCGCTAGTTTACTCTCATTCTATTTTCCGTATCTTTATCAATATTTTGGTCCTCTTTTGCTGAATTCTAAAATCCTCCCAATCCTCAGGCTTACTACTCTTTTTGGCAACATTATAAGCCTATTCCTTTGATCTAATACTACCTTTAACTTCCCTTGTTGGCCACGGTTGGACCACTTTCCCTGTGGTGTTTTTGTGCCTTAGAGGAATGTATATTTGTTGTAAATTATGTATTAATTCTTTAAATGCTAGCCATTGCTTGTCCACCATCATACCCTTTAATGTAGTTTCCCAATCTAGCTTAGCCAACTCAACCCTCATACCTACCTAGTTTGCTTTGTTTAGATTTAAGACCGTTTACATTAAGATGAATCAGCCCGGGTTCCTACTCCTGATCCCTGTCCAGTGACCCCTGGGTTAGGGAGGGGGTGAATCAGCCCAGGTTCCTGCTCCTGATCCCTGTCCACTGACCCCTGGGTTAGGGAGGGGGTGAATCAGCCCGGGTTCCTGCTCCTGATCCCTGTCCAGTGACCCCTGGGTTAGGGAGGGGGTGAATCAGCCCGGGTTCCTGCTCCTGATCCCTGTCCAGTGACCCCTGGGTTAGGGAGGGGGTGAATCAGCCCGGGTTCCTGCTCCTGATCCCTGTCCAGTGACCCCTGGGTTAGGGAGGGGGTGAATCAGCCCGGGTTCCTGCTCCTGATCCCTGTCCAGTGACCCCTGGGTTAGGGAGGGGGTGAATCAGCCCGGGTTCCTGCTCCTGATCCCTGTCCAGTGACCCCTGGGTTAGGGAGGGGGTGAATCAGCCCGGGTTCCTGCTCCTGATCCCTGTCCAGTGACCCCTGGGTTAGGGAGGGGGTGAATCAGCCGGGCTCCTGCTCCTGATCCCTGTCCAGTGACCCCTGGGTTAGGGAGGGGGTGAATCAGCCCGGGTTCCTGCTCCTGATCCCTGTCCAGTGACCCCTGGGTTAGGGAGGGGGTGAATCAGCCCGGGTTCCTGCTCCTGATCCCTGTCCAGTGACCCCTGGATCAGGGAGGGGGTGAATCAGCCCAGGTTCCTGCTCCTGATCCCTGTCCAGTGACCCCTGGGTTAGGGAGGGGGTGAATCAGCCCGGGTTCCTGCTCCTGATCCCTGTCCAGTGACCCCTGGGTTAGGGAGGGGGTGAATAAGCCCGGGTTCCTGCTCCTGCTCCCTGTCCAGTGACCCCTGGGTTAGGGAGGGGGTGAATCAGCCCGGGTTCCTGCTCCTGATCCCTGTCCAGTGACCCCTGGGTTAGGGAGGGGGTGAATCAGCCTGGGTTCCTGCTCCTGATCCCTGTCCAGTGACCCCTGGGTTAGGGAGGGGATGAATCAGCCCGGGTTCCTGCTCCTGATCCCTGTCCAGTGACCCCTGGGTTAGGGAGGGGGTGAATCAGCCCGGGTTCCTGCTCCTGATCCCTGTCCAGTGACCCCTGGGTTAGGGAGGGGATGAATCAGCCCGGGTTCCTGCTCCTGATCCCTGTCCAGTGACCCCTGGGTTAGGGAGGGGGTGAATCAGCCCGGGTTCCTGCTCCTGATCCCTGTCCAGTGACCCCTGGGTTAGGGAGGGGGTGAATCAGCCCGGGTTCGTGCTCCTGATCCCTGTCCAGTGACCCCTGGGTTAGGGAGGGGGTGAATCAGCCCAGGTTCCTGCTCCTGATCCCTGTCCAGTGACCCCTGGGTTAGGGAGGGGGTGAATCAGCCCGGGTTCGTGCTTCTGATCCCTGTCCAGTGACCCTGGGTTATGGAGGGGGTGAATCAGCCCGGGTTCCTGCTCCTGATCCCGGTCCAGTGACCCCTGGGTTAGGGAGGGGTGAATCAGCCCGGTTTCTGCTCCTGATCCTTGTCCAGTGACCCCTGGGTTAGGGAGGGGGTGAATGAGCCCGGGTTCCTGCTCCTGATCCCTGTCCAGTGACCCCTGGGGTAGGGAGGGGGGTGAATCAGCCCGGGTTCCTGCTCCTGATCTCTGTCCAGTGACCCCTGGGTTAGGGAGGGGGTGAATCAGCCCGGGTTCCTGCTCCTGGTCACTGTCCAGTGACCCCTGGGTTAGGGAGAGGGTGAATCAGCCCGGGTTCCTGCTCCTGATCCCTGTCCAGTGACCCTGGGTTATGGAGGGGGTGAATCAGCCCGGGTTCGTGCTCCTGATCCCTGCCCAGTGACCCCTGGGTCAGGGAGGGGGTGAATCAGCCTGGGTTCCTGCTCCTGACCTCGGTCCAGTGACCCCTGGGTTAGGGAGGGGGTGAATCAGCCCGGGTTCCTGCTCCTGATCCCTGTCCAGTGACCCCTGGGTTAGGGAGGGGGTGAATCAGCCCGGGTTCCTGCTCCTGATCCCAGTCCAGTGACCCCTGGGTTAGGGAGGGGGTGAATCAGCCCGGGTTCCTGCTCCTGATCCCTGTCCAGTGACCCCTGGGTTAGGGAGGGGTGAATCAGCCCGGGTTCCTGCTCCTGATCCCTGTCCAGTGACCCCTGGGTTAGGGAGAGTGTGAATCAGCCCAGGTTCCTGCTCCTGATCCCTGTCCAGTGACCCCTGGGTTAGGGAGGGGGTGAATCAGCCCGGGTTCCTGCTCCTGATCCCTGTCCAGTGACCCCTGGGTTAGGGAGGGGGTGAATCAGCCCGGGTTCCTGCTCCTGATCTCTGTCCAGTGACCCCTGGGTTAGGGAGGGGGTGAATCAGCCCGGGTTCCTGCTCCTGATCACTGTCCAGTGACCCCTGGGTTAGGGAGGGGGTGAATCAGCCCGGGTTCCTGCTCCTGATCCCTGTCCAGTGACCCCTGGGTTAGGGAGGGTGAATCAGTCCGGGTTCCTGCTCCTGATCCCTGTCCAGTGACCCCTGGGTTAGGGACGGGGTGAATCAGTCCAGGTTGCTGCTCCTGATTCCTGTCCAGTGCCCCCTGGGTTAGGGAGGGGGTGAATCAGCCCGGGTTCCTGCTCCTGATCCCTGTCCAGTGCCCCCTGGGTTAGGGAGGGGGTGAATCAGCCCGGGTTCCTGCTCCTGATCCCTGTCCAGTGACCCCTGGGTTAGGGAGGGGGTGAATCAGCCCGGGTTCCTGCTCCTGATCCCTGTCCAGTGACCCCTGGGTTAGGGAGGGGGTGAATCAGCCCGGGTTCCTGCTCCTGATCCCTGTCCAGTGACCCCTGGGTTAGGGAGGGGGTGAATCAGCTCGGGTTCCTGCTCCTGATCCCTGTCCAGTGAGCCCTGGGTTAGGGAGGGCGCTGAATCAGCCCGGGTTCCTGCTCCTGATCCCTGTCCAGTGACCCCTGGGTTAGGGAGGGGGTGAATCACCCCGGGTTCCTGCTCCTGATCCCTATCCAGTGACCCCTGGGTTAGGGAGGGGGTGAATCAGCCCGGGTTCCTGCTCCTGATCCCTGTCCAGTGACCCCTGGGTTAGGGAGGGGGTGAATCAGCCCGGGTTCCTGCTCCTGATCCCTGTCCAGTGACCCCTGGGTTTGGGAGGGGGTGAATCAGCCCGGGTTCCTGCCCCGATCCCTGTCCAGTGACCCCTGGATTAGGGAGGGGGTGAATCAGCCCGGGTTCCTGCTCCTGATCCCTGTCCAGTGACCCCTGGGTTAGGGAGGGGGTGAATCAGCCCAGGTTCCTGCTCCTGATCCCTGTCCAGACACCCCTGTGTTAGCGAGCGGCATAAGAAATAGGAGCAGGAGTCGGCCATTTGGCTCTTCGAGCCTGCTCCACCATTCAATAAGATCATGGCTGATCTTCTACCTCAGTTCCACTTTCCTGCACTTTCCCCACATCACTTGATTTCATTAGTATTCAAAAATCTATCGATCTCTGTCTTGAATATAATCAATGATTCAGCATCCACAGCCCTCTGGGGTAGAGAATTCCAAAGAGTCACCACCCTCTGAGTGAAGAAATTTCTCCTCATCTCAGTCCAAAATGGCCGACCTGTAGGAACGGAGGTTCCTATCTTAATAAGGTATTCGACTCGATGAATCAAATCAACAGGTTTTAATGAACAACGAAGTTAACAGGGAAACTACAGGAGAAACGGTACACAGGTCTACTCAGCTTGCTGGGCACTCGACGACTACTGGAAGATTCTGGAAGCTGACGTCATGACGTCTTCGCGCCACTGGCGGTCACGTGATCGGCGTCATGACATCATCACGTGGAGTGCAGGAAAACCCAATACAGTACAGTTAACAGGCAGTTTAAAGGTGCAGTCCGCGGCTGCACTACACTGTAGTTAAAGGGATTATTACCAATTGTTCTGAGACCCTTGGTGGCTCCGCCACAGACCCCTTATTCTGAGACTGTGACCCCTGGTTCTAGACTCCCCAGCCAGGGGAAACATCCTCCCTGCATCTACCCTGTCAAGTCCTGTAAGAATTTTGTATGTTTCAATGAGATCACCTCTCATTCTTCTAAACTCTAGAGAATATAGGCCTAGTCTACTCAATCTGTCCTCATAGGACAATCCCCTCATCCCAGGAACCAGTCTGGTGAACCTTCGTTGCACTCCCTCTATGGCAAGTCTATCCTTCCTTAGGTAAGGGACCAAAACTGTACACAATACTCCAGGTGTGGTCTCACCAGGGCCCTATATAATTGCAGTAAGACGTCTTTACTCTTATACTCAAATCCTCTTGTAATAAAGGCCAACATACCATTGGCTTTCCTAATTGCTTGCTGTACCTGCATGTTAACTTTCAGTGATTCATGTACAAGAACACCCAGGTCCCTCTGAACACCAACATTTCCCAATCTCTCACCATTGAAAAAATATTCTGCTTTTCTATTTTTCCTACCAAAGTGGATAACTTCACATTTCTCCACATTATATTCCATTTGCCATGTTCTTGCCCACTCACTTAGCCTGTCTGTATCCCCTTGAAGCCTCCTTGCATCCTCCTCACAACTTACAGTCCCACCCAGCCTTGTATCATCAGCAAACTTGGATACCAGGACCTCAAACCCGGCACTAAGCTCATGGTCTACAGAGCAGCAGTGATACCTGCCCTGCTGTATGCCTCAGAGACATGGCCCATATACAGCAGGCACCTCAAAGCACTGGCGAGGTACCACCAACGCTGCCTCCGCAAGATCCTGCAAATCCATTGGCAGGATAGGCGCACCAACGTCAGTGTTCTCGCTCAGGCCAACATCCCCAGCATCGAAGCTTTGACCACGCTCAATCAGCTCCGATGGACAGGTCACATTGTCCGCATGCGAGACTCCCAAAACAAGCGCTCTACTCGCAGCTCCGACACGGCAAGAGAGTCCCAGGTGGGCAGAGGAAACGCTTCAAGGACACCCTCAAAGCCTCCTTGAAGAAGTGCAACATCCCCACCGACACCTGGGAATCCCTGGCCCAAGACCGCACAAAGTGGAGGAGAAGCATCCGGGAAGGCGCCGAACACCTCGAGTCTCTTCGCCGGGAGCAATCAGAAGCCAAGCGCAGGCAGCGCAAGGAGCGCACGTCAACCCAAGCACCCCACACCCACCCGCCCCTTCAACCACCGTCTGCCCCACCTGTGACAGAGACTGTAGGTCCCGCATTGGACTCATCAGTCACCTGAGAACTCATTGTTAATGTGGAAGCAAATCATCCTCGGTTCCGAGGGACTGCCTAAGAAGAGAAGCTATATTACATTTGGTCCCCTCCTACAAATCATTGATGTAGATTGTGAATAGCTGAGGCCCAAGCACTGATCCTTGCGGTACCCCACTAGTTACAGCCTGCCAACCTGAAAATGACCCGGTTATTCCTTACTCTATGTTTTATGTCCGTTAACCAATCCTCAATCGATGCTAGTATATTACCCCAATCCCATGAGACCTAATTTTGTTTAATAACCTCTTGTGTGGCATCTTATCGAATTCTTTCTGAAAATCCAAATACACCACATCCACTGGTTCCCCCCCTTATCTATTCTGCTAGTTACAACCTCAAAAAGCTCTAAGATTCGTCAAATATGATTTCCCTTTCATAAATCCGTGCTGACTCTGCCCAATCCTATTATTATTTTCTAAGTGTCCTGTTACCACGTCCTTAATAATAGATTCTAGCATTTTCCCTACTACTGATGTCAGGCGAACTGGTCTGTAGTTTAGTCTCTTCCCTCCTTTCTTAAATAGTGGGGTTACATTTGCTACCTTCCAATCCGCGGGAACCGTTCTCGAATCTATGGAATTTTGGAAAATAACAACCAATGCATCCACTATCTCTATAGCCACCCCTATCAAAACCCTAGGATGTTGGCCATCAGGTCCAGGAGATTTATTGGCTTTCAGTCCCATTCATTTCTCCAGTACTATTTTTACTGATACTAATTTCTTTCAGTTCCTCATTGGTTCTCCACTATTTCCGAGAAGTTTTTTGGGTCGTCTTCCGTGAAGACAGACACAAAATATTTGTTTAATTTCTCTGCCATTTCCTTATTTCCCATTATAATTTCTCCTGTCTCAGCCTGTAAGGAACCCATGTTTACTTTCGCTAATCTTTTCCTTTTTACATACCCATCGAAGCTTTTACAGTCTGTTTTTATGTCTCTCGCTAGTTTACTCTCATTCTATTTTCCGTATCTTTATCAATATTTTGGTCCTCTTTTGCTGAATTCTAAAATCCTCCCAATCCTCAGGCTTACTACTCTTTTTGGCAACATTATAAGCCTATTCCTTTGATCTAATACTACCTTTAACTTCCCTTGTTGGCCACGGTTGGACCACTTTCCCTGTGGTGTTTTTGTGCCTTAGAGGAATGTATATTTGTTGTAAATTATGTATTAATTCTTTAAATGCTAGCCATTGCTTGTCCACCATCATACCCTTTAATGTAGTTTCCCAATCTAGCTTAGCCAACTCAACCCTCATACCTACCTAGTTTGCTTTGTTTAGATTTAAGACCGTTTACATTAAGATGAATCAGCCCGGGTTCCTGCTCCTGATCCCTGTCCAGTGACCCCTGGGTTAGGGAGGGGGTGAATCAGCCCGGGTTCCTACTCCTGATCCCGGTCCAGTGACCCCTGGGTTAGGGAGGGGGTGAATCAGCCCGGGTTCCTGCTCCTGATCCCTGTCCAGTGACCCCTGGGTTAGGGAGGGGGTGAATCAGCCCGGGTTCCTGCTCCTGATCCCTGTCCAGTGACCCCTGGGTTAGGGAGGGGGTGAATCAGCCTGGGTTCCTGCTCCTGATCCCTGTCCAGTGACCCCTGGGTTAGGGCGGGGGTGAATCAGCCCGGGTTCCTGCTCCTGATCCCGGCCCAGTGACCCCTGGGTTAGGGAGGGGGTGAATCAGCCCGGGTTCCTGCTACTGATCCCTGTCCAGTGACCCCTGGGTTAGGGAGGGGGTGAATCAGCCCGGGTTCCTGCTCCTGATCCTTGTCCAGTGACCCCTGGGTTAGGGTGGGGGTGAATCAGCCCGGGTTCCTGCTCCTGATCCCGGTCCAGTGACCCCTGGGTTAGGGAGGGGGTGAATCAGCCCGGGTTCCTGCTCCTGATCCCTGTCCAGTGACCCCTGGGTCAGGGAGGGGGTGAATCAGCCTGGGTTCCTGCTCCTGATCCCTGTCCAGTGACCCCTGGGTTAGGGAGGGGGTGAATCAGTCTGGGTTCCTGCTCCTGATCCCTGTCCAGTGACCCCTGGGTTAGGGCGGGGGTGAATCAGCCCGGGTTCCTGCTCCTGATCCCGGCCCAGTGACCCCTGGGTTAGGGAGGGGGTGAATCAGCCCGGGTTCCTGCTACTGATCCCTGTCCAGTGACCCCTGGGTTAGGGAGGGGGTGAATCAGCCCGGGTTCCTGCTCCTGATCCTTGTCCAGTGACCCCTGGGTTAGGGTGGGGGTGAATCAGCCCGGGTTCCTGCTCCTGATCCCGGTCCAGTGACCCCTGGGTTAGGGAGGGGGTGAATCAGCCCGGGTTCCTGCTACTGATCCCTGTCCAGTGACCCCTGGGTTAGGGAGGGGGTGAATCAGCCTGGGTTCCTGCTCCTGATCCCTGTCCAGTGACCCTGGGTTAGGGAGGGGGTGAATCAGCCCGGGTTCCTGCTCCTGATCCCTGTCCAGAGACCCCTGGGATAGTGAGGGGGTGAATCAGCCCGGGTTCCTGCTCCTGATACCTGTCCAGTGACCCCTGGGTTAGGGAGGGGGTGAATCAGCCCATGTTCCTGCTCCTGATCCCTGTCCAGTGACCCCTGGGTTAGGGAGGGAGTGAATCAGCCCGGGTTCCTGCTCCTGATCCCTGTCCAGTGACCCCGGGGTTAGGGAGGGGGTGAATCAGTCCGGGTTCCTGCTCCTGATCCGTGTCCAGTGACCCCTGGGTTAGGGAGGGGGTGAATCAGCCCGGGTTCCTGCTCCTGATACCTGTCCAGTGACCCCTGGGTTAGGGAGGGGGTGAATCAGCCCATGTTCCTGCTCCTGATCCCTGTCCAGTGACCCCTGGGTTAGGGAGGGGGTGAATCAGCCCGGGTTCCTGCCCCTGATCCCTGTCCAGTGACCCCTGGGTTAGGGAGGGGGTGAATCAGCCCGGGTTCCTGCTCCTGATCCCTGTCCAGTGACCCCTGGGTTAGGGAGAGGGGTGAATCAGCCCGGGTTCCTGCTCCTGATCCCTGTCCAGTGACCCCTGGGTGAGGGAGTGGGGTGAATCAGCCCGGGTTCCTGCTCCTGATCCCTGTCCAGTGACCCCTGGGTTAGGGAGGGAGTGAATCAGCCTGGGTTCCTGCTCCTGATCCCTGTCCAGAGACCCCTGGGTAAGGGAGGGGGTGAATCAGCCCGGGTTCCTGCTCCTGATCCCTGTCCAGTGACCCCTGGGTTAGGGAGGGGGTGAATCAGCCTGGGTTCCTGCTCCTGACCCTGGTCCAGTGACCCCTGGGTTAGGGAGGGGGTGAATCAGCCCGGGTTCCTGCTCCTGATCACTGTCCAGTGACCCCTGGGTTAGGGAGGGGGTGAATCAGCCCGGGTTCCTGCTCCTGATCCCTGTCCAGTGACCCCTGGGTCAGGGAGGGGGTGAATCAGCCCAGGTTCCTGCTCCTGATCCCTGTCCAGTGACCCCTGGGTTAGGGAGGAGGTGAATCAGCCCGGGTTCCTGCTCCTGATCCCTGTCCAGTGACCCTGGGTTATGGAGGGGGTGAATCAGCCCGGGTTCCTGCTCCTGATCCCTGTCCAGTGACCCCTGGGTTAGGGAGGGGGTGAATCAGCCCGGGTTCCTGCTCCTGATCCCTGTCCAGTGACCCCTGGGTTAGGGAGGGGGTGAATCAGCCCGGGTTCCTGCTCCTGATCCCTGTCCAGTGACCCCTGGGTTTGGGAGAGGGTGAATCAGCCCGGGTTCCTGCTCCTGATCCCTGTCCAGTGACCCTGGGTAATGGAGGGGGTGAATCAGCCCGGGTTCGTGCTCCTGATCCCTGTCCAGTGACCCCTGGGTCAGGGAGGGGGTGAATCAGCTCGGGTTCCTGCTCCTGATCCCTGTCCAGTGACCCCCTGTGTTAGGGAGGGGGTGAATCAGCCCGGGTTCCTGCTCCTGATCCTGGTCCAGTGACCCCTGGGTCAGGGAGGGGGTGAATCAGCCCGGGTTCGTGCTCCTGATCCCTGTCCAGTGACCCCTGGGTTAGGGAGTGGGTGAATCAGCCCGGGTTCCTGCTCCTGATCCCTGTCCAATGACCCCTGGGTTCGGGAGGGGGTGAATCAGCCTGGGTTCCTGCTCCTGATCCCTGTCCAGTGACCCCTGAGTTAGGGAGGAGGTGAATCAGCCCGGGTTCCTGCTCCTGATCCCTGTCCAATGACCCCTGGGTTAGGGAGGGGGTGAATCAGCCCGGGTTCCTGCTCCTGATCCCTGTCCAGTGACCCCTGGGTTAGGGAGGGGGTGAATCAGCCCGGGTTCCTGCTCCTGATCCCTGTCCAGTGACCCCTGGGTTATGGAGGGGGTGAATCAGCCCGGGTTCCTGCTCCTGATCCCTGTCCAGTGACCCCTGGGTTAGGGTGGGGGTGAATCAGCCCGGGTTCCTGCTCCTGATCCCTGTCCAGTGACCCCTGGGTTAGGGAGGGGGTGAATCAGCCTGGGTTCCTGCTCCTGATCCCTGTCCAGTGACCCTGGGTTAGGGAGGGGGTGAATCAGCCCGGGTTCCTGCTCCTGATCCCTGTCCAGAGACCCCTGGGATAGTGAGAGGGTGAATCAGCCCGGGTTCCTGCTCCTGATCCCTGTCCAGTGACCCCTGGGTTAGGGAGGGGGTGAATCAGCCCGGGTTCCTGCTCCTGATACCTGTCCAGTGACCCCTGGGTTAGGGAGTGGGTGAATCAGCCCGGGTTCCTGCTCCTGATCCCTGTCCAGTGACCCCTGGGTTAGGGAGGGGGTGAATCAGCCCTGGTTCCTGCCCCTGATCCCTGTCCAGTGACCCCTGGGTTAGGGAGGGGGTGAATCAGCCCGGGTTCCTGCTCCTGATCCCTGTCCAGTGACCCCTGGGTTAGGGAGAGGGGTGAATCAGCCCGGGTTCCTGCTCCTGATCCCTGTCCAGTGACCCCTGGGTTAGGGAGAGGGGTGAATCAGCCCGGGTTCCTGCTCCTGATCCCTGTCCAGTGACCCCTGGGTTAGGGAGTGGGGTGAATCAGCCCGGGTTCCTGCTCCTGATCCCTGTCCAGTGACCCCTGGGTTAGGGAGGGAGTGAATCAGCCTGGGTTCCTGCTCCTGATCCCTGTCCAGTGACCCTGGGTTATGGAGGGGGTGAATCAGCCCGGGTTCCTGCTCCTGATCCCTGTCCAGTGACCCCTGGGTCAGGGAGGGGGTGAATCAGCCTGGGTTCCTGCTCCTGATCCCGGTCCAGTGACCCCTGGGTTAGGGAGGGGGTGAATCAGCCCGGGTTCCTGCTCCTGATCCTGGTCCAGTGACCCCTGGGTTAGGGAGGGGGTGAATCAGCCCGGTTTCTGCTCCTGATCCTTGTCCAGTGACCCCTGGGTTAGGGAGGGGGTGAATTAGCCCGGGTTCCTGCTCCTGATCCCTGTCCAGTGACCCCTGGGTTCGGGAGGGGGTGAATCAGCCCGGGTTCCTGCTCCTGATCACTGTCCAGTGACCCCTGGGTTAGGGAGAGGGTGAATCAGCCCGGGTTCCTGCTCCTGATCCCTGTCCAGTGACCCTGGGTAATGGAGGGGGTGAATCAGCCCGGGTTCGTGCTCCTGATCCCTGTCCAGCGACCCCTGGGTTAGGGAGGGGGGTGAATCAGCCCGGGTTCCTGCTCCTGATCCCTGTCCAGTGACCCCTGGGTTGGGAGGGGGTGAATCAGCCCGGGTTCCTGCTCCTGATCCCTGTCCAGTGACCCCTGGGTCAGGGAGGGGGTGAATCAGCTCGGGTTCCTGCTCCTGATCCCTGTCCAGTGACCCCCTGTGTTAGGGAGGGGGTGAATCAGCCCGGGTTCCTGCTCCTGATCCTGGTCCAGTGACCCCTGGGTCAGGGAGGGGGTGAATCAGCCCGGGTTCGTGCTCCTGATCCCTGTCCACTGACCCCTGGGTTAGGGAGGGCGTGAATCAGCCCGGGTTCCTGCTCCTGATCCCTGTCCAGTGACCCCTGGGTTAGGGAGAGGGTGAATCAGCCCGGGTTCCTGCTCCTGATCCCTGTCCAGTGACCCCTGGGTTAGGGTGGGGGTGAATCAGCCCGGGTTCCTGCTCCTGATCCCTGTCCAGTGACCCCTGGGTTAGGGAGAGGGTGAATCAGCCCGGGTTCCTGCTCCTGATCCCTGTCCAGTGACCCCTGGGTTAGGGAGGGGGTGAATCAGCCCGGGTTCCTGCTCCTGATCCCTGTCCAGTGACCCCTGGGTTAGGGTGGGGGTGAATCAGCCCGGGTTCCTGCTCCTGATCCTTGTCCAGTGACCCCTGGGTTAGGGTGGGGGTGAATCAGCCCGGGTTCCTGCTCCTGATCCCTGTCCAGTGACCCCTGGGTTAGGGAGGGGGTGAATCAGCCCGGGTTCCTGCTCCTGACCCCTGCCCAGTGACCCCTGGGTTAGGGAGGGGGTGAATCAGCCTGGGTTCCTGCTCCTGATCCCTGTCCAGTGACCCTGGGTTAGGGAGGGGGTGAATCAGCCCGGGTTCCTGCTCCTGATCCCTGTCCAGTGACCCCTGGGTTAGGGAGGGGGTGAATCAGCCCGGGTTCCTGCTCCTGATCTCTGTCCAGTGACCCCTGGGTTAGGGAGGGGGTGAATCAGCCCGGGTTCCTGCTCCTGATCCCTGTCCAGTGACCCCTGGGTTAGGGAGGGGGTGAATCAGCCCATGTTCCTGCTCCTGATCCCTGTCCAGTGACCCCTGGGTTAGGGAGGGCGTGAATCAGCCCGGGTTCCTGCTCCTGATCCCTGTCCAGTGACCCCTGGGTTAGGGAGGGGGTGAATCAGCCTGGGTTCCTCCTCCTGATCCCTGTCCAGTGACCCCTGGGTTAGGGAGGGGGTGAATCAGCCCGGGTTCCTGCTCCTGATCACTGTCCAGTGACCCTGGGTGAGGGAGGGGGTGAATCAGCCCGGGTTCCTGCTCCTGATCCCTGTCCAGTGACCCCGGGGTTAGGGAGGGGGTGAATCAGCCCGGGTTCATGTTCCAGATCCCTGTCCAGTGACCCCTGGGTTAGGGAGGGGGTGAATCAGCCCGGGTTCCTGCTCCTGATCCCAGTCCAGTGACCCCTGGGTTAGGGAGGGGTTGAATCAGCCCGGGTTCCTGCTCCTGATCCCTGTCCAGTGACCCCTGGGTTAGGGAGGGGGTGAATCAGCCCGGGTTCCTGCTCCTGATCCCTGTCCAGTGACCCCTGGGTTAGGGAGGGGGTGAATCAGCCTGGGTTCCTGCTCCTGATCCCTGTCCAGTGACCCCTGGGTTAGGGAGGGGGTGAATCAGCCCGGGTTCCTGCTCCTGATCCCTGTCCAGTGACCCCTGGGTTAGGGAGAGGGTGAATCAGCCTGGGTTCCTGCTCCTGATCCCTGTCCAGTGACCCCTGGGTTAGGGAGGGGGTGAATCAGCCCGGGTTCCTGCTCCTGATCCCTGTCCAGTGACCCCTGGGTTAGGGAGGGGGTGAATCAGCCCGGGTTCCTGCTCCTGATCACTGTCCAGTGACCCCGGGGTTAGGGAGGGGGTGAATCAGCCCGGGTTCCTGCTCCTGATCCCTGTCCAGTGACCCCTGGGTTAGGGAGGGTGTGAATCAGTCTGGGTTCCTGCTCCTGATCCCTATCCAGTGACCCCTGGGTTAGGGAGGGGGTGAATCAGCCCGGGTTCCTGCTCCTGATCCCTGTCCAGTGTACCCTGGGTTAGGGAGGCGGTGAATCAGCCCGGGTTCCTGCTCCTGATCCCTGTCCAGTGACCCCTGGGTTAGGGAGGGGGTGAATCAGCCCGGGTTCCTGCTCCTGATCCCTGTCCAGTGTACCCTGGGTTAGGGAGGCGGTGAATCAGCCCGGGTTCCTGCTCCTGATCCCTGTCCAGTGACCCCTGGGTTAGGGAGGGGGTGAATCAGCCCGGGTTCCTGCTCCTGATCCCTGTCCAGTGACCCTGGGTTAGGGAGGGGGTGAATCAGCCCGGGTTCCTGCTCCTGATCCCTGTCCAGTGACCCCTGGGTTGGGGAGGGGGGTGAATCAGCCCGGGTTCCTGCTCCTGATCCCTGTCCAGTGACCCCTGGGTTAGGGAGGGGGTGAATCAGCCCGGGTTCCTGCTCCTGATCCCTGTCCAGTGACCCCTGGGTTAGGGAGGAGGTGAATCAGCCCGGGTTCCTGCTCCTGATCCCTGTCCAGTGACCCCTGGGTTAGGGAGGGGGTGAATCAGCCCGGGTTCCTGCTCCTGATCCCTGTCCAGTGAACCCTGGGTTAGGGAGGGGGTGAATCAGCCCGGGTTCATGTTCCTGATCCCTGTCCAGTGACCCCTGGGTTAGGGAGGGGGTGAATCAGCCCGGGTTCCTGCTCCTGATCCCTGTCCAGTGACCCCTGGGTTAGGGAGGGGGTGAATCAGCCCGGGTTCCTGCTCCTGATCCCTGTCCAGTGACCCCTGGGTTAGGGAGGGGGTGAATCAGCCCGGGTTCCTGCTCCTGATCTCTAAATGTATGACTGGTGGAAGTGGGAGGGGCTGAGTAGCGATGCCTCATTCCATAGTCGAATGTCATGCGGACTCTCGCTCTCGGGGTCTTACACGTGGAAAATGGGGCCCAGTTCTCCTCAGCGAGGGGGAGGGACGGGGTGTAGCGAGGTCGGGGGCTGCTGAGGGTAGGGCAACCTGATTCTCTGTTCTGAACCGTGCGTCGTTGATGATTCCCTCCACAGTTGAGCAGCCGCCATGTCCATCACCAAGATCCACGCGCGCGAGATCCTCGATTCGCGAGGGAATCCTACGGTGGAGGTCGATCTGTGGACCGAGAAAGGTAACGGGGAATGGGTCGGGGCGACAGTTTGTAGGGAGGGGGGCGGGGCGGGGCGGGCTAGTGTATTCCAGCCTTGTGGTGAGAATGACACCAGCTCCGGCCACTGGGGGGCCGGGCAACGGAAGTGAGGAGACACCTGGATCTGAGGGATGGCTGGCAGTGGGAGGCGGTCATAGGTCAGTCCTGGGATCAGAGGTTCAAGGGGGGTTCGGGTCCAGAGCCCCAGGGTCGGGGTCGTCCAGAGCCCCAGGGTCGGGGGTCGTCCAGAGCCCCAGGGTCGGGGGTCGTCCAGAGCCCCAGGGTCGGGGGTCGTCCAGAGCCCCAGGGTCGGGGGTCATCAGAGCCCCAGGGTCAGGGGTCGTCCAGAGCCCCAGGGTCGGGGGTCATCCAGAGCCCCAGGGTCAGGGGTCAGACACAGCTCCTAGGTCAGGTGTCGTCCAGTGCCCCAGGGTCAGGGGTCGTCAGAGCCCCAGGGTCGGGGGTCGTCCAGAGCCCCAGGGTCAGGGGTCAGACACAGCTCCTAGGTCAGGTGTCGTCCAGTGCCCCAGGGTCAGGGGTCGTACACAGCCCCTAGGTCAGGCGACGTTCTGTGCCCCAGGGTCAGGGGTCGTACACTGTCACTCTCTCTTTCTTTCCCTGATGGTCTCTATTCTCTCCCGTCTCCCAGGCCTCTTCCGAGCTGCCGTTCCCAGCGGAGCCTCCACCGGAATCTACGAAGCTCTGGAACTCCGTGACAACGACAAGTCCCGCTTCCTGGGAAAAGGTGAGCTGCAGGGGGCAGGACACAAAATGCAGGCCGCGCAGAGCAGGAAAGGCCCAGGCTCCATCCCCGGCCTGTGCAGAGTTGGCCTGATCCTCACACCGGGTGTGGGACTGAGCCCCGGCACACACACATACACACACACACACACGTGGGCATCGCCCGCAAGGCCGGCATTCACTGCCCTTGGAGAGGGGACGGAGGTTTACCAGGATGAGGGACTTCCGTTCTGCGGAACAATTGGAGCAGCTGGGATTCTTCCCCTCGGAGCAGACACGGTTCAGGGCAGAGCTAATCGAGGTATTCAAGACGATGAGGGGTTTTGATAGGGCAAGTAGGGAGAAGCGGTTTACTCTGGCAAGTGGGTCGGTAACCAGAGGCCATAGATTTCAAACAACTGACAAAAGAACTGGAGGGGAGATGAGGAGAAATTTCTTCACACAGAGGGTTGTTTAGATCTGGAACGCACTGTGTGGAAGGGTGGAGGAATCAGATTCTATAGGAACTTTCAAAAGGTAATTGGACATGTAACGAAGAGGACTAATTAGCAGGTTACGGGGCAACAGCAGGAGTGTGGGACTAATTTGGAGAGCTCTTTCAAAGAGCAGGCACGACGGGCCGAATGGCCTCCTTCTGTGCAGTGAGATTCTATGGGGCTAAAATTGGGTGGCGCTAACTTCGCCGGGGGGCGGCAGAGGGGGGCCAGCGATAAAAAATGGCCGCCCGGCACCTCCCCTTTAAATATCGCTGCATGAACGGCCCCCCTGACCCTGTCGGACATGGCGTCCGGCGACACGTAAGGGGGCGCAACCAGGTCGCTGCGCACTGCGATGATGTCATCGCCGCGGGGTGCTTAGGGCCACTGCCGCCGTTGAATTTCACGGGAGGCGTTAGCGGCGCAGCGCCTGGGCGGTAGATGCCCTGCGCCCTGTCAGCGCCCCAGCAGGAGGCGCAAGGCGACCGAACTTTCCCCCTAATGAACCTCACCAAGTTCTACAAGGATACAGTTAAGTCTGGCTACTTCAGCTGAATTTGGGTCGTCTTTCGAACATATCTTGGTTGAACAGTCTCTTTTGGCGCAGAGGTGTCTGAGAGGTCGAGGCTGGCCGCAATTTCCCTCTCCTCTTCTGCCCAGTGCTGCGCATTCTCCCTCTTTGTGCTCGCACTGACGCTCCCTGTCCTAATTTACCCACCATGCTCTTTACTTGTGCCAAGCTGTTAACCGATGAGCCTGCACACATAATAACATAGAAACATCGAAGATAGGAGCAGGAGTAGGCCATTCGGCCCCTCGAGCCTGCTCTGCCATTTAATGAGATCATGGCTGATCATCCAAATTCAGTACCCTGTCCCTGCCTTCTCCCCATATCCCTTGATCCCTTCAGCCTTAAGAAATATATCCAACTCCTTCTTGAATATATTTAATGAATTGGCCTGTACTGCCTTCTGTGGTAGAGAATTCCACAGGTTCACCACTCTCTGGGTGAAGAAATTCCTCCTCATCCCTGCCCTAAATGGCTTACCCCTTATCCTTAGACTGTGACCCCTGGTTCTGGACTCCCCGACCATCGGGAACATCCTTCCTGCATCTAGTCTGTCCAGTCCTGTTAGAATTTTATAAGTTTCAATCAGATCCCCTCTCATTCTTCTAAACTCCAGCGAGTACAAGCCCAATCGACCCAATCTCTCTTCATACGTCATTCCTGCCATCCCAGGTATCAGTCTGGTGAATCTTCGCTGCACTCCTTCCATGGCAAGAACATCCTTCCTCAGATAAGGCGACCAAAACTGCACACAGTACTCAAGGTGTGGTCTCACCAAGGCCCTGTACAACTGCAGCAAGACATCCTTGTTCCTGTACTCGAACCCTCTCACTACGAAGGCCAACATACCACTCGCCTACACCGGCCATGGCTCAGTGGGTCGCACTCTCGCCTCTGAAGTCATAAGAACATAAGAAGTAGGAGCAGGAGTAGGCCATACGGCCCCTCGGGCCTGCTCCGCCATTCAATAAGATCATGGCTGATCCGAACCTAGACTGACGTCCACTTCCCTGCCCGCTCCCTGTAACCCCTAATTCCCTTATCAGCTAGGAAACTGTCTATCTCCGTTTTAAATTTATTTAATGTCGCAGCTTCCACAGCTCTCTGGGGTAGCAAATTCCATAGATTTACTACCCTCTGAGTGAAGAAGTTTCTCCTCATCTCAGTTTTGAAAGAGCAGCCCCTTATTCTTAGATTATGCCCCCTAGTTCTAGTCTCACCCATCAGTGGAAACATCCTCCCCGCATCCACCCGATCAAGCCGCCTCACAATCTTATATGTTTCGATAAGATCGCCTCTCATTCTTCTGAACTCCAATGAGTAGAGGCCCAACCTACTCAACCTTTCCTCATACGTCAACCCCCTCATCTCTGGAATCAACCGAGTGAACCTTCTCTGAACTGCCTCGAGAGCAAGTATATCTTTTCTTAAATATGGAAACCAAAACTGTACGCAGTATTCCAGGTGTGGCCTCACCAATACCCTGTATAACTGAAGCAAGACTTCCCTGTTTTTATACTCCATCCCCCTTGCAATAAAAGCCAAGATTCCATTGGCCTTCCTGATCACCTGCTGTACCTGCATACTAACCTTCTGTGTTTCATGCACCAGGACCCCCAGATCCCTTTGTACTGTAGCACTTTGCAGTTTCTCTCTGTTTAGATAATAACTTGCTCTTTGATTTTTTTCTGCCAAAGTGCATAACCTCACACTTTCCAACATTATATTCCATCTGCCAAATTTCTGCCCACTCACTTAGCCTGTCTATGTCCTTTTGCAGGTTTTTTATGTCCTCCTCACTCACTGCTTTCCCTCCCATCTTTGTATCGTCGGCAAACTTGGATACTTTGCACTCGGTCCCTTCCTCCAAATCGTTAATATAGATTGTAAAGAGTTGGGGTCCCAGCACTGACCCCTGCGGAACACCACTAGTCACTGATTGCCAACCCGAGAATGAACCAATTATCCCAACTCTCTGTTTTCTGTTAGATAGCCAATCTTCCACCCATGCCAGTATATTACCCCCAATCCCATGATTTTTTATCTTGTGCAGTAATCTTTTGTGTGGCACCTTGTCAAATGCTTTTTGGAAGTCCAAATACACCACATCCACTGGTTCCCCTTTATCCACCCTGTTACGTCCTCAAAGAATTCGAGCAAATTTGTCAAACATGACTTCCCCTTCATAAAACCAT
Organism: Somniosus microcephalus; assembly: GCF_052327205.1. Classification (NCBI taxonomy): domain Eukaryota; kingdom Metazoa; phylum Chordata; class Chondrichthyes; order Squaliformes; family Somniosidae; genus Somniosus; species Somniosus microcephalus. The sequence goes on along the minus strand of NW_028225181.1, from coordinate 20,272,183 downwards.
GCTGACTCTGTCCGATTAAATTATGCTAATCCAAATGTCCTGTTACTGCTTCCTTAATAATGGACTCCAACATTTTACCAACCACAGATGTTAGGCTAACTGGTCTATAGTTTCCAGCCTTTTGTCTACTTCCCTTTTTAAATAAGGGCGTTACATTAGCAGTTTTCCAATCCGCTGGGACCTTTCCTAAATCCAGGGAGTTTTGGACAATTACTACTAATGCATCCACATTCCCTACCACTACTTCTCTCAAGACCCTAGGATGTTAGCCATCAGGTCCAGGGGATTTATCCGCCTTTTGTCCCATTATCTTACCGAGTACCACCTCCTTAGTGATTTTAATCGTGTTTAGCTCCTCCCCCCCCCATAGCCCCCTGTTTGTCCAGTGTTGTGATATTATTAGTGTCCTCTACTGTAAAGACTGATACAAAATATTTGTTCAGCGTTTTTGCCATCTCCATGTTCCCCACCACTAATTTCCCGGTCTCGTCCTCTAAGGGACCAACTTTAGCCACCCTTTTTCTTTTTATATAACTGTAGAAACTCTTGCTATCTGTTTTTATATTTTTTGCTAGTTTACTTTCATAATCTATCTTCCCTTTCTTAATTAATCTTTCAGTTATTCTTTGCTGGCTTTTAAATGCTTCCCAATCTTCTATCCTCCCACTAGATTTGGCTACTTTATATGCCCTTGTTTTCAGTCAGATACTTTACTTTGCTTTTACTTAGCCACGGATGGCTGTCTTTTCTTTTACGCCCCTTTTTCCTCAGTGGAATATATTTTTCTTGAGAGTTGTGAAATATCTCCTTGAATGTAGACCACTGATCATGTACTGTCTTACACTTTAATCTGTTTTCCCAGTCCACTTTAGTCAATTCTACTCTCATACCTTCATAGTCTCCTTTATTTAAGCTCAGTACGCTGGTTTGAGATCCAACTCTCCCACCCTCCAACTGAATTTGGAATTCAACCTTGTTATGGTCACTCATTCCAAGGGGATCCTTTACTAGGACATTTTTTATTAATCCTGTCTCATTACACAGGACCAGATCTAAGATTGCCTGCCCCCTGGTTGGTTCAGTTACATACTGCTCAAGGAACCCATCCCTAATACACTCTATGAACTCTTCCTCAAGGCTGCCATGCCCAATTTGATTAGTCCAGTCAATATGAAAGTTAAAATCCCCCATGATTATAGCTGTTCCCTTATTACAAGCCCCAACTATTTCCTGATTTATACTCCGACCAACAGAGTTGCAACTGTTAGGAGGCCTATAGACTACGCCCACTAGTGACTTTTTCCCCTTATTATTCCTTATCTCCACCCAAACTGTTTCACTATCCTGATCCTTTGACCCAATATCATTTCTGACTATTGCAGTGATTCCATCCTTGACTAACATAGCAACCCCACCTCCCTTTCCTTCCTGTCTGTCCTTCCTAATTGTCAAATACCCTTGTATGTTTAGTTCCCAGTCATGATCATCTCGCAGCCATGTTTCCGTAATGGCCACCAGATCATACCCATGTGTAGTTATTTGTACCATCAACTCGTCTATTTTGTTACGAATGCTGCGTGCATTCAGATAAAGAACTTTTAAATATGTTTTGTGACAATTTATTCCTGCTTTTACCCCCTTTACTACTTTACCTTTAACTTTATATACATTCTGTCCCTTCCTGACACGCTCTGGTTTTTAATTCCCCCACTGCTACCTTGCTCTATTGCCTTCTCCGCTGACATTTTTATTTTCTACTCTCTTGAAACCTCCCCCCCACTAATAATTAGTTTAAAGCCCTCTCTCCAGCCCTAGTTATTCGATTCGCCAGGATTCTAGTCCCAGCACTGGCCAAGTGAAGTCCGTCCCAACGGAACAGCTCAGGGGGATGGGGTACAGAGTGGAGCTATAGTAGGGGGTGATTTACAGCCAAATACAGAGGAAAAAACAAGTCAGCTGGGAAGGCAGAGCAAATATGTGAAGGCAAAAGGGAATATGGCAGGGCTGGAAGGCATTTATTTTAATGCAAGGAGTCTTGCAAATAAGGTGGATGAACTGAAGTTGTTGTTGAACACATGGGAGTACGATATTGTTGCTATCACGGAGACATGGTTGAGGGAGGGTCAGGACTGGCAGCTCAATATTCCGGGGTATAGAATCTTCAGGCGAGACAGAGGGGGGTGTAAAAGGGGAGGGGGTGTTGCAATATTAATTAAGGAGTCAATTACTGCTGTAAGGAGGGATGATATATTAGCGGGTTCCTCTAATGAGGCCTTATGGGTAGAACTTAAAAACAAAAAGGGGGCAAGTACTTTGCTGGGAGTGTACTATAGGCCCCCAAACAGTCAGGGGGAGATAGAGGAACAGATATGTAGGCAAATCTCAGAGAAGTGTGAAAATAATAGGGTAATAATAGTGGGGGATTTCAACTTCCCCAATATAAATTGGGATAGTCAGAGTGTGAAAGGCTTAGAGGGTGCAGAATTCTTAAAGTGCATCCAGGAGAGCTTTTTGAGCCAACATGTAGAAAGTCCTACAAGAGAGGGGGCGGTACTGGACATAACTCTGGGGAATGTAGCCGGGCAAGTGGTGGAAGTATCAGCAGGAGAGCATTTTGGCGACAGTGACCATAATTCGGTGAGATTTAAGGTGGTCATGGAAAAAGACAAAGACGGCCCGGAAATAAGGGTTCTAAATTGGGGGAAGGCCGATTTTAATATGATAAGGCAGGATCTGGCCAAAGTGGACTGGGAGCAGCTACTTATAGGAAAATCCACATCAAAACAGTGGGAGACTTTCAGAAGGGAAATAGAGAGAGTACAACGCCAACATGTTCCTGTAAAGGTCAAGGGTGGGACCAACAAGCAAAGGGAACCTTGGATGACAAGGGATATACAAAAATGCATTAGAAATAAAAGGGGGGCTTTTGGCAGTTACAAAAGACTAAAGACGGAAGAAGCCCTAGAGGAGTATAAAAAGTGCAGGGGCATACTTAAAAAAGAAATTAGGAGGGCGAGGAGGGGCCATGAAATAACACTGGCGAGCAAAATAAAGGAAAATCCTAAGATGTTTTATAAGTATATTAAGGGCAAGAGGATAACCAGGGAAAGGGTAGGGCCCATTAGGGACCAAAGTGGCAATCTGTGTGTAGAGCCAGATGATGTAGGCGGGGTTTTAAATGAATTTTTTGCATCTGTGTTCACTATGGAGAAAGACGATGCGGACATAGAAATCGGGCAAGGGGACTGTGACATACTTGAACATATTAGCATCGAGAGGGAGGAGGTGCTAGCGGTTTTAGCAGGCCAAAAAGTGGATAAATCCCCAGGCCCGGACGAGATGTATCCCAGGCTGCTGTGGGAGGCAAAGGAGGAGATTGCAGGGGCTCTGACACAAATTTTCAGAACCTCTCTGGCCACAGGGGATGTACCAGAGGACTGGAGAACAGCTAATGTAGTACCATTATACAAGAAGGGTAGCAGGGATAAACCAGGGAATTACAGGCCAGTGAGCCTAACATCTGTGGTAGGGAAATTATTGGAAAAAATTCTGAGGGACAAAATTAGTCTCCACTTGGAGAGGCAAGGATTAATCGGGGATAGTCAGCATGGCTTTGTCAAGGGTAAATCATGTCTGACAAATCTGATTGAATTTTTCGAGGGGGTGACTAGGTGTGTGGATGAGGGAAATGCTGTGGATGTGGTTTACATGGACTTCAGTAAAGCTTTTGTCAAAGTCCCGCATAGGAGACTGGTCAAGAAGGTAAGAGCCCATGGGATCCAGGGTGCCTTGGTGCGTTGGATCCTAAACTGGCTGAGTGGCAGGAGGCAGAGGGTGATGGTCAAAGGTTGCTTTTGTGACTGGAAGCCTGTGTCCAGTGGGGTACCTCAGGGATCGGTGCTGGGCCCCTTGTTGTTTGTGATCTACATAAATGATTTGGATGAGAATGTGAAAGGTATGATCAGTAAGTTCGCAGATGACACGAAAATTGGTGGGGTGGTAAATTGCGAGGAGGAAAGCCTCAGGCTACAGGACGATATAAACGGGTTGGTCAGATGGGCGGAAAAGTGGCAAATGGAATTTAACCCTGAAAAGTGCGAGGTGATGCATTTTGGACGGACAAATAAGGCAAGGGAATACACAATGAGTGGTAGGACCCTAGGAAGTACAGAGGGTCAGAGGGACCTTGGTGTACATGTACATAGATCCCTGAAGGCAGCGGAACAGGTAGATAAGGTGGTTAAAAAGGCATATGGGATACTTGCCTTCATTAGCCGAGGCATAGAATATAAGAGCAGGGAGGTTATGATGGAGCTGTACAAAACGCTGGTGAGGCCACAGCTGGAATACTGTGTGCAGTTCTGGTCGCCTCACTATAGGAAGGATGTGATTGCTTTGGAGAGGGTGCAGAGAAGATTCACCAGGATGTTACCTGGGATGGAGCGCCTCAGCTATGAAGAAAGACTAAACAGGCTGGGGTTGTTTTCCTTGGAGCAAAGAAGGCTGAGGGGGGACCTGATTGAGGTGTACAAAATGATGAGGGGCATAGATAGGGTAGACAAAGAGGAACTTTTCCCCTTAGTAGGGGGGTCAATAACAAGGGGGCATAGATTCAGGGTAAGGGGCAGGAGATTTAGAGGGGATTTGAGGAGGAACTTTTTCACCCAGAGGGTGGTTGGAATCTGGAACTCAATGCCTAAAAGGGTGGTAGAGGCAGGAACCCTCACAACATTCAAGAAGCATTTGGATGAGCACTTGAAATGCCATTGCATACAAGGCTATGGACCAAATGCTGGAAAATGGGATTAGACTGGACAGGGATGGATGGGCGGCGCAGACACGATGGGCCGAAGGGCCTCTTTCTGTGCTGTAAAACTCTATGACTCTATGACTCCTGTCCCAGTACTGGTGCCAGTGTCCCAAGAAGTAAAACCCATTTCTCCCACACCAGTCTTTGAGCCACGCATTTTAACTCTCTAATTTTATTTACCCTAGCCAAATTTGCACGTGGCTCAGGTAGTAATCCAGAGATTATTACCCTTGTGGTTCTGCTTTTTAATTTGGCCCCTAGCTGCTCAAACTCCCTCAGCAGAACCTCTTTCCTTGTCCTATCTATGTCATTGGTACCAACATGGACCACGACAACTGGATCCTCCCCCTCCCACTCCAAGTTTCTCTCCAGCCCAGAGGAGATGTCCTTAACCCTGGCACCGGGGCAGGCAACACAGCCTTCGGGACTCTCGCTCTCGGCTGCAAAGAACCCTATCTATCCCCCTAATGATACTATCCCCTACCACTACAACATTTCTTTTTACTCCCCCCCACTTGAATGGCCCCTCGTTCCACGGTGCTGTGGCCGGGTTGCTCATCCTCCCCGCAGTCCCTGTTCCCATCCTCACAGGGAGTAAGAGCCTCGAACCTGTTGGACAAGAGCAAGGGCTGCGGCTCCTCCAACACTACCTCCTGGATCCCCGTACCTGCCTCACTCATAGTCACACCCTCCTGTCCCTGGCCACGGACTACATCTGAATTAATTAATCTAATTGGTGTGACTACTTCCTGGAACACAGAGTTCAGGTAACTCTCCCCCTCCCTGATGTGCCGCAGTGTTTGAAGCTCGGACTCCAGCTCTTCAACACGGAGCCGGAGTTCCTCGAGCAGCCAACACTTACTGCAAATGTGATCACCGTGAGCATCAATGGTGTCCACCAGCTCCCACATAGTGCAGCAGCAACACATCGCCTGCTCTGCCATTCTATGTAATTAATTACATTTATTATTATTTTTAAATGATATATTTAAGGGCCCTGGTTTACAAACAGTCCCGCTACACCACAGAGACCTTAAAAACTACAAACCACAGAGTGAAAGTTTTAAAAAAGAGAGAAATACCCCCAACCAATCACTTACCTGCTTTCTGGTGACGTCACACCTCGATTACTTCTTACTTCTCTCCCTCTGAAATTGGAGATTGGTAAACCTACCCGCGCCTCGGGCTTACCTTTAATACTCACTGCCGCTCGAGTTACCGCCACTGCCGCACTAAGGCCGACCCGCGCCTCGGACTTACCTTTAATACTGCCTCCGCTCGAGTTCCCGCCGCTGCCGCACTGAGGCCTGCCGGTGCCTCGGGCTTACCTTTAATACTGCCTCCGCTCGAGTTCCCGCCACTGCCGCACTGAGGCCTACCCGCGCCTCGGGCTTACCTTTAATACTGCCTCCGCTCGAGCTCCCGCCACTGCCGCACTGAGGCCTACCTGCGCCTCGGGCTTACCTTTAATACTGCCTCCGCTCGAGTTCCCGCCACTGCCGCACTGAGGCCTACCCGCGCCTCGGGCTTACCTTTAATACTGCCTCCGCTCGAGCTCCCGCCACTGCCGCGCTGAGGCCTACCCGCGCCTCGGGCTTACCTTTAATACTGCCTCCGCTCGAGTTCCCGCCACTGCCGCGCTGAGGCCTACCCGCGCCTCGGGCTTACCTTTAATACTGCCTCCGCTCGAGTTCCCGCCACTGCCGCACTGAGGCCTACCCGCGCCTCGGGCTTACCTTTAATACTGCCTCCGCTCGAGTTCCCGCCACTGCCGCACAGAGGCCTACCCGCGCCTCGGGCTTACCTTTAATACTACCTCCGCTCGAGTTCCCGCCACTGCCGCACTGAGGCCTACCCGCGCCTCGGGCTCACCTTTAATACTACCTCCGCTCGAGTTCCCGCCACTGCCGCACTGAGGCCTACCCGCGCCTCGGGCTTACCTTTTATACTGCCGCCACTCGAGTTCCCGCCACTGCCACACTGAGGCCTACCCGCGCCTCGGGCTTACCTTTAATACTGCCTCCGCTCGAGTTCCCGCCACTGCCGCACTGAGGCCTACCTGCGCCTCGGGCTTACCTTTTATACTGCCGCTGCTCGAGTTCCCGCCACTGCCACACTCAGAAGTCAGAAGGTTGTGGGTTCAAGTCCCACTCCAGAGACTCGATTGGAAAATCTAGGTTGACACGCTGGGTCAGTACTGAGGGAGCGCTGCACTGTCGGAGGGGCAGTACTGAGAGAGCGCTGCACTGTCGGAGGGGCAGTACTGAGGGAGCGCTGCACTGTCGGAGGGGCAGTACTGAGGGAGCGCTGCACTGTCGGAGGGGCAGTACTGAGGGAGCGCTGCACTGTCGGAGGGGCAGTACTGAGGGAGCGCTGCACTGTCGGAGGGGCAGTACTGAGGGAGCGCTGCACTGTCGGAGGGGCAGTACTGAGGGAGCGCTGCACTGTCGGAGGGGCAGTACTGAGGGAGCGCTGCACTGTCGGAGGTGCAGTACTGAGGGAGCGCCGCACTGTCGGAGGGGCAGTACTGAGGGAGTGCCGCACTGTCGGAGGTGCTGTCTTTCAGAGGAGATCTTAAACTGAGTCCTCCGTCTGCCCTCTCCGGATGTAAAAGATCCCATGGCACTATATTGAAGAAGAGCAGGGGAGTTCTCCTTGATGTCCTGGGGCCAATATTTATCCCTCAACCAACATCAGTTAAACATTGCTGTTTGTGGGAGCTTGCTGTGCACAAATTGGCTGCCGCGTTTCCTACACTACAACAGTGACTACACTTCATAAGTACTTCATTGGCTGTAAAGTGCTTTGGGATCTTATTCTTTCGCACGGTAGTAGCAAATCAAATGTCAATATCTAAGTCAGATATCCAGGTCAAAGCTTCCGGTGTAACAACGCGGATATCTTGTGGGCTGCCTGTGAACTTCCTCTGAGGGCAGTGCTCAATGATTGTGCTCCAGGGTCTGACCAGGAGCTCCACAGTCACATGATGGAGATGCTTTAACCTTCCACCTATGGAGAAGGTGGCAGCATCGACCATGACCGGGTTTGAGGCGGTTGATGGTTGTCCGCTGTTTGCGAGGAAGGTTTGATCCTGCAGGTTGCACCGTGGGGTTCCTCGATCAGGAATCCATTCCGTCTGTCACAGGTCTTCCGAGCGTTTCGCCATTGGTCATCAAGGCCGAGGGGAGGTCGCTGAAGGGCTTCGGTCCAATCTGGCCTTCTGGATTTGAGACGGGTTGGTGGTAGGTTGGTCAAGTCGGCCTGGATCGGCGTGTCTTTGCCGGTGTAGCGGTTGACATGAATCAGTCATTCATGAAAGAAAGATTTATGAAATCATACTGAGCGGCCTGCAGGTGGCACTGTCCAGGGAGAGTATAAATACTCGGGCACGGGCCCAGCTTGCGCAGGACATTCGTAACAGGAACTAGTGAAGGACACAACTAGACCTCCATGTTGTAAAACAGTTGATTAAAGCTTTGCTAAGACCAAGTGCCTAGTAGTTTTCTTACATCAGCGGTTGTGTTCTCTGGAGACTGCATATACGCGGCGTAGGTGTGGTGGTGCGATGTTTGCAAGGATGGACGATGACCGCTTTCTCGCAGCCCACCCTGTTACGTGATCTTGGATCACGACCAGTGTCGTCTCAACTTGTCGATAGATCAATAGCAAACCAAGCTTTGGGAAGTCGTGAAAAAGGCTGAAGGGATGCAACTGGGGGTGCAGGTTCACAGATCGTTAACAGAACTCCCTCCAGCCAATGCCCCCCGTAAGGCGCCCTGCCTCCCCGAATGCGCGGCCCATTCAGAGCTTTGCGCACGTGCGGTGCCTACGGTGTAAATGCCGGTGAGCGGCCTGCGCGGGACCCTGCTGGTGACTGTGCGGCCTAGTGGGAACGTCGCCTCCAGCCCCTACAACCCTCCGAGATCTCTGCGCTCCTCCAATTCTGCCCTCTTCCGCGTCCCCGATTCCCATCGCTCCACCACTGGCGGCCCTGCCTTCAGCTGCCTGGGCCCTAAGCCCGGCAATTCTCCTCCCTAAACCTCTCCCGTCCTCCTTTTAAGACGCTCCTTAACACCTACTTCTTTGACCAAGCTTTTGGTCATCTTCCTCAATATAAGAGTAAGGAAGTCTTGCTACATTTGTACAGAAACATACATAGAAGATAGGAGCAGGAGTGGGCCATTCGGCCCCTCCAGCCTGTTCTGCCATTTAATGAGATCATGGCTGATCATCCAAATTCAGTACCTGGCCCCTGCTTTCTCCCCATATCCCTTGACCCCTTTAGCCTTAAGAAATATATCTAACTCCTTGAATATATTTAATGAATTGGCCTCAACTGCCTTCTGTGGTAGAGAATTCCACAGGTTCACCACTCTCTGGGTGAAGAAATTCCTCCTCATCTCTGTCCTAAATGGCTTACCCCTTATCCTTAGACTGTGACCCCTGGTTCTGGACTCCCCGACCATCGGGAACATCCTTCCTGCATCTAGTCTGTCCAGTCCTGTTAGAATTTTATAAGTTTCAATGAGATCCCCTCTCATTCTTCTAAACTCTAGCGAATATGATACAGGGTCTTGGTGAGACACCTGGAGTACTGGGCACAGTTTTGGTCTCCTTATCTGAGGAAGGATATATTTGCCTTGGAGGCGGTGCAACGAAGGTTCACTGGATTGATTCCTGGGATGGGAGGGCTGTCCTGTGACGAGAGATTGTGTAGAATGGGCCGATACTCGCTGGAGTTTAGAAGAATGAGAGGTGATCTCATTGAAACATACAAGATTCTGAGGGGGATTGACAGGGTAGATGCCGAGAGGTTGTTTCTCCCTGGCTGGAGAACCAGAGGTCACAGTCTCAGGATAAGGGGTCGGCCATTTAAGACTGAGATGAGGAGGAATTTCTTCACTCAGAGGGTTGTGAATCTTTGGAATTCTCTGCCCCAGAGGGCTGTGAATGCTGAGTCTTTGAGTATATTCAAGGCTGCGATAGATAGATTTTTGGACTCTCGGGGAATCGAGGGATATGGAGATCGGGCGGGGAAGTGGAGTTGAGGTCGATGATCAGCCATGATCTTATTGAATGGCGGAGCAGGCTCTGTTGAGTCTGTGTTTACAAGTGCAGTTATTATGAATAACACGACACAGACAACAGAGAGTAACTAAACAGGTCTTTAGTGATTGAGGGTCAGGGCGGGAACTGAGATACATATTACTCCACAGGGTTTATATACCGGTGTGGTCACTACCGGTACTACAATGTACAGGAGCTGTTAAAAGGATACCTTAAGGTGAAGGACTACTTTTTAAGGTAGTACAGGTTACATACACTACAATTCCTCCCCTTTTAGCTTAACAGTGGACACCCCATTAATACAGTACATGAATATATATACAATTTACACACAATGAATATTCAAAGGTTCAGTCTCTGAGGAGGCTTCCGGATCCGTGCCGGATAACGCCTTTCAGGGATCTCTTGTTCCCGTTGCTGGGGTGACTCATTCAATTGATCTTCTATGGATTCAACATCATCTAATACAACCGAGTCCGAGGTAGATGCTACAGGCTCAATAAATTCTTCAACTGGTGTCTCTGCTGGAGACATGGGGTTGACCCTTGTTCTTGATCCCACAAGTTGGTCAGCATGACGTCGTATTACGTTCTCCCCAGTGTCTACCGTGTACATCAAAGGCCCCTGCTGTGCACAAATTGTTCCAGGTTGCCATTTATCATTTCTATAGTCCCTGGCCAACACTAGTTGTCCTATTTCAAAACTCTGAGTGGCCTTTTCATTTACGTGCTGGAATTGTTTGTGTTCAACTTCCCGTCTCACATTGGGTTTTAACAAATCCAACCGGGACCGCAACCTTCTGTTATAGAACGTGATGGCAGGGCTTTGATTTGTCACTGCATGCGTGGCGTTTCGATATGCCATTAGGAAATTGTCCACCTTGTGTTGTAGTGGAATATGATCTTCACACATTTTGAATGTTTGTACAAATCTCTCGGCCAACCCATTTGTAGCCGGATGATATGGGGCAGGTGTATAGTGTTTCACCCCATTCTTTTTCATGAATTTCTGGAATTCTTCTGACACGAACTGTGGTCCGTTGTCTGAACAAATTTGTTCTGGCAATCCATTCCTCGCAAATATAGTTCTCAAGACTGCAATCGTCTTCTCAGTGGTAGTGGTCGACATCTTGATCACTTCTGGCCATTTAGAGTGTGCGTCTACTGCTATCAAAAACATGGAATCCATGAATGGACCTGCAAAGTCAATATGCACACGTTGCCATGGGGCTGAAGGCCATTCCCACGGATGCAGCGGTGCAATTGGAGGTGCATTTTGAACTTTTTGGCACCCTGAGCAGCTTTTAGTCAGATCCTCTATTTGTTTGTCGATACCTGACCACACATAAGCCCTAGCAAGGCTTTTCATCTTGACTCTCCCCAGATGACCTTCATGCAATTCTTTTAAGACTCTATCCCGTAATTTAGGAGGAATAACCACCCTTGTTCCATACATCAGTGTTCCTTGACATACGGACAGCTGTTCTCGTCTGGCTGAGAATGCTGGTAACAGTGGTTCGCCATGTGCTGGCCATCCCTTCACCGTCAAATCGTAGACCCGAGACAGTGTCGGGTCGTTTCTGGTCTCTCTCTCAATACTCGCATTGGTGACTGGCAAGCATTCGATGATGGTCGAGTGGAATATCTCGACAGGATCAACTGCCGGTGCCTCTTCCGCTGTAGGTAGTGGCAGGCGCGACAGCCCATCAGCATTACCATGTTGCTTTGTACCTTTGAACTCAATATCGTATTGATGTGCCCCTAGGAAAAGGGACCATCTCTGAAGCCTCTGCGCCGTCATTACCGGAACACCCTTTTTAGGATTGAATATGGAAACCAATGGTTGATGATCTGTCAGCAGTGTAAACTGTTGTCCGTGCAGGTAGTGGTTAAATTTCTTCACTCCCCACACGAGGCTGAGGGCCTCCCTATCTATCTGAGCATAGTTGCGCTCAGCGGAGGTCAATGATATGGATGCAAAAGCGACTGGCCTTTCCGAGCCATCTGGAAACCTATGTGAGAGCACCGCCCCGATACCATAGGGAGATGCATCACAAGCCAACCGAATAGGTAGCGTTGGGTTGAAGTGAGCCAACACTTCCTTAGACGTGATCAACGCCTTGCTCTTCTGAAAAGCCCGCTTAGTCATCGCTCCACTTCCATGGTATTCCCGTTTGCAAGAGGGTGTTTAGTGGGTGTAACACCGTAGATAAATTTGGTAAAAACTTGTGGTAGTAGTTAACCAGCCCGAGGAACGACCTCAACTGTGACACATTTTCCGGTGCTGGAGCCTTGACTACTGCCTCAATCTCGTCACGGGACTTATGTAACCCCTCCTTGTCAATAACGTGGCCGCAGTACGAAATTTGCTTCTGAAAAAACTCGCATTTCTGACGATTAGCTCTTAGCCCATATTCTTTCAATCTGATGAGCACCTGTTCCAAATTCGCGAGGTGATCACTATCGTTATCTCCTGTAACCAGGATGTCATCCAAGTAACACTGTGCCCCTGGAATTCCCTGCAAGACCTGTTCCATGGCCCGCTGCCAAATAGCCGGAGCCGATGCCACTCCAAAAACCATCTGGCTTTGAAAAATTTTGGGCTTGTATTTTCTTCAACCTTGATGGTTGTAGTCATTCCTTTCAGTGTCCCAAGTCCCTGTTGGAACACCTCCTTAACATCGTCTAAGATTTTGGACAGTCGTCCAGGTTTGACGTCATCCTCCTTACTGGCATCCACAGTCAGTGCTCGTATGGAATACCAATCCAGTTGTATTTTCCGGATCCATTCACGTCCTAGTAGTGGCGGACCTCCATCAGGTAACACATATAAGTCCATTTTCTGACTTTCTTTACCATTGTAGACCACGTTTACTTTTATTTTTCCTTTGGGGTATACTTTTTGCCCCGTGTATGTTTTCAATACAATCTTCGTATCCCTCAGGGGAATGTGCGAGAATAACCTTTTGTAGTCTCGCTTATTTATGACCGTTAAGGCCGATCCTGTGTCCAATTCCATCTTCACTTGGACTCCTGCTATCTTGAGCATGACCCAGATAGTTTGGTGGTCTGCTGTGTTGCCCACATTATGTATCTTCAGACAACCCAGTTCCTTGCTGCTGGAGTCTGAATCAGTCTTCTGTTCATCCGAACTGTTCTCTGTCACTTTATGTACTTTTTTGTACTTCTCCTGCGGTGACTTTTTGCTGTTGGTCTTCTTTCCTGACTGGCAGACTCTCGCTATGTGACCAAGTTTGCCACATTGCTTGCATTCTTCATCTTTGAACCAGCACTGGTTCTGGTCATGCGTTGTCCTACCGCAACGATAGCACTTTACTGCACCCAATGCCATTTCATTGGTGCTGAATTCAGGTGGATTTTGCTGTATTTCCGCAGCTCCCCGTGCTGCTGCTTCGTACGATACGGCCACGCTGAAAGTCTTGTTCAGTGCCAACTCTTTCTCTGAGAGTAGCCTTTTCTGGGTTCCTTCGTGTTGTATCCGTGTGTTAATGGAGACACGGAATGCAGGAGTTGGTTTCACAGGTGTTTACTGAACAAAGTCTGGAGGTGAACTAACAGATACAAGACACTATACAGGCTTATATAGCCCGAGTGGCCATTACCGGCATTACAGTACACGGGGCTCTTAAAGGCACATACACCACAATTCCTCCCCTTTTAGACAACCAGTACATAACATTTAAAGTAATCATTAATTAACATGTTACAAGAACAATAATCTACACCTTTGCTGCAGTTAATCAATTATAAGTCAGTCTCTCTGGAGGCTTCCTGACTCGGTCCGGATAACGCCTCGGTGGTGTAGTAGTTTCTGGTGGTGTAGTAGGTTCTTTTGGCAAGGTTGATTCGGTTTGAATGCCAGTGTCGGGTTCATCTGGTTCCAGTATCACTGGATCGGAGGTAGATACTATGGGTATCTCTGCTTCATCATTAGGCGTATAGAGTTGTGGTGTAGATTGTCCCTTTTCGGATGACTCTATGATCTGGTCAGCATGGCACCTTATTATGCTTTCTCCAATGTCCACGGTATACATCAGCAGTCCTAGTCGTGTGCAAATAGTTCCAGGCTGCCATTTCTCGGTACGGTAGTCCCGGGCCAAAACTTGTTGACCTATCTGGAAGGTTCTAGTTGGCCTTTCATTCATGCCTTGAAATTGCCGGTTCTCTACGTCCCTTCTGATGTTTGGCTTGATCAAATCCAGCCGGCATCTTAGTCTTCTATTGAAGAACATCATGGCGGGAGTTTGGTTTGTAACCACATGTGTTGCATTCCTGTATGCAAACAAGAAGTTATCTACCTTATGCTGTAGATTTATGTCTTCATTACCCATGGCCTTTATGGCTTTCTTGAAGGTCTGGACAAACCTTTCAGCCAATCCATTGGTGGCGGGATGGTATGAGGCGGACGTGTAGTGCTTCTTAACCCCATTGTTTTTTAAGAACTTCCTGAATTCTTTGGACACAAATTGCGGTCCATTATCAGAACAGATCTGTTCAGGCAGCCCATTCCTGGCAAATATGGTCCTTAATACTGTGATGGTTTTTTCCGTGGTGGTGGAGGACATCTTTATTACCTCCGGCCACTTGGAGTGTGCATCAACCGCGATTAAGAACATTGAGTCCATAAATGGACCAGCAAAGTCGATGTGTACCCTTTGCCATGGAGATGAGGGCCACTCCCATGGATGTAGAGGGGCTTGTGGTGGGGCGTTTTGGACCTTCTGGCATCCTAGGCAGCTCTTGGGTCATTTCTTCGATGTCTCCGTCGATACCTGATCACCACACAAACGCTCTGGCTAGGTTCTTCATTTTCACTCCACCCAGATGCCCCTCGTGAAGCTCCTTTAGCACTTTATCCTGGAGTTTGGGTGGAATCACCACTCTGGATCCACAAATCAAGGTTCCTCGGCACACTGACAGCTGTTCTCTTTGCGAGAATGCTGGCAACAGTCGTTCGCCATGTGCTGGCCATCCCTTCACCGTTAAATCGTAGACTCGTGAGAGAGTCGGGTCATTTCTCGTTTCCTTTTCAATGGCAGAATTTGTTACTGCAGACATTCCACTATGGTTGAGTGGAACATCTCCACTGGGTCCACTGTAGGTGCCTCTTCTACCGTTGGCAACGGTAGGCGCGATAAACCGTCAGCATTCCCATGCTGTTTTGTTCCTTTGTATTCTATGTCATATTGGTGTGCCCCTAGGAAAAGTTACCACCTCTGTAGCCTTTGCGCTGTCATAATGGGAACGCCCTTTTTAGGGTTGAATATGGAGACGAGGGGTTGATGGTTAGTCAACAAGGTAAATTTTTGTCCGTGTAGGTAATGGTTGAATTTCTTCACTCCCAATACCAGGCTGAGTGCCTCCCTGTCGATCTGGGCATAGTTACGCTCAACTGAGTTCAATGAGCGTGACGCAAAAGCTATCGGCCACTCCGAGCCATCAGGGAATCTATGCGATAATACCGCTCCTACGCCGTAAGGGGATGCATCGCACGCCAGTCTGATTGGCAGTGATGGGTTGTAATGAGCCAAAACTTCCTTGGACGTGATCAGCCTTTGCATTTATGGAAGGCACGTTTACAGTCTTTGCTCCATTTCCAAATTACTCCCGTTTGTAGCAGTTCGTTAAGAGGGTGCAGAACAGTTGACAAGTTCGGTAAAAATTTATGATAGTAATTTATCAATCCCAGGAACGACCTTAATTGTGAGACATTTTCAGGTGCTGGGGCTTTTATGACCGCTTCAGTTTTTTCAGGTGACTTATGCAACCCTTCCTCGTTAATTATATGGCCACAATATGATAGTTGTTTCTGGAAAAATTCGCACTTGGGGCGATTTGCTCGTAGGCCCCGTTCTCTCAGCCTAGTGAGCACCTGCTCCAAATTGGCAAGGTGCTCGTTGTCGTTTTCTCCTGTTACAAGGATGTCGTCTAGGTAGCATTGAGTCCCCAGAATCCCTTGGAGGACTTGCTCCATAGCTCTTTGCCAGATAGCTGGAGCTGATGCTACTCCGAAAACCAGTCGATTGTACTGGTACAGGCCTTTGTGTGTATTTATCGTGAGATACTTTTTAGAGGCCTCTTCAACCTCCATCTGTAGATATGCCTGTGCCAAGTCAATTTTGGTGAAACGTTTCCCTCCGGATAGTGAGGCGAAAATATCTTCTATCCTCGGAAGAGGATACTGTACCGTGTGAAGGACCGGGTTTACAGTCACCTTGAAGTCCCCACAGATGCGAATTTTTCTCTGTTCTTCAGATTTATCATTATTCAACGTTTTCTTCATGACCGGGACGATGGGTGTTGCCCACTCGCTCCAATCTATCTTGGATAACACGCCTGCCTTTTCCAAATTCTCCAGCTCTGCCTCGACTGCTGGACGAATTGCGTATGGCACCGGCCTTGCCTTAAAAAAACTTGGGAATTGCCGCATCTTCCACTTTTATTGAGGCGGTGACGCCTTTCAAGGTTCCGAGTTCCTGTTGAAACACTTCCTTGGCGTTGGCCAAGATGTCTTTTAATCGTTCAGGTATGACATCATCATCATTTTTTTTCTTACTGGTCACCGTCAGTGCCTGAATGGAGTGCCAGTCTAAACGTATCTTCCTGATCCATTCACGTCCCAACAGCGGTGGACCACCACCTTGCAGAACGTATAAATACAACTTCTGTATTTCCTTGCCGTTGTATACAACAGGCACCCTTATTTTCCCTTTGGGGTATACTTTCTGCCCCGTATATGTTTTCAAGATAATGGATGTGTCTTTCAAAGGTATATGCGGAAATAGCCGCTCGTAATCCCGTCGACTTATGACGGTCAGAGCTGATCCTGTATCTAGCTCCATTTTAACTGGGGACCCCGCTATCGTGAGGGTAACCCAAATGGTCTGGTAATCTTCTTTGGCAATTACATTATGTAATTTGGGACAGCTTAGTCTCTTGTTTCCAGAGTCGCTATCGCTCTTCTGGTCTTCGGAGCTACTGTCCGTCATCATTTGTACCTTTCTGTACTTTTCCTTATTGATTTTTTTCCTGTCCGTGGATTTTTTGTTTCCAGATCGGCATACACGTGCAATGTATCCAATCTTTCCGCATTGCCTGCATGCTTTGTCCTTGAACCAGCAGCCCCTCTGGTCATGGGTGGATCTGCCGCAGCGATAACATCTCTCGAAACCCTGTGTCATTTCATGGGTGCCGAAGTCCTGTGGCTTTTGCTGTATCTCTGCAGCTCCTCTTGCGGCTGCTTCGTATGATACAGCCACACTGAAAGCCTTGTCCAGTGTCAAATCTTTCTCAGAAAGTAGCCTTTTCTGTGTTCCTTCACTTAGGAGACCGCAGACTAATTTGTCTCAAAGAGAATCTTTGACAGCTTCCTTAATTCTGTGAGGTAATCAGCGTTACTTTCATTCTTGTGCTGATTCCTCCTGAAGAATTTGAATCGTTCCGCTATCAGCAGCGGTGTTGGGTTTAAGTGCTCCTGTAGGGTATCAACAATCTCCTTAAAATTCTTGTCCCTCGGTTTGGCTGGAGTGATTAAGTTTCGTAACAGCCCGTATGTCCTTGCGCCTATTAGATTTGGAAGTACTGATGCCTTTTTATCATCCTCTATTTCATTTGCTGTGCAATATACCTCCACTCTTTCCACATATGTGGTCCAATCCTCTATATCGCTATCGAAAGCAGTAATATTGCCAGTCTTAGGCATGCTGGGAAAAAAATGGCGCCTCCCGCGCTTTCCTTTCTTCCCCGCAGAAAAAAATGGCGCCCGCTGCCGCTGCCGACAACGCTGTTCTCCGCGGTTTTTATTTACATAGGTATTTTTAATAGGTGGAGACTCGTTCCCGCTGGACTCTCTGGGACTTTTCCCTCCCTCTGCTTGGTCCGAACGCCGACCTGCTTTGCAGCGCCGGCCGTCTCCCGAGTGCTCCCCCTCTCTGTCTCTGTTTGCCTCCGCCTTCGCTGCTCGGCCCCGCTGCAGAGCCAGCCGATCGAGCCCTAGCCCGCCGCCCAGGAAGGATTATTGCAGTACCTGCCACTAGCTGGTGAAACCAGAGTTTTTTTTTCTTTCTTGTTTTTCTTCGACTTTCGTCTGAGGAATCGATCTCCTTGAGGTGCTGCTGAATTGCAGGTAAGTCCGTTTCCAATTCGTCGCCACTGTTGTATCCGTGTGTTAATGGAGACACGGAATGCAGGAGTTGGTTTCACAGGTGTTTACTGAACAAAGTCTGGAGGTGAACTAACAGATACAAGACACTTTACAGGCTTATATAGCCCGAGTGGCCATTACCGGCATTACAGTACACAGGGGGCTCTTAAAGGCACATACACCACACTTCGCTCAGGAGACCGCAGACGAATTTGTCCCGTAGGGAATCTGCCAGTCCTACTCCGAACTGACAGTGCTTTGATAGCTTGCGTAATTCCGTAAGGTAATCAGCGTTACTCTCATCTTTATGCTGATTCCTCTTGTAGAATTTAAATCGTTCTGCTATCAGCAGCGGTGTAGGGTTTAGGTGCTCCTGCAGGATAGCAACAATATCCGTGAAACTTTTTTCTACCGGTTTATCTGGGGTTATCAGGTTCCTCAATAACCCGTACGTCTTCGCACCCATCAAGTTTAATAGGGTTAGTGCTTTCTTATCATCCGGCACTTCATTCGCTCTACAATAAACTTCGATGCGTTCCACATAAGTGGGCCAATCTTCCACATCGTTGTCGAATGCAGTAATGTTGCCTGTTTTCGGCATCCTAGCTGAGTTTCTTCTCTCCCTTCGGATATTATTTAATTTTTTTATTTAAGATGGCGGCTCCCGCGCTCGTCTTCTTCTCCGCTGGCCCAAGATGGCGTCTTTTCCCGCGCTGCTGCTGTTGTTGTTGTTGTTGCCACGCCGCTTTCTGCGGTCCTCGTGGCAATGGAGCGCCTTTCTGGCTGCTGCGCGTCTCTGCCCCGCGATTGCAGTCCGGCCCCTGACACCGGCTGCGGTCTTGTTCTCCGCTCTCTATGCTTTCCTCCCCTTCTCCCTCTGACAAGCTCGGCCGTCTCCCCCCCTGCGCCGCTCGATCGGGCTTACCCGCCGCTGCCTTAGAAGGGTTGCGCACTACCTGTAGCCAGCCCTTATGCTGGACTTTGTGGCCAGGAAACCAAGCCCGGTTCTCGATGGCCTCCCTTGCGATGCACCGCTCTGCAGGATGCTGAGGGCGGATGCCCTTGGTCGGCGCCCGTGTTCCAGGACGCAGCCTCCTTCCAATGTACCCCAGATTCAGTACTGGGGGAGGTGATGCAAAACTGCTGCTAGGTTCGATCAGACTCGTCGCCACTGTTGAGTCTGTGTTTACAAGTGCAGTTATTATGAATAACACGACACAGACAACAGAGAGTAACTAAACAGGTCTTTAGTGATTGAGGGTCAGGGCGGGAACTGAGATACATATTACTCCACAGGGTTTATATACCGGTGTGGTCACTACCGGTACTACAATGTACAGGAGCTGTTAAAAGTAGTCCTTCACCTTAAGGTATCCTCTTAAGGTAGTACAGGTTCCATACACTACAGGCTCGAGGGGCCGTGTGGCCCACTCCTGCTCTTACTGCTTATGTTCTTAACTCCATATGTGGTTCGGTGTCAGATTTTGACCCGTGCAGTGACTTGGGATGTTTTTACTGCATGAAAGGCACTATATAAAATGCGAGTTGTTTTTGGAGCAATGCAGGTTGACAAGGTGATAAAAAATGCAAACAAGCACTGGGGATTATTTCGCGAGGAATATAAATGAAAAGCAGAGGTTAAGTTAAAATTATATGAACCTTGGTTAGACCACACTTGGAGTTTGAAAGGGTGCTAACCTGTTCTTCCTGACCTGATATCCCTCTCCAGCCCATCCCCGCATCCTGTTCTCATCTCTTCACTTTCCCTTACCCCAGGGGTTCTACAAGCTGTCGGACACATCAACAACACAATCGCTCCTGCACTCATCGGTCAGGTAAGGAACGCACTGCAGAGAGAGAGAGGGAGGGAGAGAGGGAGAGGGGGGAGAGGGGAGAGAGAGAGGCAGAGGGGGGAGAGAGGGAGAGAGGGAGGGAGGAGAGAGAGAGGGAGAGAGGGAGGGAGGAGAGAGAGAGGGAGGGAGGAGAGAGAGAGGGGAGAGGGGAGAGAGAGGCAGAGGGGGGAGGAGAGGGAGGGAGGAGAGAGAGAGGGGAGAGGGGGAGAAGAGGGAGGGAGGGGGGGGAGAGAGAGGCAGAGGG
>NW_028225181.1:20171083-20251546 GCF_052327205.1 Somniosus microcephalus | reverse complement strand
CCCCCGTCTCCTCTCTCCCCCCCCCCGTCTCCCCTCTCCCCCCCCCCCCCGTCTCCTCTCTCCCCCCCCCCCCGTCTCCTCTCTCCCCCCCCCCCCCCCGTCTCCTCTCTCCCCCCCCCCCCCGTCTCCTCTCTCCCCCCCCCCCCGTCTCCTCTCTCCCCCCCCCCCCCGTCTCCTCTCTCCCCCCCCCCCCCCGTCTCCTCTCTCCCCCCCCCCCCCCCGTCTCCTCTCTCCCCCCCCCCCCCCTCCCCTCCCCCCCCCCCCGTCTCCTCTCTCCCCCCCCCCCGTCTCCTCTCTCCCCCCCCACCCGTCTCCTCTCTCCCCCCCCCCCCGTCTCCTCTCTCCCCCCCCTCCCCCCGGCCTCGTCTCTCCCCCCCCCCCCCCCCCCCAACCCATCTCGTTCCCCCCCTCTCTCTACCCGTGCCCCCCGCTCTGGCTCTGTGTCGCGTTCGCTCTCTTTTCTTTCCCCCCCCCCCCACACTCTGCTCTGGCTCTCAATGTGTGCCTCTTTCTCTCCACAGGACCTGTCAAGCGCTGGTTGACCTGATGACCACTAGACTTTCTGCGGATGTTGGCGCGGCTCCCTGCGGGCAGGCTGGCGCCCGTCAGTCCCCGCAACCCCTGCCGCGCGGCGCTACAGGTGGCCGAGAGGAGGCGGCGCAGGGAGGGGCTTGGGCTGGCGACCCGCCTTTCCATATCCTCCCCGCCTGGCACGTCAACATCTGCAGCCCCTTCCTGGTGGGCAAGTGCACGCTGGGCCCGCGGTGTCCTCGCCACCACACCCGCTACCCCTACCGCTGGCAGCTGCTGCGGCGGAGAGTCAACCAGTGGGTCAGCGTCCCCGAGACGTCCCAGCATCAGCTCGAGCGCCTGTACTGCACGTGTGCTAGCCACTTATACCTAGGCTCCAGCACCAGGTAGGCCGAGAGGTGAAAGGTTGTCGTCGTGCAGTCAAGGAGGGAGGGTGGTTATGTTGGGGTTTCGGCGCTATTCCCCATTCCCCTGGGTGTGGGGGCTTGAGGGGCTTGGGGGTTTTTCTCCACCCCGCCCCACCTTCCCGTCCCGAGGGGCCTGGCACCCTGCTGGCAAGGGGCCGAGAGGTAAAAGGTCGTTCTAGCAAGTTCAAATGCTCCATGCCATTTTCCCAGGGGGCCCATGCCCCTGAATGAGGCGGGCCTTCCCTTCCTGACTCCCAGGAGCTGAAGGGCACCACCCACTGTCTCCAAACCCCTCTCCCCCCAGCAATCTCTGTTACTGACTGTATCTCTACTGATGTTAATCCAGCTCCCTCACACTGTCACTCAGTAACCCCTCTCCCTCAGCGCCCTGTGTTACTGACTGTATCTCTACTGATGTTAATCCAGCTCCCTCACGCTGTCACTCAGTAACCCCTCTCCCCCAGCGCCCTGTGTTACTGACTGTATCTCTACTGATGTTAATCCAGCTCCCTCACACTGTCACTCAGTAACCCCTCTCCCTCAGCGCCCTGTGTTACTGACTGTATCTCTACTGATGTTAATCCAGCTCCCTCACACTGTCACTCAGTAACCCCTCTCCCTCAGCGCCCTGTGTTACTGACTGTATCTCTACTGATGTTAATCCAGCTCCCTCACGCTGTCACTCAGTAACCCGCTCCCCCAGCGCCCTGTGTTATTGACTGTATCTCTACTGATGTTAATCCAGCTCCCTCACACAGTCACTCAGTAACCTCTCTCCGTCAGCGCCGTGTTACTGACTGTATCTCTACTGATGTTAATCCAGCTCCCTCACACTGTCACTCAGTAACCCCTCTCCCCCAGCGCCCTGTGTTACTGACTGTATCTCTACTGATGTTAATCCAGCTCCCTCACGCTGTCACTCAGTAACCCGCTCCCCCAGCGCCCTGTGTTACTGACTGTATCTCTACTGATGTTAATCCAGCTCCCTCACACTGTCACTCAGTAACCCCTCTCCCCCAGCGCCCTGTGTTACTGACTGTATCTCTACTGATGTTAATCCAGCTCCCTCACACTGTCACTCAGTAACCTCTCTCCCTCAGCGCCCTGTGTTACTGACTGTATCTCTACTGATGTTAATCCAGCTCCCTCACGCTGTCACTCAGTAACCCGCTCCCCCAGCGCCCTGTGTTACTGACTGTATCTCTACTGATGTTAATCCAGCTCCCTCACACTGTCACTCAGTAACCCCTCTCCCCCAGTGCCCTGTGTTACTGACTGTATCTCTACTGATGTTAATCCAGCTCCCTCACACTGTCACTCAGTAACCCCTCTCCCCCAGTGCCCTGTGTTACTGACTGTATCTCTACTGATGTTAATCCAGCTCCCTCACACTGTCACTCAGTAACCCCTCTCCCCCAGCGCCCTGTGTTACTGACTGTATCTCTACTGATGTTAATCCAGCTCCCTCACACTGTCACTCAGAAACCCCTCTCCCCCAGCGCCCTGTGTTACTGACTGTATCTCTACTGATGTTAATCCAGCTCCCTCACACTGTCACTCAGTAACCCCTCTCCCCCAGCGCCGTGTTATTGACTGTATCTCTACTGATGTTAATCCAGCTCCCTCACACTGTCACTCAGTAACCCCTCTCCCCCAGCGCCCTGTGTTACTGACTGTATCTCTACTGATGTTAATCCAGCTCCCTCACACTGTCACTCAGTAACCCCTCTCCCCCAGCACCCTGTGTTACTGACTGTATCTCTACTGATGTTAATCCAGCTCCCTCACACTGTCACTCAGTAACCCCTCTCCCCAGCGCCCTGTGTTACTGACTGTATCTCTACTGATGTTAATCCAGCTCCCTCACACAGTCACTCAGTAACCTCTCTTCCCCCAGTGCCCTGTTACTGACTGTATTTCTACTGATGTTAATCCAGCTCCCTCACACTGTCACTCAGTAACCCCTCTCCCCAGCACCCTGTGTTACTGACTGTATCTCTACTGATGTTAATCCAGCTCCCTCACACTGTCACTCAGTAACCCCTCTCCCCCAGCGCCCTGTGTTACTGACTGTATCTCTACTGATGTTAATCCAGCTCCCTCACACTGTCACTCAGTAACCTCTCTTCCCCCAGTGCCCTGTTACTGACTGTATCTCTACTGATGTTAATCCAGCTCCCTCACACTGTCACTCAGTAACCTCTCCCCCAGTGTCCTGTGTTACTGACTGTATCTCTACTGATGTTAATCCAGCTCCCTCACACTGTCACTCAGTAACCCCTCTCCCCCAGCATCCTGTGTTACTGACTGTATCTCTACTGATGTTAATCCAGCTCCCTCACACTGTCACTCAGTAACCCCTCTCCCCCCAGCGCCCTGTGTTACTGACTGTATCTCTACTGATGTTAATCCAGCTCCCTCACACTGTCACTCAGTAACCCCTCTCCCCCAGCACCCTGTGTCACTGACTGTATCTCTACTGATGTTAATCCAGCTCCCTCACACTGTCACTCAGTAACCTCTCCCCCAGTGCCCTGAGTCACTGACTGTATCTCTACTGATGTTAATCCAGCTCCCTCACACTGTCACTCAGTAACCTCTCCCCCAGCGCCCTGTGTTACTGACTGTATCTCTACTGATGTTAATCCAGCTCCCTCACACTGTCACTCAGTAACCCCTCTCCCCCAGCACCCTGTGTCACTGACTGTATCTCTACTGATGTTAATCCAGCTCCCTCACACTGTCACTCAGTAACCCCTCCCCAGCACCCTGTGTTACTGATTGTATCTCTACTGATGTTAATCCAGCTCCCTCACACTGTCACTCAGTAACCCCTCCCCCAGCACCCTGTGTTACTGATTGTATCTCTACTGATGTTAATCCAGCTCCCTCACACTGTCACTCAGTAACCCCTCTCCCCAGTGCCCTGAGTCACTGACTGTATCAATTCAATTCAATTCAAATCACTTTATTGGCATGATAAGGTACATCTTATGTTGCCAAAGCATCGAAAAACATTTATGGTTGAACACATAAACGCAGTGTGATGAAATATTCCATTCATCACTGCCTGTGACTGTGGTTGGTTTCAGGTTTCTCCTCACCATTGTATTGTGTATTGGAATGTATGGAATGTGTTGTGTGTAGGGCTCCGCCCATACCTGGCCTCTATGTAAGCCAGCTCAGTCTGGCCTCACAGCCAGTACTGCAGACCTCCAGGGAAGATACCTCTCTCCACTGCGTGTTATCTTCTAAGTTAATAAAAGCCTTGTTTTGGTTCGCTAACATCGAGTCTCGGGACTATTGAGGCACATCAATTTTATTAACTTATTTTTCAACACTATGGATCAACTCCTGAAACCCGAACGTTTGGATTCGGATCAGCATGCTCCGGACGCATCAGCACGCTTCGGACACTGGTTTATGTGTATGGAATTCTTCCTGGACAATTCCGCAGCCGTCAAAGACGCTACGGACGCTGCGAGTATGAAACTCGGAATTCTGCGGAATTGGGTAAGCCACTGGGTTTACCCCCTCATCCAAGACGCCGACACGTACCTGGCCGCCTGCGACATCTTAAAGGCGCATTACCAGCAGCCTACGAATGAGGTGTATGCTAGGCATCTGCTCGCCACTCGCGCACAGCGACCTGGGGAATCGGTGGAGGAGTTCCTAGGCACCCTGAAAATGCTTGGCAAAGACTGCAAGTGCCGAGATGTAAAAGCCGCAGTGTACACCGACGAGCTTGTTCGCGATGCCTTTATCACAGGCCTCAGCTCCACTTACATCCGGCAAAGACTGCTGGAAAAAACGGGATTGGACCTGAAACAGGCTGCGGACACCGCGCGATCCCTGGATGTGGCCCAGAGAAACTTGGATGCCTACTCTTCAGCCCGCGCCATCCACGCCGCCACGTGTGCACCAAGGGCGCCGCCATCTTGGAAGGCATCTTCCCCGCCCGGCAGCCGACACCGTCGGGGCCCCGCTCTCCCCCCAGAAGCCCTACGACAGCCGCGACGCGTCGGGGACCCAACTGCTACTTCTGCGGGCAGCCAAAGCACACCAGAAACCTGTGCCCGGCGAAAGGCACCACCTGCTTGAAGTACGGTAAGAAGGGGCACTTTGGGAAGGTGTGCAGAGGGAACCCCGCTGGAAAACCAAAACCCGCCACCGCCGCATGTGCGCCGTGGGAGCGGCCATCTTGGACGCCATCTTGCCCGACCTCGTGGGGTCCGCCATCTTGTGAGCAGACAGCGCGGACGCCATCTTGTCTCGATCAGGGCCCTACAGTGGCATCGGTCACAGTGGACCAGACCAGGCCCCACCCGCTATCCAAATCAATGGTGGACATCGAGGTAAACGGGTGCGGGGTTAAATGTTTAATTGACAGTGGAAGCACGGAGAGTTTTATCCACCCGGAACTGGCACGACAACTCTCCCTAAAGGTGGTCCCTACTCGGGGTACCATCTCTATGGCTGATAAAACCCAGACATCGATCATTCTGGGTTACTGCACGGTACAATTGTCCATTAACGGGACTGTATACGATAATTTTAAAGTATTAATCATGAAGAATCTATGCGCGAGCATGATCTTGGGCCTGGATTTCCAGTGCAACCACCAAAGCATCACGCTCAAGTACGGTGGGTCCCAGCCGCCCCTCACAGTGTGCGGCCTGGCTACCCTGAAGGTAAAGCCGCCTTCGCTATTTGCGAACCTTACCCCTAACTGCCGGCCAATAGCGACCAAAAGCAGGAGGTACAGCTGGGAGGACAGGCGGTTTATCGCAACCGAGGTAGACAGGCTCCTGAAAGAGCGCATTATTGAATGCAGCAATAGCCCGTGGCGCGCCCAAGTGGTGGTGGTAAGGGGTAGCGAGAAGAAACGGATGGTGATCGACTATAGCCAAACGATCAACAGGTACACCCAACTAGACGCCTACCCGCTACCCCGCATATCAGAAATGGTGAACCAAATCGCCCAATACCGGGTGTTCTCCACCATCGACCTCAAGTCAGCGTACCACCAGCTCCCTATCAGACCAGAGGACCGCCCGTACACCGCCTTCGAGGCGAACGGACGCCTCTACCAATTCCTCAGAGTCCCCTTTGGGGTGACGAATGGGGTCTCGGTCTTCCAGAGGGAGATGGATCGCATGGTCGATGACCACCACTTGCAGGCAACCTTCCCCTACCTCGACAACGTCACCATCTGCGGTCACAACCAGCAGGATCACGACTCGAACCTCGAGCGGTTCCTGAAAACCGCACAAAAACTCAACCTCACCTACAACGAGGACAAGTGCGTTTTCAACACCACGCGCCTCTGCATACTAGGCAGCGTGGTGGAGAATGGGGAAATCGGACCAGACCCCGACCGATTGCGCCCCCTACGGGAGCTGCCCCTGCCCAACACTCCCAAAGCCCTGAAAAGGTGCCTGGGGTTATTTTCTTATTATTACCAATGGGTCCCCAACTACTCCGACAAAGCCCGCCCCCTCTTGAAAGCATCCTCTTTTCCGCTCTCTGCTGAGGCCCACGCCGCCTTCAAAAGCATTAAGCAGGATATTGAGCGGGCCACGCTACAGGCAGTGGACGAGAACACTCCATTTCAAGTGGAAAGTGATGCGTCTGACTTTGCCTTGGCGGCCACCCTCAACCAGGCGGGGCGGCCCGTAGCTTTCTTCTCGAGGACCCTCCAAGGGCCCGAGATCAGACACTCCTCCGTGGAAAAGGAGGCCCAAGCCATCGTGGAGGCAGTGCGCCACTGGCGCCACTACCTAGCCGGCAAACGCTTCACCCTACTTACCGACCAGCGGTCGGTAGCGTTTATGTTCAATAATAAACAGAGGGGGAAGATCAAAAATGATAAGATTCTTAGGTGGCGGATCGAGCTCTCCACCTTCGAGTATGACATCATTTACCGGCCAGGGGCCCTTAACGAATCCCCAGATGCCCTCTCACGAGGGATGTGTGCCAGCGCCACCGGGGATCGGCTACAGACCCTCCACAACGACCTCTGCCACCCAGGGGTCACGCGGCTGTTCCACTTCATAAAGTCCCGCAACTTACCCTACTCGATTGAGGAAGTTCGGTCTCTGACCAGGAACTGCCGCACTTGCGCTGAGTGCAAGCCTCGGTTCTACCACCCTGATAGAGCCCACTTAATCAAAGCTACACGGCCCTTTGAGCGGCTCAGCTTAGATTTCAAGGGCCCCCTCCCGTCCGTCGACCGCAATGTTTACTTCCTGAACATTGTGGACGAATACTCCCGGTTCCCATTCGCCTTCCCCTGCCCAGACATGACCAGCGCCACGGTCATTAAATGCCTCAACAGCCTGTTCTGCCTGTTCGGTATGCCGAGCTACATCCACACGGATAGGGGGGCGTCCTTCATGAGTGAAGAGCTACGCCAGTACATGCTGTCCAGGGGTATCGCCACGAGCCGTACCACCAGCTACAACCCCCGGGGTAACGGTCAAGTGGAGCGAGAGAACGGGACAGTATGGAAAGCAGTCACTCTAGCTCTAAGGACCAAGGGCCTCCCTATCTCCCGCTGGCAGGAAGTCCTCTCAGATGTGCTCCATTCGATACGGTCGCTATTGTGTACTGCCACTAATGCCACGCCTCATGAACGAATGTTTAGCTTCCCCCGGAAATCCACCTCAGGCGTATCCATGCCGTCATGGCTCTCCACCCCGGGTCCGGTATTCGTGCGAAGGCATGTGAGGGGCCATAAGACGGACCCTCTCGTGGAGCCAGTGCACCTACTCCACGCCAACCCCCAATACGCGTATGTCCGGCACGCCGACGGAAGGGAGGACACCGTGTCAATAAAAGACGTCGCCCCAGCCGGTAACGACAACAACCACGGCAATAGCAGCAACAACGACCACAGCAACTCTTACCCACCCACTACTCTTTCATCACCCCCGGAAGAACATCGACCAACGGCACCCCCACCAACTACCCCTTCAACAACCCTGGCGGCACCCCCGGCAGAGACCCAGGAGGCCACCGGGGACACCCAGCCGACACCCGCGACACCACAACAGCCACGTCGGTCGCAGAGGACTACCAAACCCCCGAACAGACTAAATCTATAGAAGGGGTGAATGTGATGAAATATTCCATTCATCACTGCCTGTGACTGTGGTTGGTTTCAGGTTCCCCCTTACCATTGTATTGCCTGTGGCTGTGGTTGGTTTCAGGTTTCTCCTCACCATTGTATTGTGTATTGGAATGTATGGAATGTGTTGTGTGTAGGGCTCCGCCCATACCTGGCCTCTATGTAAGCCAGCTCAGTCTGGCCTCACAGCCAGTACTGCAGACCTCCAGGGAAGATACCTCTCTCCACTGCGTGTTATCTTCTAAGTTAATAAAAGCCTTGTTTTGGTTCGCTAACATCGAGTCTCGGGACTATTGAGGCACATCACGCAGATCTATCCATACAGTGTATAAACAGATATATCCCTGAGTGTATCTCTGCTGATGTAAATCCAGCTCCCTCACACTGTCACTCAGTAACCCCACTCCCCCAGCGCCCTGTGTTACTGACTGTATCTCTACTGATGTTAATCCAGCTCCCTCTCACTGTCACTCAGTAACCCCTCTCCCCAGCGCCCTGTGTTAGTGACTGTATCTCTACTGATGTTAATCCAGCTCCCTCACACTGTCACTCAGTAACCCCACTCCCCCAGCGCCCTGTGTTACTGACTGTATCTCTACTGATGTTAATCCAGCTCCCTCTCACTGTCACTCAGTAACCCCTCTCCCCAGCGCCCTGTGTTACTGACTGTATCTCTACTGATGTTAATCCAGCTCCCCCTCACTCGCTCAGTAACCCCTCCCCCCTCTCCCAGTTCCTATGGTGACGAGTTCCGACTCGATTTCAACGGTTGCCGCGTGGACTCGCTGGAGTACGAACGATGGCGGCGCCTCTCGACCACCGACTCTGCGGAGAGTGACCCCCAGTTCTTCACCAAGTGGAAAACCTACCGGGACAAGGAGGGGCGCTGGGCAGCATACGAGGAGGTGAGGGTGAGGAGGGGGGGGGGGGCGGTTGAGGGGAGGGGGTTGGGGGTAGGGTTGGGGAGAGTGGAAGGGAGGCGGGCGGTTGAAGGGAGGGGGTCGGTGGAGAGGGTGGGGGAGGGGAGCGGTGGGGGGAGGGGAGTGGTTGAAGGGAGGGGAGGTGGTGGATGGGGTGGGGGAGGCGGTGGAGGGAGGGGAGGCGGTGGAGGGTGGGGAGGCGGGGGAGGGGAGGCGGTGGACAGGGTGGGGGGAGGGGAGGCGGTGGAGGGGAGGGGCGTGGAGGGAGGGAAGCGGTTGAAGGTGGGGAGGAGGGGGAGGTGGAGGAGGGGGAGGGGAGGCGGTGGAGGGGAGGTGGTGGACGGGGAGGGGGAGGCGGTGGAGTGGAGGGGGAGGGGAGACAGTGGAGGGAGGGGAGCGGTTGAAGGTGGGGAGGGGGTGGAGGGAGGAGGGGGTGGTGGAGGGGAGGGAGGGGAGCGGTTGAAGGTGGGGAGGGGGTGGAGGGAGGAGGGGGAGGCGGTGGAGGGGTGGGGAGGGGAGGCGGTGGCGGGGGGGAGGGGTGGCGGTGGAGGGGTTGGCGGTGGGGAGGTGGGGAAGTGAGGAGGTGGTGGAGGGGGTGGGGGGAGAGGGAGGCGGTGGTGGAGGGGGTGGGGGGAGAGGGAGGCGGTGGAGGGGACGGGGAGGGTAGGGGGATTTGGGGGAAGGGAGGGGAGGCGGTTGGAGGGTAGGGGAGGGGAGGGGACGGGAGGCGGTGGAGGGGAGTGGAGGCAGTGGAGGGAGGGGAGTGGAGGCCGAGGCAGGGGAGGGGGAGGGGGGGGAGGCGGTTGAGGGGAGGGAAGGCGGTTGGGGGGAGGGCATGGGGAGGGGAAGCAGTTGAGGGAGAGGTTGGGGAGGGGGAGCGGTTGAGGGAGGGGGTGGTGGGGGAGGGGGAGAGGGTGGGGGGAGGGGAGGCGGTTGAGGGGATGCGGTGTGGGAGTGGAGAGGTAGGCGGTGAGGGGAGGAGGAGCAGTCGAGGGGGGAGGAGGAGGGGCGGGGAAGGGAAGGCGGTGGGGGGAGGGGGAGCATTTGAGGGGAGAGGGTGGGGGAGGGGAAGGCGGTGGGGGGAGGGGAGGTAGTTGAAGGGGGGCGGTTGAGTGGAGAGGGTGGGGGGAGGGGAGGCGGTTGAGGGGAGAGGGTGAGGGGAGGGGGAGGGGAGAGGGTGGGGGGAAGGGGAGGGGAAGGGAAGGCAGTGGGGGGAGTGGAGGCGGTGAGGGGAGGGGGAGCATTTGAGGGGAGGCAGTTGAGGGGAGAGGGTGGGGGAGAGGGTGGGGGGAGGGGAGCGGAGGGGTAGGCGGTGGGGTGAGAGCCAGCATAGTGAGGGAAGGCGAGGGTGTGGTATTGTGGGCTGTGAGGAGGAGGAGGATGGGCCGTGGGAGTGGGTAGGTGAGGTGCCTGGAGGCTCCGTGTCTATCCGTCTGGTACCCTCTCGGTCTCCCCTCTTGCGGGTGTGGGTTTCAAGGGCAATGTGTGTCCTTACCTTGTGTCCCTCACTCAGGGGGGCCCAGTCTGGGACGGTGAGCGCTGTTGGTCTTTTTAATCCCAGTGGAGGGGCAGATTGCAATCGCCTCGAAGGACCAGGCCCACTCAGGCAATATGTAGCCCCTCCTTCCCTACTTGAAACAGGCCTGTCCTGCTGTGTGTGGGGGGGGCCCAGCCACTTGCTGAAGCTGTGTATTGTTTTTCATTTCTGTGCTCGTGTTTACATATCTATATATATTTTGTTTATTAACAGCCTTTGGCAGCCGAGATCGAAGCCTCGTTCAAACGCAAGCAGAAGCGGTTCCACTTCGCTTTGGACAAGCATCAATACGTGGTCAACTGGGTATCGCTCAGCGAAAGTAACTTGACGACGGGAGGCTATCGCAAGATCTGTCGGAGGCCTGTGTTCCGCTCACTGATGAAAATGGTGCCACATTTGAAGTCAGTCCCTTACACGGTGTTGTACAGCTCAGAAACAGGCCCTTCGGCCCAACTGGTCCGTGTCGGTGTTTAAACTCCACAGTAGCCTCCTCCCACCCCTACTTTATCTCACAATATCCTTCTATTCCTTTCACTCATGTACTTATCCAGCTTCCCCTTAAATGCTATTTGCTTCAACCACTCCCTGTGGTAGCGAGTTCCACATTCTCACCACTCTCTGGGTAAAGAAGTTTCTCCTGAGTTCCCTATTGGATTTATTAGTGACTATCTTTTTTGCATCTTCTCCAGTGCCTCTATGTAATATCCTTCTTGTAATATGGAGACCAGAACATAAGCAATAAGAGCAGGGGTAGGCCATTCGGCCCCTCGAGCCTGCTCCGCCATTCAATAAGATCGTGGCTGATCATCGACCTCAACTCCACTTTCCCGCCCAATCTCCATATCCCTTGATTCCCCCAGTGTCCAAAACTCCATCGATCTCAGCCTTGAATATACTCAAAGACTCAGCATCCACAGCCCTCTGGGGCAGAGAATTCTAAAGATTCACAACCCTCTGAGTGAAGAAATTCCTCCTCACCTCAGTCCTAAATGGCCGACCCCTTATCCTGAGACTGTGAC
The DNA here is from genome assembly GCF_052327205.1 of Somniosus microcephalus. Lineage (NCBI taxonomy): Eukaryota > Metazoa > Chordata > Chondrichthyes > Squaliformes > Somniosidae > Somniosus > Somniosus microcephalus. The sequence goes on along the minus strand of NW_028225181.1, from coordinate 20,240,003 downwards.
CCCTGGTTCTAGACACTCCAGCCAGGGGGAAACAACCTCTCGGCATCTACCCTGTCAATCCCCCTCAGAATCTTCTATGTTTCAATGAGATCACCTCTCATTCTTCTAAACTCCAGAGAGTATCGGCCCATTCTACACAATCTCTCATCACAGGACAACCCTCTCCTCCCAGGAATCAATCTAGTGAACCTTCGTTGCACCGCCTCCAAGGCAAGTATATCCTTCCTTAGATAAGGAGACCAGAACTGTGCCCAGTACTCCAGGTGTGGTCTCACCAAGGCCCTGTACAATTGTAGCAAGACTTCCTTACTCTTATACTCCAAACCCCTTGACATAAAGGCCAACATGCCATTTGCCTTCCTTATTGTTTGCTGTACCTACATGCTAGCTTTCTGTGTTTCTTGCACGAGGACACCCAAATCTCTCTGAACACCAACATTTGAAAGTTTCTCACCATTTAAAAAAATATTCTGTTTTTCTAATCTTCCTGCCAAAGTGAATAACCTCACATTGCCCTACATTATACTCTATCTGCCGCCTTACTGCCCACTCACTCAGTCTATCTATATCCCTTTGCAGACTCTGTGTTCTCCTCACAGCTTACTGTCCCACCTAGCTTTGTATCGTCAGCAAACTTGGATACATTACACTCGGTCCCTTCATCTAGGTCATTAATATAGATTGTCAATAGCTGAGGCCCCAACACTGATCCTTGCGGCACCCCACTAGTTACAGCCTGCCAACCGGAAAAAGACCCGTTTATCCCTACTCTCTGTTCTCTCTCCATTAACCAATCCTCTATCCATGCTACTATATTACCCACAACCCCATGAGCCCCAATCTTGTGTAAGAACCTTTTATGTGGCACCTTATTGAATGTCTTTTGGAAATCCAAATATACTACATCCACTGGTTCCCCTTTATCTACCCTGTTAGTTACATCCTCAAAAAACTAATAAATTTGTCAAACACGATTTCCCTTTCATAAAACCACCTTGACTCTGCCGAATCATGTTACGATTTTCTAAGTGACTTGATACCACTTCCTTAACAATGGATTCCAGCATTTTCCTGATGACTGATATCAGACTAACTGGCCTGTAGTTCCCTGTTTTTTCTCTCCCTCCTTTCTTGAATAGCGGGGTTACATTTGCGACCTTCCAATCTGCTTGGACTGTTCTAGAATCTAGGGAAGATCAAAACCAATGCTTCCACTATCTCTTCAGCCACCTTTTTTAGAACCCTAGGATGTAGGCCGTCAGGTCCAGGGGATTTGTCGGCTTTTAGTCCCATTAGTTTCTCTAGTACTTTTTCTCTACTTATATTAAATGTTAAGTTCCTCACTCTTATTAGACCCTTGGTTCCCCACCATTTTTGGTCTGCGTTTTGTGTCTTCTACTGTGAAGACAGATACAAAATATTTGTTTAATGTTTCTGCCATTTCCTTACTCCCCATAATAATTTCTCCTGGCTCAGCCTCTAAGGGACCAACGTTTACTTTTGCTACTCTCTTCCTTCCTACATACTTGTAGAAACTCTTACAATCTGCTTTTATTTCTTGCTAGTTTTCTCTCATTCTATTTTTTCCCTTTTCATCAATGTTTTGGTCAACCTTTGCTGGTTTCTGAAACTCCCAATCCTCAGACTTACTATTATTCTTTGCAACATTATAAGCTTCTTCTTTCAATCTAATGCTATCCTTAACTACTTTAATTAGCCACGGTTGGATTACTTTTCCCGTGGAGTTTTTGCTTCTCAATGGAATGTATTTTTGTTCAGAATTATGAAATATTTCTTTAAATGCTTATCTACCGCCATACCTTTTTAATCTATTTTTCCAATCTACCTTAGCCAACTCACCCCCATACCTATGTAATTGGCTTTATTTAAGTTTAAGACTCTAGTTTCGGACTTGGGCAAGTCACTCTCAAAATTAAGGTGAAATTCTATCATATTATGATCACTTTGCCCCACAGGATCCTTTGCTATGAGATTGCTAATTAACACTGTCTCATTACACAATACAGGATCTAAAATAGTCTGTTCCCTGGTTGGTTCCATGACCTATTGTTCTAAGAAACTGTCCCGAATGCATTCCATGAACTCGTCTTCCAGACTACCTTTGCCAATTTGATTTCTCCAGTCTATATGAAGACTAAAGTCCCCCAATTTATTGCATTACCTTTGTTGCAAGCTCCTACTATTTCTTGATTAATATTCTGTCCAACGGTATAGCTACTGTTAGGGGGCCTGTATACTACTCCCACCAATGTTTTCTGCCCCTTCTTATTCCTTATCTCCACCCATACTGATTCTACTTCCTAATCTTCTGAACCGAGATCCTTTCTCGCTACTGTCCTTATGTCATCCTTTATTATCAGGGCTACTCCCCCTCCTTTTCCATTCTGCCTGTCTTTTCGAAATGTCAAGTACCCTGGAACATTTAGTTCCCAACCTTGGCCACCTTGCAACCATGTCTCTGTAATGGCTATTAGATCAAACCCATTTATCTCTATTCGTGCCACTAGTTCATCTATTTTGTTACGAATGCTTCGTGCATTCAGATAAAGAGCCTTTAATTTAAATGTTTTACCATTATTCCCTGCTTTGACCTTATTCTCTGCTGCACTGAATCACAGAAACCTCACAATGCAGATAGAGGCCATTTCGGCCCATCGAGCCTGCACCGACACATATCCCACCCGATCCCCATAACCCCTACACCAACACATATCCCACCCTATCCCCGTAACCCCACGTATTTAATCCCCCTAACACAAAGGGTCAATTTATCATAGCCAATCAACCTAACCCGCACATCTTTGGACTGTGGGAGGAAACCGGAGCACCCGGAGGAAACCCACACAAACACGGGGAGAATGTGCAAACTCCACACAGACAGTCGCCCGAGGCCGGATTCGAACCCGGGTCCCTGGCGCTGTGAGGCAACAGTGCTAACCACTATGCCACCGTGTTGCTGCTACCATTAAACTCTCTGTCCCTTCCTGTCACGCTCTGCTTATTTTTACCCAAATCGCTACACTGCTCTATTGCCTTGACTTTTCTCTTTTTAGATTTCTAAATTTCCCCTCACCTGACCCATACCCCCCTTTTTTATTAGTTTGAAGCCCTATCTACAGCCCTAGTTATTCGATTCGCCAGGACGCTGGTCCCAGCCCGGTGTAAGTGGAGACTGTCCTGATGGAACAGTTCCCTCTTTCCCCAGCACTGGTGCCAGGGCCCCATGAATTGAAACCCCTTTTTCCCACACCACTCTTTGAGCCACACATTTCACTCTCTGCTTGACCCTATGCCAATTGGCACATGGCTCGGGAAGTAATCCAAAGATTAGTACCCTTGTAGTTCTGCTTGTTAATTTAGACCCCCAGCTCCTCAAACTCCCTCAGCAGAACCTCATTCTTAGTTCTACCTATGTCGTTGGTTCCTACATGGACCACGACAACTGGATCCTCCCCCTCCCACACCAAGTTCTTCTCCAGCCGTGAGGAGATATCCCTAACCCTGGCACCGGGCAGGCAACACAACCTTCGGGACTCTCTTTCGCGGCTGCAGAGAACAGTATCTATCCCCCTGACTATACTGTCCCCTACTACTGCCACATTCCTTCCTTCTCCCCCCCCCCCCCCCACTTGGAAGGCCCCCTATACCACGGTGCCCTGGTCAGTTTGCCCATCCCCCTGCAGTCCTTGTCCTCAACCATACAGGTAGAAAGTACCTCGTACCTGTTGGACAAGGTCCAGGGCCGAGGCTCCTCCATCACCACATCCTGGGTCCCCATACCTTCCTGACTCGTGGTCACACCCTCCTGCCCCTGGCCACTGACGAACTCTAAAGTACTACTTAACCTGAAGGGTGTGACAAAGTGTCCAGGTAACACTCCCCCTCCCTGATGCAGCGCAATGTCTGCAGCTCGTACTCCAGCTCAGCAATTCTGAGTCGAAGTTCCTCGAGTTGCAGACACTTACTGCAGATGTGTTTGCGCGGGATCGCGATGCTCTCCACAGACTCCCACATGCTGCAGTTACAACACACCACCTGCCCTGCCAGCTCTAACCTTGTTTTATTTATTAATGAATTAAAGTATTTTTTTATCGATATTTTAGGTTTATTTGATTATTTTACTTAGTTTAAGTTATTAATTTAATAAGTACTAGTGAGTTACAGTTTCTCCACTCTTAATTAAACTCCCTTCCCTAACTTGGAGCAAAAAAGAGCTGTGATACTCACCAACCAATCACCTACCTGCTCTCCTGTGCCGTCACTCTGATGTTGTAACTGTGCACAGTGCTCCAAGTGCGGTCTAACCAAGGTATATGGAGACCAGAACTGTGCACAGTGCTCCAACTGTGGTCTAACCAAGGTATATGGAGACCAGAACTGTGCACAGTGCTTCAAGTGTGGTCTAACCAAGGTATATGGAGACCAGAACTGTGCACAGTGCTCCAACTGTGGTCTAACCAAGGTATATGGAGACCAGAACTGTGCACAGTGCTTCAAGTGTGGTCTAACCAAGGTATATGGAGACCAGAGCTGTGCACAGTGCTCCAAGTGTGGTCTAACCAAGGTATATGGAGACCAGAACTGTGCACAGTGCTCCAACTGTGGTCTAACCAAGGTATATGGAGACCAGAACTGTGCACAGTGCTCCAAGTGTGGTCTAACCAAGGTATATGGAGACCAGAACTGTGCACAGTGCTCCAACTGTGGTCTAACCAAGGTATATGGAGACCAGAACTGTGCACAGTGCTCCAACTGTGGTCTAACCAAGGTATATGGAGACCAGAACTGTGCCCAGTGCTCCAGGCTGTAGGAGGGGGGTCAGCTGTCTCGGCCTAAAATAGGCTTCAGGCTGTAGGAGAGGGGTCAGTTGTCTAGGCCTAGGCTAGGCTCCAGGCTGTAGGATAGGGGTCAGTTGTCTAGGCCTAGGATAGGCCCCAGGCTGTAGGAGAGGGGTCAGTTGTCTAGGCCTAGGATAGGCCCCAGGCTGTAGGAGAGGGGTCAGTTGTCTAGTCCTAAGATAGGCTCCAGGCTGTAGGAGAGTGGTCAGTTGTCTAGGCCTAGGATAGGCTCCAGGCTGTAGGAGAGGGGTCTGTTGTCAAGGCCTAGGATAGGCCCCAGTCTGTAGGAGAGGGTCAGTTGTCTAGGCCTAGGATAGGCCCCAGGCTGTAGGAGAGGGGTCAGTTGTCTCGGCCTAGGATAGGCCCCAGGCTGTAGGAGAGGGGTCAGTTGTCTAGTCCTAAGATAGGCTCCAGGCTGTAGGAGAGGGGTCAGTTGTCTAGGCCTATGATAGGCCCTGTTATTATGTTCATAAAAAAATAGACGTTTTCATTATGAACAGCTAGCTTGTGCTAGACATTTATTCAGCCATGTGGACTTGTATACTGGTATCCATCTTGACTAGTGCATCATGGGTAGCCCACTCTTAAACATACAGCTCCACCTAGTGTACCATTCTAGAATGACATGTTATTGATCATTACATCCCCCTTTCTTTGAGGTTAAACAAAATCAACATCAATCAACTTTCAAGAAAAATGATAAGATGATATCAGTAACACTTTCGTTAGTGCTCTATAAACCTTCGAATGAACTTGTGAAGATGTTTATGTCGTTATAAAAAAAAAAACAACAGTCAACACATTTTCAAAGCTTTACTTTATAAACGCTAAGCTTTTCATTCTTTTATTAGACTTAATCTTTGAGTACAAAGAAAACTATATCAGGCTTTTTTACTTCACGTGTGGGTCTTCTCAGCACAGGTAAGTCTGATGTGTTTGCATGAGAGCCTGTATGTGTGTTTGTGTTAGATTGTTCTGGTGGTGAGTGACAAGATTCAGTTGCGGCATTGTCATCGATTTGCTCTTGGATAGTTTCTTGTGTTTTCAGGAGGGAACGGCGGTTCCTCCTGAAAATCTGTCCTTCCTCAGTTCTAACAGTGTATGACCTTGGTCCTACTTCCTCAAGAACTGTAGCTTTCCTGTTCCATGCATCTGGATCCTCAATCCTGACAACATCATCCCTTGTCAATGGTTTCAGAGTTTTGGATGACTTGTCATAGTGTGATTTCTGTTTCAGCTTTAACAGTTGAAGTCTCTGTCTCAGTTCCTTACTCTGCTTTTCTTTTGCGCAGCACGTAGCGTGGTGCGCAACTTGCGACCCATTAAGAGTTCAGCAGGTGAAGAACCACAGTCTAAAGGGGAGGCTCAGTAGCTCAGCAGGGCGAGATAAGGATCAGACTTGCTTTCTGTTGCTTTCTTCAGTAGCTGTTTGAGAACTTGAACACCTTTCTCTGCCTTACCATTCGACTGAGCATACAGAGGACTGAATGTGATATGCTGAAAGTCATAATGTGCTGCAAACTGTTGCCACTCCTTACAGTTGAAGCACGGACCATTGTCGCTAACGGCAATCCTGGGAATTCCATGTCTGGCGAAGATGGATTTAACATGCATTATGACACTGCTTGCTGATGTGCTTGAGAGCAGCGCCATCTCAGGATAGTTAGAATAGTAGTCAATCACTAATAGATAGTCTTTACCATTCAAATGAAAAAGGTCCATACCAACCTTTTGCCATGGTGCTGTTGGTAAGTCAGCTACTATCATTGGTTCCTTTGCTTGTTTGTTTTGGTGTTTCTGACATGTCTCACATTTGCCTATCATGTTCTCAATGTCCTTACTTATGCCAGGCCAATAAACAGTGTCTCTTGCTCTCCTTTTGCATTTTTCAATTCCGAGGTGTCCCTCATGAATCCTTTTGAGCATGTCTCTACGTAGAGCCTGTGGAATGACTATTCTGTTCTGTTTTAGTGATAGTCCACTTGCGATACACAACTCTGACCTGATGTGATAGTACTTTGGACAGGAACCTTTTGGCCAACCATGATGAATGTTCTCTATTACTGTTTGTAACACTATCTTTTACTGTTTCTTCTGCTATTTGCTTTGATTTTGTGTCTGACACGGGCAGCGCAGCAGTGACCATACTCACATGAGCATCCACGTCTTCCTCCGTAGAGCTCACATGACTCATTGTGGGTGCTCGGGATAGTGCATCTGCTAACACATTGGGCCAGTAATTCCGGTCCCAATGCGTGAGTACGGACGGGGTACTCACGCGTGGGCCCGTTGGAAGTGCCAGATTTCAGCATGCACAGCGCATGCGCGGGAAACCGGCATTTCCTCCAAGGGGTTCAGAGGTCCAACGCGTGCGTGCAGGACTCTGCGCGCACGCGTTGACCTTCCTTCTTTTTGACAGGTTTGCCCGTGTGCAAGGGCCTGAACTTTTTAGACATATAAAAAGGAGGCGTAAGGACTTGATTCTTGAAGGTAAGTGGTCTATTATTTAAAATTATAACATTTTTTCCACAGCTTTATTGTTTTTAAGGAATTTACAGTAAGGTACGTTTATTTTTAGACCTGATTTCTTAAAATTATTTTTTTTTTTTAAATTTGATTAGTTGTTTAAAATAGTTTTTAAAAGTTATTTATAGTTTATTTAATTATTGGGATGTTTTTTAAAATTTTATTTAAAGTTAAACTAGTCTTTTGGGCGCCCGTACTTTTCATGAGTTTGACAGTTCTTACTATCAAACTCATGAATGAAGTTTCCCCTCCCCTGATTGGCTGAACAGTGCTCACCTGATCCCAGCCGGCACATCGCACTAACTACGCCGCTGGATCAGGTTAGCACATCGCGCCGACATCTGAACCGGGCCAGTGACAGGAATTCCAAGCAGGCCCAGGCTTCAGATGTCGGCGCGCCGGGTGAGTGCACATCGGGGGCTTGCACGCGCGGCAAGCCCCCGATCCTAATTTCTGGCCCAACGTGTTTGCCTGGTGTGTAGATCAGTTCAAAGTCATATCTTTGCAGCTTCATCATGAGTCGTTGAATCCTTGGAGACATCTCATTCAGGTTTTTTTTTAATGATGGCAGCCAGTGGGCAGTGGTCTGTCTCAACTGTGAAGGTGGGAAGTCCATATATGTAGCCATGGAACTTTTCTAGTCCAAATACCAAGCCTAGACATTCCTTTTCAATCTGGGCGTATCGACACTCAGTATCAGTCATAGACCTGGAGGCATAGGCAACAGGCTTCCAATCTTCACCCTCTGCTTGTAGCAAGACCGTGCCTAGGCCATCTTTTGATGCATCCGTTGACACTTTGATTCTCTTTGTTGGGTCAAAGAAGGTGAGTACAGGTGTGGTTGTCAGCACTGTTTTGAGGTTCATCCACTCTTGTTCATGTCTCTCTGTCCATGCAAACTCATTTGTTTTATGTAGCAGGTCTCGCAGACAGGCTGTCTTGGCTGACAAGTTAGGAATGAACTTTCCAATGAAGTTTATCATCCCCATGATGCGTAGCACTCCTTTTTTGTCAGTGGGTCGGGGCATGTTGAGTATGGCGTTTACTTTTTCCATATCTGGCTCTATTCCTTTACCAGATAGATTATCTCCTAGGAAAGTGACTTCCTGGACGCCAAAATGACACTTGGCTTTGTTGAGCTTCAGTCCATTCTGGCGTATGCTCTGTAGCACTTTAGTCAGTCTTTCATTGTGTTCTTTCAGTGTGGAGCCCCAGATGATGATGTCATCAACATAGACCCGAACTCCTTCCAGACCTTCAATTATGTGTTCCATCGCTCTATGAAAGATTTCAGATGCAGATATTATCCTGAAAGGCATTCTGAGGAAACAATACCTGCCAAATGGTGTGTTGAAGGTACAGTATTTGGTGCGCTCTTCATCCAGTTTTAGTTGCCAAAATCCTTGAGGCATCGATATTTGTGAAGTATCTGGCACCTGACATTTCACTGGTGATTTCTTCTCGCTTGGGAATCTGGTAGTGTTCACGTTTTATGTTTGCATTTAAGTCCTTTGGATCCATGCATACTCTTAGATCATTGTTCTTTTTCTTTACACATACCATGGAGTTAACCCAGTCTGTTGGCTCTTCGACTTTCCTGATGACTCCTAGTGTGGTCATTCTGTCCAGTTCATTCTTGAGCCGGTCATGCAGGGGTGCTGGAACTCTCCGTGGAGCATGTACCACTGGCTGAGCATTCTCCTTTAGCTGGATCTTGTAAGTGAATGGTAGAACTCCAAATCCTTTGAACGCATCCTGGAAATTACTCACCTACGGAATCCACGGAGTCATCTGGTCTGCTTATGGCACAGTTTATACAGTAGACTCTCTTGACCAGTTCTAAGTCCTCACAAGCTTTGTCACCTAGTAGTGAATCAAGTCCTTCAGCCACAACAGAAAACATGAGATGATGCACTTTGTCTTTGACTGTCACTTTAAGTCTGCATACACATAAGCTATCTATTTTCTGTCCATTATAGTTCTTCAGTAGTACTGACTTTTTCTGTATTTTGGGCTTTTCTTTCATATTTTTAATGTCACTCATACTGATTAAGTTTGCTTTTGCCCCAGTGTCTAGTTTCAATGTAACTAATGCTCCATTTACCTGCAGTGGCATCATCCATTTGTCCTCTTTTACTGCATTAACTTTATGTTCAGCATTGTCCATTCCTGAGGGCTGCACCTTTTCTGTATCCTTTTCTATGGCCCAGAAATTTGAGTCCCAAGGGGTTCAGAGGTCGAACGTGTGCACGCGGGAGTCTGCGCGTGCGCGTTGAACTTCCTTTTTTTTTACAGGTTTTAACATGCGGGTAAGTCTGTACAGTTTAGAAATGTAAAAAGCAGCCGTAAGGACTTCATTTTCAAAGGTAAGTGGTCAATTATTTAAATTTAAAACATTTTTTCCACAGGTTTTTTACTTTTAAATACTTTAAAGCAAGGTAAGTTTATTTTTAGCCCCGTTTTTTTATAAAATTATTTTTTTCAAAAATTTTTAAATTTTTGTTGAAAATAGTTATTTAATGTCATTTATAGTTTATTTACAAAGTGTGATGTTTTTTAAAAATTTATTTGAAGGTAAAGTACAGTTTTACAGCCTCAGCATTTATACGTTTTGACAGGTCTATCTGTCAAGACTTATGAATGGAGCTGTTAAGTCTGTGAGTTGTTCAAGTAATTAATACTCAGACTTAATCAGTAACAATCAAACAGGTCTTTACTGGTTGGAGGTAGGGACTACACTGAATACAAGATTACTGCACAGTGCTTATATACCGGTGTGTTCACCCCCGGTATTACGTCTACAGCAGCCTGAGAAAGTAGTACATCTCTTAAGGTGGAACAGGCTTAAGCTCTCTTAAGGTGGAACAGGTTACATACACAACACTCCTCCCTTCTTAGCTTTATAGTCATCCCCCCCATTTAACATAACGTAATAACATATATACATATATAACTTCATGTTTAACGTAACATATCACAGATTCAGTCTCTGCGGAAAACAGTTCACAGATTCAATCTCTGTGGTGTAGTCGGTTCACGTTACTCATTCAATAGTCCTTTCATGGATTTAACAGCTTGAACTTCCGAACTGATTTGGCTCCGTTCGGAGGGACCACATGTGTGATCTGGTAGAGGTGATAATGGTTCAGATGGGTCATCTTCTGTTTTTACTTTTCCTTTTCTGCTTCTTGGAGACTCTCTGGGCTCCATTGTCAGCTGCCACAGCTGCCAGCTGCATGCGCAGTTCCTCCTTCTCTTCCTCCTGTTTCCGTCGTAGAGCCAGCTTCTCCCGATGTTCCGTAGACTTTTGGTGCTCCTCCATGATTTCTGCACTTTGGGAGTCGAAGTTACAAGCTGGGCAGGACAGGACATCGTAATATTCGGTGTCGTCCACCAGGTCATGGTAATATTCGGTGTCGTCCTGAGCTAGACCAGTGAGAGGGTCGTCTATTTCCTCCATACCCAGCTGGACGTTAGCCAGCTCTTGTTCCAAATCCAGACATCTTTCCTGAAGAGACTTCTTCATGTGTACCTCTGCATCCAGCTTTTTCTGGGCTTTCAGCAAGTCGTTTACTAGTGACCTCATTTGTGATTTTAATACTTCAACTTCCTTTGGAGATTGATTGATCGGACTATGCAATCCCTCTACCGGAGCAGCTGTTTCAGCGGTCTGTTGTTCTACATTGACGTGAGTCAGCGTACTTTTGGCATCCAATGGCTGCTCTGTTGCAGTCGTTTCAGTCTGTGTCGTCACATCAGCCATCTCAATGACTTTTGAGAGCTCCGAACCCTTTTCCTTTGAAGATCACAGCTCGTGTTCAAGTTTTTCCCATTTCAGAGTCTTGTCCCTCAGCATATGAAGGAGTTGGCTGACCGTTAACTCTTCTGACACCAGATTATGGCACGCACCTTCAGAACCTGAATCAGCTTTGATTCGTTCGGCCTCCTCGCGCAGATGGTTGGTGTGCTCCTGCTCCATTTTCTCCATCAGTTGCTTCTGTTGACTTTCCAGATTCTCCCACTCTGTAACAAAGAACTTTTTTATTTCATTCATCTCTTGCTCAAAACGGTGAATCATTTGTTCTAATTGCTGTTGTAGTTTGAAATGGAGTTGAGTTCGAGCCCAGTGTCCCTCAAAAATGTGCATATCAGTAGACTTGACAGACTCAGAATTCTCTGTTAGACTATGTTGTTGTTGCTCAGTGGAATTCTGTGCTGAAACTTTGTCTTTTGCACATGGGTTGGTCTTACCATCATCAGTTCTAGAGTCTGGGCTGATTATCTGCACCGAGTTCTCACTCTTTATGGCTTTTAGCGAATGCCAGTCCATATTTATGTTTCTAAACCACTCCCGGCCTAGTAGTGGTGGACCTCCCTCCGGTATCACATATAAGTCCATTATTTGACTTCCTTCGCCCTTGTTGGCTACTGCAACCTTTATTGTCCCGATGGGGTACACACTCTGCCCCGTGTAGGTTGTCAATATAATCTCCGTATCCTGTAGGGGAATATGTTGGAATAACCTTCTGTAATCTTTCTTATTCATGACCGACAATGCCGATCCAGTGTCCAATTCCATTTTTACTTGGACTCCTTCTATCTGAAGAGTAACCCAAATTGTCTGGAGGTCTGCACCCTTACCAACGTTGAGTACCCTTAAGCTAGCCAGTTCAATACTGCTTGCGTCTGAATCGGACTCCTGTTTGGCCACCTTGTGTACCTTTGCGTATTTCCCTTGCGGTGACTTCTTGTTGCTGGTCTTCTTCGCTGACCTGCATACTCTAGCTATATGTCCAAGCCTACCACAAGTTCTACATTCTTGGTTTTTAAACCAACACTGGTTCTGATCATGCGTTGTCTTTCCACAACGATAACATTTGCCAGAACACTCACCCAATTTGTGTGCACTGAGCTCCGGTGACCGTAGCTGCATTACTGCCGTGCCTCTCGCTGCGGCTTCGTGTGCTGCTGCCATAGTGACCGCCTTCTCAAGCGTCAGCTCATTCTCCTCGAGCAGTTGCTTTTGTGTATCTTGTTTAAATAAACCACACACAAATTTGTCTCGTAGTGCATCTGTCAGTCCCGTTCCAAACTGACAATATTTCGCTAATTTACGCAATTCTAGCAAATATTCAGCATTGCTTTCATGCTGTAGCTGCCTTCTGTCATAAAATTTAAATCGTTCCGCTAGCATCAGCGGCGTGGGGTTTAGATGATCTTTCAGGACAGTAACAATCTCATCGAACGTCTTATCCGTCGGTTCATCTGGTGATAACAGGTGTTTCAATTGCCCGTATGTCTTCGCACCCATTAAATTTAATAATGTTAGTGCTTTATCAGCCTCACGAATTTTATTGGCCTTACAATAATTTTTAACTCGTTCAACATATATGGCCCAATCTTCGATGTCACTATCAAAATTGCTAATATTCCCGTGTTTAGGCATTGTAGTACTTTATCAGATTTGCAATTTCTCAGATTTTTTTTTTTTACTGCTATCCAAGATGGCGGCTTCCCGCTCTTGCCGTCGTCCTCCGCCCACAAAATGGCGGTTTTCCCGCGCTTGGCGTCTTCACCCGTCCCCCCGACGCCGTCTCCCTTCAGCCCCCGAGTGCGGCCCTTATCTTCGCCGCGATCGCCCGAGTGCGGCCCTTATCAGCGGATGCGATCGCTGGATCGCGAAGTGGCTCCCGACCGAAGCGGCTCTCGGCCCTTATCTGGAGATGCGATCGCTCTCGCGGCTCTCGGCCCTTATCAGGAGATGCGATCGCTCTGTTGAAACGCCTCCCGCTCGAAGCGGCTCTCGCGCCCTATTCCTCTGGCTCCCCCAGCCCCGTTCGTGCGGCCAACGCGGTCGACTGCCTGTCACGTCGCTGCCTGGCTCAGACAACGGCTTACCCACCACCAAGCTGGAGAAGAAGCTGACGGTCGCCGATGGAGGCTCCGAGGTCAGGATGTCTTCCAGTGGGGTGGAGAGGGTGGAAACCTCTCTGCAACGTCCTGGCTGTGGACGAAGCTGCCGTGGAGTGACTGCCACAGGGTCCGAATCAGACTCGTCGCCAGTGTTAAGTCTGTGAGTTGTTCAAGTAATTAATACTCAGACTTAATCAGTAACAATCAAACAGGTCTTTACTGGTTGGAGGTAGGGACTATTCTGAATACAAGATTACTGCACAGTGCTTATATACCGGTGTGTTCACCCCCGGTATTACGTCTACAGCAGCCTGAGAAAGTAGTACATCTCTTAAGGTGGAACAGGCTTAAGCTCTCTTAAGGTGGAACAGGTTACATACACAACAGGAGCATTCCCTGCTCCGATTGGCTGCCTGTTGCTCACGTGATCCCAGGGGATGCAACGCACTAACTACGCCCCTGGGACACGCCAACATAGCACGCCGGCCTCTGGGACAGGCCTCGGAGAGGAATTCCACGCAGGCCAAGAGGTCAACTGCTGGCGCGCTAGGTAAGTATAGGTCGGGGGCTTCGCACCGCGGGAAGCCCCCGACCCGAATTTCTGGGCCATATTGTCACATGACACCATTCCTACAAAAAATGTCTCACTTAAATCAGTGTCCTCAATCACATTGACTTGTTGCCCTTTCTTTGTTTTTACTTTTGAAAAGCATTGTTTTGCAAAGTGATTCTTTCCATTACATTTTTGTGCACATTTTCCCAAACGCTGGGCATTGTCTTGACTGGTGCTGGTAACCACAGCGTTTACAATTAAAAATTCCATCCTCCGATTGCTTTGCATTTCTGTTCTGCCCACATTTCTTCCCCTTGTAGGACACAGCACCGACAGCAGCACTATCACTTACTACAATCGCACCACTATTAATTTCACAAAGTCTTCGCGTGCTTCTGAGCTTGCTCACTGGCATGGCATATTTTCACAGCATGCTCCAATGTTAGTTCGGTTTCTCTCAGCAAATGTTCCCTGACTTTTTTTATCATGAATACCAAACACAATCTGGTCACGAATCATGGATGATTTCAGTTCAGAGAAATTACATGTCTGTGCTTTCAGTTTCAGATCGGTCACAAAGCTATCAAAAGTCTCATTTTGCTGCTGTGTCCGTGAATGGAATACGTACCTCTCATAGGTCTCGTTCTTTTTGGGAGAACAATGTGTATCAAACTTCTTTAGCACATCGTCCATTTTTTCTCTGTCCTCCTCTTGATCAAATACAAACATATTAAATACCTCTATCACCTGCGGGCCTGCAACCATGAGCAGCAACGCTATTTTCCTTCCGTCTGGCTTCGTACCGAACCTGATGGCAGCAACGTAGAGTTCGAATTGTTGTTTGAAAGTCCGCCAATTGCAGTCGACATTCCCCGTGAGTTTCAAACCCTCCGGTGGCTTCAAATTCTCCATGTCGCGTTTTGCAATATTCAGCAGATATTACCACTCCTGGTACCATGTTATGTTCATAAATAAATAGACGTTTTCATTATGAACCGCTAGCTTGTGCTAGACATTTATTCAGCCATGTGGACTAGTGTACTGGTATCCATCTTGACTAGTGCATCGTGGGTAGCCCACTCTTAAACATACAGCTCCACCTAGTGTACCACTCTAGAATGACATGTTACTGATCATTACAGGCCCCAGGCTGCAGGAGAGGGGCCGGTTGTCGAGGTCTGGGGTAGGCTCCAGGCTGAAGGAGAGGGTTGTGTCACAACCAGTCTAGTGTCGAGAAGCCCCAGAAAGTGAGAAAGGGCTGGCAAGGAGGGAGGCCTGGAGTTGACGCTCTGGTGGATGAGGGTGAAATAGGCCACTAATCTCTCTCTCGCTCTCTTTCCCCCACCCCCCCAGGACGCTCTCCTCAGTTGAATTGCCTCGTGAGCCACTCCATCACCTTTCCTCCCCTCGGCTTGAGGCCTCGGATCTCGAATACCCCTCCTCCTGGGTCCCCTTCTCTCAGTGGCAAGGGTTTGCTCAGGTCCCCCTGGCCCTGCAAGACCCCGAGTACCAAAAGGTCTACTGGATGTTCCACCAAACTGTCATGGAGACCACGTTCATCATCATCAACATCTACCGGATCCAGAACAAGGCATTGTGGGAGAAGTATGTGAGGTGAGTGGCTTCAAATGGAATTATTTCTCCTGTCTCACCCCACTTCTCGGCCTCCTCCACAGCCTTATCTCAGTAAATGCCCCAGACACAGCAAAAAAGGCGCAGGCTTCATTCCAGGCCTGTGCTGCTCGCTGTCCAGTGCCCCTCGCTGCACAGTATGTGGGCTGGTACTGAGGCACTGGCAGCATTAACCTGGTGTCTGGGGGAGGACAGGTGGGGATGGCGGGGGCTGAAGGGGCTGGGCAAGGTGAGCAGAGGTGGGGATTTTTAGCCATTCTGGTAGCCATCATGAACTGTTTCTCCCATCTATCTATCTCCCTCTATCCCTCTCACTCCTTCCCTTCCTGTTCCTCCCTCTTCTTTCCCCCCTCTTCTTCCCCCCCTCTTCTTCCCCCCCTCTTCTTCCCCCCTCTTCTTCCCCCCTCTTCTTCCCCCCTCTTCTTCCCCCCTCTTCTTCCCCCCCCCTTCTTCCCCCCCCTTCTTCCCCCCCTCTTCTTCCCCCCCTCTTCTTCCCCCCCTCTTCTTCCCCCCTCTTCTTCCCCCTCTTCTTCCCCCCTCTTCTTCCCCCCCTCTTCTTCCCCCCTCTTCTTCCCCCCCTCTTCTTCCCCCCCTCTTCTTCCCCCCTCTTCTTCCCCCCTCTTCTTCCCCCCTCTTCTTCCCCCCCTCTTCTTCCCCCCTCTTCTTCCCCCCCTCTTCTTCCCCCCTCTTCTTCCCCCCCTCTTCTTCCCCCTCTTCCCCCCCCTCTTCTTCCCCCCCCCTCTTCTTCCCCCCCTCTTCTTCCCCCCTTCTTCCCCCCCTCTTCTTCCCCCCCTCTTCTTCCCCCCCCTCTTCTTCCCCTCTTCTTCCCCCCCTCTTCTTCCCCCCCTCTTCTTCCCCCCTCTTCTTCCCCCCCTCTTCTTCCCCCCTTCTTACCCCCCTTCCTCCCTCCCCCCTTCCTCCCTCCCCCCCTTCCTTCCTCCCCCCCTCTTCCTCCCGCCCTCTTCCTCCCCCCCTCTCCCCCCCTCTCCCCCCCCCCTCTCCCCCCCTCTTCTTCCCCCCCTCTTCTTCCCCCCCCTCTTCTTCCCCCCCCTCTTCTTCCCCCCCTTCTTACCCCCCCTCTTCCTCCCCCCTCTTCCTCCCCCCTCTTCCTCCCCCCCTCTCCCCCCCCTCTCCCTCCCCTCTCCCCCCTCTCCCCCCCCTCTCCCCCCCCCTCTCCCCCCCCTCTCCCCCCCCTCTCCCCCCCCCTCTCCCCCCCCTCCCCCCCCTCTCCCCCCCCTCTCCCCCCCCTCTCCCCCCCCTCTCCCCCCCCCTCTCCCCCCCTCTCCCCCCCCCTCTCCCCCCCCCTCTCCCCCCCCCTCTCCCCCCCCCTCTCCCCCCCCCTCTCCCCCCCCCTCTCCCCCCCCCTCTCCCCCCCCTCTCCCCCCCCTCTCCCCCCCCCTCTCCCCCCCCTCTCCTTCCCCCCTCTCTCCTTCCCCCCCCTCTCCTTCCCCCCCTCTCCTTCCCCCCCTCTCCTTCCCCCCCTCTCCTTCCCCCCCACTTCTCCCCCCCCACTTCTCTCCCCCCCCCACTTCTTCCCCCCCATTCTTCCCTTCCCCCCCCTTCTCCCCCCCCTTCTCCCCCCCCTTCTCCCCCCCCTTCTCCCCCCCTTCTCCGCCCCCCTTCTTCTCCCCCCCCCCTTCTCCCCCCCCCTTCTCCCCCCCCCCTTCTCCCCCCCCTTCTTCCCCCCCCCTTCTTCCCCCCCCCTTCTTCCCCCCCCTTCTTCCCCCCCCTTCTCCCCCCCCTTCTCCCCCCCTTCTCCCCCCCTTCTCCCCCCCTTCTCCCCCCCTTCTCCCCCCCCTTCTTCCCCCCCCCTTCTTCCCCCCCCTTCTTCCCCCCCCTTCTTCCCCCCCCTTCTTCCCCCCCCTTCTTCCCCCCCCTTCTTCCCCCCCCTTCTCCCCCCCCTTCTCCCCCCCCTTCTCCCCCCCTTCTCCCCCCCTTCTCCCCCCCTTCTCCGCCCCCCTTCTTCTCCCCCCCCCCTTCTCCCCCCCCCCTTCTTCCCCCCCCCTTCTTCCCCCCCCTTCTTCCCCCCCCCCCTTCTTCCCCCCCCTTCTTCCCCCCCCTTCTTCCCCCCCCCTTCTTCCCCCCCCCTTCTTCCCCCCCCCTTCTCCCCCCCCCCTTCTCCCCCCCCCTTCTTCCCCCCCCCCTTCTTCCCCCCCCTTCTTCCCCCCCCCTTCTTCCCCCCCCCTTCCCCCCCCTTCTTCCCCCCCTTCTTCTCCCCCCCTTCCCCCCCCCTTCCCCCCCCTTCCCCCCCCTTCCCCCCCTTCTCCCCCCTTCTCCCCCCCTTCTCCCCCCCCTTCTTCCCCCCCCTTCTTCCCCCCCCCTTCTTCCCCCCCCCTTCTTCCCCCCCTTCTTCCCCCCCCTTCTTCCCCCCCCTTCTTCCCCCCCCCTTCTTCCCCCCCTTCTTCCCCCCCCTTCTTCCCCCCCCTTCTTCCCCCCCCTTCTTCCCCCCCCTTCTTCCCCCCCCTTCTTCCCCCCCCTTCTTCCCCCCCCCTTCTTCCCCCCCCCTCTTCCCCCCCCCTTCTTCCCCCCCCCTTCTTCCCCCCCCTTCTTCCCCCCCCCTTCTTCCCCCCCCCTTCTTCCCCCCCCCTTCTTCCCCCCCCTTCTTCCCCCCCCTTCTTCCCCCCCTTCTTCCCCCCCCCTTCTTCCCTCCCCCCTTCTTCCCCCCCCTTCTTCCCCCCCCTTCTTCCCCCCCCCTTCTTCCCCCCCCCTTCTTCCCCCCCCCTTCTTCCCCCCCCCTTCTTCCCCCCCTTCTTCCCCCCCCCTTCTCCCCCCCCCTTCTCCCCCCCCCTTCTCCCCCCCCCCTTCTTCCCCCCCCCTTCTTCCCCCCCCTTCTCTCCCCCCCCCCTTCTCTCCCCCCCTTCTCTCCCCCCCTTCTCTCCCCCCCTTCTCTCCCCCCCTTCTCTCCCCCCCCTTCTCTCCCCCCCTTCTCTCCCCCCCCCTTCTCTCCCCCCCTTCTCTCCCCCCCTTCTCTCCCCCCCTTCTCTCCCCCCCTTCTCTCCCCCCCTTCTCTCCCCCCCTTCTCTCCCCCCCTTCTCTCCCCCCCTTCTCTCCCCCCCTTCTCTCCCCCCCTTCTCCCCCCCCTTCTCCCCCCCCCTTCTCCCCCCCCCTTCTTCCCCCCCCTTCTTCCCCCCCCTTCTTCCCCCCCCTTCTTCCCCCCCCTTCTTCCCCCCCCCTTCTTCCCCCCCCCTTCTTCCCCCCCCCTTCTTCCCCCCCTTCTTCCCCCCCTTCTTCCCCCCCCTTCTTCCCCCCCCTTCTTCCCCCCCCCTTCTTCCCCCCCCCTTCTTCCCCCCCCTTCTTCCCCCCCCCTTCTTCCCCCCCCCCTTCTTCCCCCCCCCCTTCTTCCCCCCCCCCTTCTTCCCCCCCTTCTTCCCCCCCCTTCTTCCCCCCCCTTCTTCCCCCCCCTTCTTCCCCCCCCCTTCTTCCCCCCCCCTTCTTCCCCCCCTTCTTCCCCCCCCCTTCTTCCCCCCCCCCTTCTTCCCCCCCCCTTCTTCCCCCCTCTCTTTCTCCCCCCCCCCCTCTGACAAGTTACATCTTATGTTGCCAAAGCATCGGAAAACATTCATGTTTGTTCACAAAAATACAGATCTATCCATACAGTGTATAAACAGATATATCCCTGAGTATATAAATATACATTCATATAATTTGTATATCGTCTTTTCTTATATTTAGTGGTTGTCCCTCTGTTTATGGCAAGCTGTAACATAGTGTGCTGCTAAGGTTACACAATTTCCCTGTTCCCCTAGTAGGTATGGGAGTTTTTGGTCGTCATTCAAACTTCTGAATTCCGGGCATATTTTTGTGAATTTTGGGTAGAAATTCTCCCTTATGCCCTGATATTTTCTACAAGCTGTGAGGAAGTGCATCTCTGTCTCCACCACTCCCTGACTGCAGTGAGAGCATATCCTGTCCTCTCTTGGTAGCCGGGTCTGCCTGTGTCTACCTTTTTCGATCGCCAGGTTATGTTCACTAAGTCTGTACATTGTCAAAGTTTTTCTCAGTTTGCTATCCTTTACCATGGTCAGGTAATCAGCCATGTTGTATTGTCTGTTTAGGGCCAAGTAGCAATTGAGTTTGCTTTGGGTTTTTGTTGTTTCTGCCCAATATGACAGGTATTTTTCCTTTTGCTTAGCGACGATTGTGTTGGGTCGAATTCTTTGTGTTACGCTGTCACTGTCCTGGGGCTGGTTATTGTTAGTAGTGTTAGTAGTTACTTCACAGAGTCCCAGGACTAGTTGACTGAGGGTATTCTTCTTTATTGTCCTCTCTTGGCGTTTCAGGGCTTCGTAATGATAGCAGTGGGGGTTGCTCATTTCTAGGTGTTTCCAAAATTTGGTGGCTCTTTTTTGGATAGTGATTATTAATGGATATTGGCCTAGTTCTGCCCTGCTTGCATTGTTTACAGTTTTCCTTTGAGTCCGGAGGATACTTTTACAGAATTCTGCATGTAGGATCTCAATTGGGTGTTTGTCCCATTTTGCAAATTCTTGTTGTGTTAGCGGTCCCCACACCTCACTGCCATAGAGTGCAATTGGTTCAATGACTGATTTGAAAATTTTGAGCCAAATGCTAATTGGGATTTCTATTTAGATTGATTTTTTAATGGCATAGAAAGCCCTTCTTGCTTTCTCTTTCAGTTCATTCACAGCCAGTTTGAAATTTCCCGTAGAACTGATTTTTAAGCCCAAGTATGTGTAGTTAGTGGTTTGTTCAATTTTGGTTGTTCCTACTGTGAAATTTATTTTGGGTCCCTGATGTCTGGATCTTTGCTGGAACACAAGGACTTTGGTTTTTTGGGGATTTATTGTCAGGGCCCAAGTCTGGCAGTACGACTCCAGCAGATCCAGGTTCTGCTGTAGACCCTCCTTAGTTGGTGACAGCAGAACCAGGTCGTCTGCATAGAGGAGGAATTTAACCTTGGATTCATATAGGGTGAGGCCGGGTGCTGTAGATTGTTCAAGTAGTTTTGCCAATCCATTTATGTAAATATTAGAGTGTCGGTGAGATTGGCGAGCCCTGCGTCACCCCCCGCCCCTGTGGGAAATATTTTGTTTGTTTGTCTCCAATTTTAACTGCACATTTGTTGTTTGTATACATTGATTTAATTACATCATATGTTTTTCCCCCTACCCCGCTTTCGATAAGTTTCAGGAATAAACCGTCATGCCAGATGGAATCGAAAGCCTTCTGGAAATCTATAAAGCATGCGTAGATTTTGCTTTTGTCATGGTGAATGTGTTTGTCAATTAGGGTCTGTAGGGTGAAGATATGATCTGATGTTCTATAGTTTGGCAGGAACCCACCCCCCCCCCCCACACCCGTCTCCGCCCCCCACCTCCGCCCCCCCGGTCTCCCGCCCCCCCCCGGTCCCCCGCCCCCCCCCCCGGTCCCCGCCCCCCCCCCGGTCCCCGCCCCCCCCCCGGTCCCCGCCCCCCCCGGTCCCCGCCCCCCCCCCCCCCCCCGGTCCCCGCCCCCCCCCCGGTCCCCGCCCCCCCCCCCGGTCCCCGCCCCCCCCCCCGGTCCCCGCCCCCCCCCGGTCCCCGCCCCCCCCCCCGGTCCCCGCCCCCCCCCGGTCCCCGCCCCCACCCCGGTCCCCGCCCCCACCCCGGTCCCCGCCCCCCCCGGTCCCCGCCCCCCCCCCGGTCCCCGCGCCCCCCGGTCCCCGCCCCCCCCGGTCGCCGCCCCCCCCCCCCCCCCCAGTCGCCGCCCCCCGCCGAGGGGACTAAATGTAACACTTCCAAATTTGCTGATACAAAGCTAGGTGGCAGTGTCAGTTGTGAAGAGGATGTGAAGAGGCTTCAAGTGGATCTCGACAGGCTCAGTGAGTGGGCGAGAACATGGCAGATGGAATGTAATGTGGATAAATGTCAAGTTATCCACTTTGGTAGAAAAAACAGAAAGGCAGAGTATTTCCTAAATGGTGAAAGATTGGGGAATGCAGATGCTCAAAGGGACCTGGGTATCCTTGTACATGAGCCACTGAAAGTGAATGTGCAGGTGCAGCAAACCATTAGGAAGGCAAATGGTATGCTGGCCTTCATTACAAGAGGATTTGAGTACAGGAGTAAAGAAGTCTTACTCCAATTATATAGGGCCTTGGTGAGACCACACCTGGAGTACTGTGTACAATTTTGGTCTCCTTACCTAAGGAAGGATATACTTGCCATAGAGGGAGTGCAACGAAGGTTCACGAGATTGATTCCTGGGATGGCGGGACTGTCGTATGAGAAGAGATTGAGTAAACTAGGCCTGTATTCTCTTGAATTCAGAAGAATGAGAGGGGATCTCATTGAAGCATACAAAATTACCACAGGGCTTGATAGGGTGGGTGCTGGGAGAATGTTTCCCTTGGCTGGGGAGTCTAGAACCAGGGGCCACAGCCTCAGGATAAAGGGTCGGCCATTCAGGACTGAGATGAGAAGAAATTTCTTCACACAGAGGGTGGTGAATCTTTGGAATTCTCTACCCCAGAGGGCAGTGGAGGCTCAGTCATTGGGTATATTCAAAACAGAAGTCGATAGATTTCTGACTAGTGAGGGCATCAAGGGATATGGCGATAAGGCCGGTGAATGGAGTTGAGGTTGATGATCAGCCATGATCTCATTGAATGGCGGAGCAGGCTCAAAGGGCCGAATGGCCCACTCCTGCTCCTATTTCTTATGTTCTTATGTTCTCCATTTTTGTCTCTCCCCTCCCTTCCTCTCCCTCTCCCCCCTCCCTTCCTGTCCCCCTCCCTCTCCCCCTCCCTTCTTTCCTGTCCCTCTCCCTCCCTCCCTTACTTCCTGTCTGTCCTCTCTCTCTCTCTCTCTCTCCCCTCCCTCCCTTCCTTCCTGTCCCTGTCCCTCTCCCTCCCTCCCTTCCTTCCTGTCCCTCTCCCTCCCTCCCTCCCTTCCTGTCTGTCCTCTCTCTCTCTCTCTCTCCCCTCCCTCCCTTCCTTCCTGTCCCTCTCTCTCTCTCCCCCTCGCTCCCTTCCTGTTTCTCTCTCCCCCTCCCTCCATCCCTCCCTTCCTTCCTGTTACCCCCTCTCGCGCTCTCTCTCTCCCTCCCTCTCCAGGCGTCGGGCCCTCCTGCGGGCGAAGCTGGGCGCCGGCTGCCCCTTGAGGGCCTGGGACCGCCACCTCTTCCACGGGACCTCGGAGGACGCCGCCCGCGCCATCTGCTGCGCCAACTTCGACCCGAGGCTGAGCGGCAAGAACGGGGCCCGCTACGGGCGGGGCAGCTGTTTCGCCACCACTGCCGGCTACTCCCACAACTACGCCCTGCCTGCCCCGCACAACCCGGGCCTGCGCCGTATGTTCCTGGCCAAGGTGCTGACGGGCAGGAGCACCCGGGGCTGCAGTGGGGACCGCCGCCCTCCCCTGCTGGCCGGGGCGGGGCCCGGGGCCGAGCGCTACGACTCCTGCGTCAACTGCGTGGTCAAGCCCACCATATACGTTCTCTTCGACAATGCGCAGTGTTACCCCTACTGGCTGATCGAGTACCAGGCTGTCAGCTGCATCATGATCGACTGATTTTAATGGCCAGGCGGGGGCAGCTCATCGTTTAAACACTGCCCACCTCCCTTCCACCTCCCCTCCAAACCCCACGACTTGTTCAGCTGCTGAGGGGCCTGGGGCCTACTTGAACTCTGACCTTTCGCCGTCAAAATGGGGCCTTCGAAATCCCCCTGGACTTGTTCAGCTAAGAGGCCTGGGGCCTACTTGAACTCTGACCTTTCGCCGTCAAAATGGGGCCTTCGAAATCCCCCTGGACTTGTTCAGCTACTAAGAGGCCTGGGGCCTACTTAAACTCTGACCTTTCGCTGTCGAAACGGGGCCTTCAAAAGATGCCGTGTTTGACGTCTGAATTGACTTTGTATCCACTTTATTTCTCCAAATATTTAATACAATTTATAATAGAAATTTATTTAAGTTAGTTGGCTTTTGTGCTATGAATTGACTTTGTATGAACTGTGTTGCTCCAGAAATATAATTTATAATAAAGGTATATTTTTTTAATTTAGTCATGATTTTTACTGTACATGTACAGGAGATGACAGACACACGGGCTGTACAGTACCAAAAGGAAAGTGAATCGCAATCAAGTTCTTAAAAATTTACCTCATAGATTTGTTTAGCAGACATAGAATTTACAGCACAGAAACAGGCCAATTGGCCCAACTGGTCTATGCTGGCAATTATGCTCTACATGAGCCTCCTCCCACCCCTACTACATCTCACTCCATCAACATATCCTTCTACTCCTTCCTCCCTCGTGTTTATCCAGCTTCCCCATAAACGCACCTGTTCTTTGCCTCAACCACTCCCTGTGGTAGCGAGTTCCACGTTCCCACCACCCTCTGGGTAAAGAGGTGTCTCCTGAATTCCCTGTTGGATTTATTAGTGACTATCTTATATTTATGGCCCCCTAGTTCTGGTCTCCCCCACAAGTGGAAATATCTCTACGTCGACCCTATCGAACCCCTTCATAATTTTAAAGACCACTATCGGGTTGCCTCTCACCTTTCTCTTTTCTGGGGAAGTGTCCCAGCCTGTTGAGCCTTTCAGTTCTTGTATCCTCCTTGTAAAAACATGTTGCACCTTCTCCAGTGCCTCTATATCCTTTTCATAATATGGAGACCAGAACAGTGCACAGTGCTCCAAGTGTGGGCTAGCCAAGGTAGATGGAGACCAGAACTGTGCACAGTGCTCCAAGTGTGGTCTAACCGAGGTATATGGAGACCAGAACAGTGCACAGTGCTCCAAGTGTGATCTAACCGAGGTATATGGAGTCCAGAACAGTGCACAGTGCTCCAAGTGTGATCTAACCGAGGTATATGGAGTCCAGAACTGTGCACAGTGCTCCAAGTGTGGTCTATCCAAGGTATATGGAGACCAGAACTGTGCACAGTGCTCCAAGTGTGGTCTAAATAAAGTTTGATACAAGTGTAACGTAACTTCTCTGCTTTTCAACTCTAATTCTCTCGAAATGAACCCCAGTGTTTTGTTTTTTATGACATTGTTAACCTGTGTTGCTATTTTTTAATGGTTTGTGAATATGTGCAGTAGTGCTTACAACCACTTCTAATTATGGATGGACAACATTCAGGCTGAAACATGACAAGTGTAATGTGCTCAACACACGGACACGGGATGTATTCCTTCAGCCATCAACACGAGGCTTCTTTATTCATTTCTGTTGTGTCCGTCAGAAGTAAGACACAAGACTGCAGGAGAACGGTACAACAGGTGTTTATTCAACGTGGCTCACTCTGGAACTGTACTGTACAGATTACTACTCAGTGCTATATACAGGTGTGGTCACTGCCGGTACTGCAGTATACATGAGCTGTAAAAAGTAGTTCTGCCCTTAAAGGTATATACATTACAATTCCTCCCCTTTTAGATTAACAGTACCATAACACTCATTTAACAATTAAATATCAAACTAATTACAATTAACACTTTTAACATACAACGTTAGCTGAAAATAGTCCATTTATATATTTAGTCTTTGGGGAGGCCTCCTGATCCTTTCTGGATAGCGCCTTTCCCGAGTGTCTCGCTCGTGGTGCGGAGGCGATTCTGGCACCCTGTCGTCGGTTGGTTCATCAGCTTCCGATGCTACTGTTTCTGGGGTAGATGCGACCTGTACGTCGGGTTCCTCACCAGGTACGTATGGGCGAGGCATGGGGTTGACTTGTTCCTGTGACTCTAGGATCTGGTCAGCACGGCGTCTCACGATGTTCTCCCCAACGTCCACTGTGTACATTAGTGGGCCCTGCCGTGTGCATATCGTTCCTGGCTGCCATTTTTCTGCTCGGTAGTCGCGGGCCAAGACTGGTTGCCCTACATTGAAGCTCCTTGTTGGCTTCTCATGGATGTGCTGGAATTGCTTACTCTCAACATCTCTCCGTACGTTTGGTCTGAGCAAATCCAGGTGCGATCTTAACCTTAGTGTTAGGGGGATTAAATACGTGGGGTTACGGGGATAGGGTGGGATATGTGTTGGTGTAGGGGTTACGGGGATCGGGTGGGATATGTGTCGGTGCAGGCTCGATGGGCCGAAATGGCCTCTATCTGCACTGTGGGGTTTCTGTGATTTCTGTGATTCTGTGATCATGGCTGGGGCCTGGTTGGTGACTGCATGCGTCGCATTCCGGTAGGCGAACAGGAAATTGTCCACCTTATGCTGCAGCGGAATGTTGTCATTGTACATAGCCTTTATTGCCTTCTTAAAGGTTTGTACGAACTTCTCAGCCAATCCATTTGTGGCTGGATGATACGGGGCGGATGTGTAATGCCTTACCCCATTCTTCTTCATAAACCTCCGGAACTCTTCGGACACAAACTGTGGTCCGTTATCGGAGCAAATCTGTTCTGGCAATCCGTTCCTGGCAAAAATGGTCCGTAGGACTGCAATAGTTTTCTCCGTGGTGGTGGAGGACATTTTGATGACCTCAGGCCATTTCGAGTGCGCATCCACGACTATTAAAAACATTGAGTCCATGAATGGACCAGCAAAATCAATATGCACCTGTTGCCATGGAGATGAGGGCCACTCCCATGGGTGTAGAGGGGCATGTGGTGGTGCATTTTGGACTTTCTGGCATCCTGAGCAGCTCTTGGTCAGGTCCTCGATTTGTTTATCGATTCCCGGCCACCACACATAAGCCCTGGCAAGGCTTTTCATTTTTACCCCTCCCAGATGACCCTCATGAAGCTCATTGAGCACTCTCTCCCTTAACTTGGGTGGAATTACCACTCGGGATCCACACATCAAGGTCCCCCGGCATACTGACAGCTGTTCTCTCCTTGTAGAGAATGCTGGCAACAGTGAGTCGCCATGTGCTGGCCATTCCTTCACTGTCAAATCATATACCCGAGACAGTGTCGGGTCATTTCGGGTTTCCTTTTCTATACGAGCGTTAGTTACCGGTAGGTATTCAACTATAGTCGAAAGAAATATTTCGACAGGATCCACTGCTGGTGCTTCCTCCGCAGTAGGCAGTGGCAGGCGTGATAGCCCATCAGCATTTCCATGCTGTTTCGTGCCCTTATATTCAATCTCATAGTGGTGCGCCCCTAGAAAGAGTGACCATCTTTGTAGTCGTTGCGCAGTCATCACCGGAACGCCCCCCTTCGGATTAAAAATGGAGACAAGAGGCTGGTGATCAGTCAGCAAGGTGAATTTCTGCCCGTGCAGATAGTGATTGAACTTTTTCACTCCCCACACTAGGCTGAGGGCCTCCCTGTCAATCTGGGCGTAGTTACGCTCGGCTGAGGTTAGTGATCGTGACGCAAAGGCTATTGGCCTCTCTGAGCCATCCGAGAATTTGTGCGACAGCACCGCTCCAATGCCATAGGGTGACGCATCACACGCCAACCAAATTGGTAGTGCTGGGTTGAAATGGGCCAATACCTCTTTCGATGTGATTAGTGTTTTGCTCTTCTGGAAAGCTCGTTTACATTCGTCACTCCACTTCCATGGCATTCCAGTTTGCAGTAGGGTGTTCAGTCGGTGTAGTATTGTAGACAAATTTGGCAAGAACTTATGGTAGTAGTTTACCAGCCCGAGGAACGACCTCAGTTGTGACATGTTTTCCAGTGCTGGATCCTTGACTACTGCCTCAACTTTTTCTGGGGACTTATGTAACCCCTCTTTATCGATAACGTGGCCACAATACGAGATCTGTTTTTTTAAAAACTCGCATTTGGGGCGGTTAGCTCAGAGCCCATATTCCTTCAATCTAGTGAGCACCTGCTCCAGGTTGGCGAGGTGATCACTGTCATTTTCGCCCGTGACCAGGATGTCGTCCAAATAACACTGGGTCCCTGGGATCCCTTGCAGGACTTGTTCCATTGCCCTCTGCCAAATAGCCGGAGCTGATGCTACCCCGAATACCAGCCGGTTGTATTGGTAGAGACCTTTATGGGTGTTGATTGTGAGCTATTTTTTTGAAGCTTCTTCTACCTCCATTTGCAGATACGCCTGGGCCAGATCAATCTTAGTGAAGCGTTTCCCTCCAGATAGCGAGGCGAAAACATCTACAATCCGCGGAAGTGGATATTGTACGGTGTGATGGACTGGGTTCACTGTTACCTTAAAGTCCCCACAGATGCGATTCTTCCTTGGTTCCCCAGGCGTGCTGCTCAACGACTTTTTCATCACAGGGATGATGGGTGTAGCCCACTCACTCCAGTCTACCTTGGACAGTACTCCTGAACGTTCCAAACTCTCCAGCGCTGCTTCGACGGCTGGGCGGATCGAATAAGGTACCGGTGTGGCCTTAAAAAAAATTTGGGGCTTGCGTTTTCTTCGATTTTAATTGTTGCTATCATGCCTTTTAGTGTTCCGCGTCCTTGCTGGAACACATCTTGCGCGCCGGTTAGTATCTTTGACAGTCGCCCAGGTGTGACGTCGTCATCCTTTTTGGCAGCCACAGTCAGTGCCTGTATGGAATGCCAATCTAGCTGTATTTTCCGGATCCATTCACGTCCCAGTAATGGTGGTCCTCCATCTTGCAATACATACAGGTCTAGTTTTGGTGTTTCCTTACCGTTATATATAACGGTCACCCTTATTTTCCCTTTCGGGTAGACTTTTTGCCCCGTGTATGTCTTCAAAATAATTTTTGTGTCTCTCAAGGGTATGTGTGAGAATAGCCGCTCGTAGTCCCGTCGGTTTATGACTGTTAGGGCTGATCCTGTGTCCAATTCCATTTTTACCTGGACTCCTGCTGTCTTGAGAGTGACCCAAATGGTTCGGTGATCCTCCGTTTTGATCACATTATGTAGTTTCAGACAACTCGGCTCCCTGCTTTCGGAGTCGGTATCACTCTTTTGTTCGTCTGAACTATTCTCCGTCACCTTATGTACATTCTTGTACTTTTCTTTTGGAGATTTCTTATTGCTGGTTTTCTTTCCCGACCTGCAGACTCGTGCTATGCGTCCTACTTTTCCACACTGTCTGCACACTTTGTCTTTGAACCAGCAATCATTGTGGTCGTGTGTTGTTCTGCCGCAGCGATACCACTTCTCTGTTCTGTATGACATTTCGTTTGTGCCATATTCTTGCGGTCTCTGTTGTATCTCTGCAGCGCCCCGTGCTGCTGCTTCATATGATACCGCAATGCTGAAAGCCTTGTCCAGCGTAAGGTCCTTTTCAGATAAAAGCCATTTCTGGTTTCCTTCACTTTGAAGCCCACACACATCTTGTCCCTTAAGGTATCTGCCAGTCCCGTTCCAAACTGGCAGTGTTTCAATAGTTTGCGCAGTTCTGTTAAATATTCAGCATTGCTTTCATCCTTATGCTGGTTCCATTTGTGAAACTTGAATCTTTCTGCTATCAGCAGCGGTGTGGGGTTTAAATGTTCCTGTAGTATCGTCACTATGTCTCCAAAACTCTCTTCCACTGGCTTCGCTGGGGTTACTAGATTTCGTAATAAGCCGTACGTCTTTGCACCCATTAAATTTAACAATACCGGCGCTTTCTTGTCATCTGACACCTCATTTGCCTTGCAGTACACCTCTATTCGTTCGACATATGTAGTCCAATCTTCGACTTCATTGTCAAATGCGGTGATACTGCCACTCTTCGGCATTTTGGGTGTGGTTTAAAATGGCGTCTCCCGCGCTTTCCTTTTCCTCCCGCTGCTGCCAACGCCGCTCTCGGCGGTCCTCATGGCAATGGCGGCGCCCTGTAGGTTTCGCGCGCTTCTCCTGCGCTGCTGCCAACGCCGCTCTCGGCGGTCCTCGTGGCAATGGCAGCACCTCGTGGGTTTCTGCGCGTCTCTCTCCCTCTCCTCGACGCTGCTCGGCCCCTGAACACCGGCTGCGCCCTGTGCGCTCTGCCCTCTCTCTCTCTCTCTCCCCCGTCGACGTTGCTCAGCCCTTTGCTGTGCCGCTTGGTCGGGCTCTAGCCCGCCGCTGTCCGGGAAGGGTCTGTGCACTACCTGTTGCCAGCCTGTTTCGCTGGACCACCATGACTGGAAAGCCAAGCCTGGCTCTCAACAGCCTCCCCCGCAATTTTCAAGTCTCTGCTGGATGACTGGGCGGTTGCCCCTGGTCGACGCCCGTGTCTCTGGCCTTGACCCCCAATCTACTGGTCTCCAGGAACGAATCCCCGGGAGGTGATGCAGAGTTGCAGGTAGGATCGAATTTGTCTCATCGCCAATGTTGTGTCCGTCAGTAGTAAGACACAAGACTGCAGGAGAACGGTACAACAGGTGTTTACTCAACGTGGTTCACTCTGGAACTGAACTGTACAGATTACTACTCAGTGCTATATACAGGTGTGGTCACTGCTGGTACTACAGTATACATGAGCTGTAAAAAGTAGTTCCCCCCTTAAAGGTATATACATTACAATTTCCTTTCTCTGTTTACTCTCCGTCGCCCCCTACCGGGGCGGAGGGTAACTATCACCACATCTCCCTTTCTAAACAGACTTTGAATACTATTCCTTTACTATTAACATTTCAAATGACCTTCTTTCAAACCATTACTTTTTTACTGTGCTTAAGAAATAACAAACTCTAACAAACATAACATCTCTAATGCACAATGCATCACTTCCTTTTTTTATTTTGGAGAAACACGAATAATGCAAGCAGAGTAAGCTTGGAGGGACAAGGTGACGGCCTGAACCCTCCACCAAGTACCTCGGGTATTATTCTGACCCAATCAGGTGTCTTGGTTCCTAAGCTATTCATGTTGCAAAGTCCTGGAGGTATGAAGGAGGATTGCGGACCCTTTCAGGGTATCGTCTGGAACCCGATGGAGGTGGGGTATCCCCTGTGGGTGGAGGAGACGGAGGTGGGGTATCCCCTGTGGGTGGAGGAGTTCCAGGACCCGCATCCCCATTGCAGTCATCGGGAACGGAAGGCTCATCAGCAGTATCTGGGGGCTGCTGGGTAAGTGCGAGGTGTCTGCGGTTCCTGCGAACAATCTTACCCTGGATATCAACCAGATACGATCTTGGGGTGTTGGCCTGTCCTTGCACAATGCCTCTTTTGCGGGAGTCACGTATCCACACATAGTCACCTGGAAGGAGTGGACACAAGGGCTTAGCTCTGTGGCGACTGTTAAAGTTGGCCTGTTGTCTTAGTTTAGATTGTTTGTCCTTGTCTGTAAAATTCTGGAGGTCGGGCCAGCCTGGGCATTGTTGTACTTTACGTTGTAGTTGACCGCTTAATCCAGGCCACCAGACAGAACACCTGGCTCGTGCTCTGCATTTTGTGAGCCCTTGATGGCCATCATGCAGTTTGTCCAGAATGTCTTTCTGCATTGATGCTGGAATGACCAACCGGCACCCTTGTAGCAGCAATCCTTGTGCAATAGTGAGGTCACCTGAAACGGCCACGTAAGATCTAAGAGCGTTGTCAAGTTTTGCATGATCTGGCCAGCCCTCACGGCAGTATGTGAAGACCTGACTGTTGAATCTGTGATTCTTAAAGTATGATGTTTTCCAATAACTAGACGGAGGCTGTAAATTAACAATCAACAGGTGTTTACTGGCGGAGGGTAGTCTAAAGACTAACAGTACAGATGCCTGCTCAAGGCTTATATACAGGTGTGGTCACTGCCGGTACTACAGTATACAGGAGCTGTAAAAGTAGTTCTCTCTTAAAGGTACATACACTACAATTCCTCCCCTTTTAGATTAACAGTGCCCATAACATTCAAATAACAGTTAACACTTTAACATGCACTTTAAACTGAAATAGTCCATTTATAGATTCAGTCTTTGGGGCGGCTTCCTGATCCTTTCGGGATAGCGCCTTTCCTGAGGTTCTTGTTCTTGGTGCGGAGGCGATTCTGGCCCCCTTTTCATCGGTTAGTTCATCAGTTTCCGCTGCTACTGTTTCTGAGGTAGATGCTACCGGTATGTTGGGTTCATCCCCAGGTACGCGAGACATGGGGTTGACTCGTTCCTGTGACGCTAGGATCTGGTCGCCGTGGCGTCTCACAATGTTCTCCCCGACATCCACTGTGTACATTAATGGCTCCTGCCGTGTGCATATCGTTCCGGGTTGCCATTTCTCTGTTCGGTAGTCGCGGGCCAAGACTGGTTGTCCTACATTGAAGCTCCTTGTTGGCTTCTCATTGATGTGCTGGAATTGCTTATCCTCAACATTTCTTCGCACATTTGGTCTGAGCAAGTCCAGACGAGATCTCAACCTTCGGTTAAAGAACATCATGGCCGGGGTCTGGTTGGTAACTGCATGTGTCGCATTTCTGTAGGCTAACAGGAAATTGTCCACCTTATGCTGTAGTGGAATTTCATCATCGCACATGGCCCTTATCGCCATTTTAAAGGTTTGTACGAACCTCTCAGCCAATCCATTTGTGGCTGGATGATACGGGGCGGATGTGTAATGCCTTACCCCATTCCTTCTCATAAATTTCTGAAACTCTTCGGACACAAACTGTGGTCCGTTATCAGAGCAAATCTGCTCTGGCAAGCCGTTCCTGGCAAATATGGTCCGTAGGACTGCAATCGTTTTCTCTGTAGTGGTTGAGGACATTTTGATCACCTCAGGCCATTTCGAGTGCGCATCCACTGCTATTAAGAACATTGAGTCCATGAATGGATCAGCAAAATCAATATGCACCCGTTTGTTGTGTATGTACCTTTAAGGGAATAACTGGTCTTAGGCTGCAGTACCGGCAGTGACCACCCCTGTATAAAAGGCCCTAGCAGGCTTCTGTAGTTTCAGTTTCAAGCTGCCTCTTGTTCAGTAAAGTACCTGTTAAACTGTTCTCCCGAAGTCCGTGTATTATTGAGGCGCGGACTTTACAGTGGCGACGAGTAAGTTCGAACTCACCTGCAGTGTGGCATCATCTCACGGGGATTTCGCCTGAAAGGAAGGTCCTGGAAGGTCGTAGTCTGAGCAACGGGCGTCGACCGAGGGCAACCGCCCAAAGAATCCATCGGTGTTTGGAGAATTGCGGGAGAGACTGTGGTTCCAGTGAAACGTGCTGGTAGCAGGTAGCGCGCTGACCCTTCCGGACTGCGGCGGGCTCAAGCTCGATCGAGCGGCTCTACAAATCGGGCCGCGCAGCGTCGCCGGGAAACGAAAACAAGAGAGAGAGGGTGGAGCGCACAGGGCGCGGTCGGTGCTCGAGAACAGGACAGCGGAGAGAAACTAAACGGGGGGGAAGGAAAGCGAGACGCGCCGAAGCTGCGGGTCGCCGCCATTACCCCGTAGAACGCTAGGAGCAGCGTGGCAGTAAGGGGAAGAAGCAAAAGCGCGGGAGGCGCCATTTTATCCCGTTGGGGAAGAAGCAAAAGCGCGGGAGGCGCCATTTTATTCCACTGGGGTAGAAGCAAAAGCGCGGGAGGCGCCATTTTAAATCGCCCAAGATTCCGAAAAGTGGCAGTATCACTGCTTTCGACAACAAGGTAGAAGACTGGACCACGTATGTGGAAAGAATTGAAGTGTACTGCAAGGCAAATGAGGTGGCCGATGGAAAGAGGGCGTTGGTATTATTAAATCTGATGGGTGCGAATACGTACGGCCTATTGCGAAATTTAATTACCCCAGCTAAACCAATGGAGAAAAGTTTTGAGGAGATTGTTCATATCTTACAGGAACACCTGAGCCCTACACCACTGCTGATAGCAGAAAGATTCAAGTTCCATAAAAGAAACCAGCACAAAGATGAGAGCAATGCTGACTATCTTACGGAACTATGCAAGTTATCGAAGCACTGCCAGTTCGGAGCAGGACTGGCAGACACCTTACGGGATAAGTTTGTCTGCGGGCTCCAGAGTGAAGGAACCCAGAAACAACTACTTTCAAAAAAGGACCTGACGCTAGAACAGGCTTTCAGCGTGGCAGTATCCTACGAAGCAGCAGCACGGGGAGCTGCGGAAATACAACAGAAACCACAAGAATACAGCGCTAACGAAATGGCGTATGGAGCAGAAAAGTGCTATCATTGCGGCAGAATAACCCATGAGCAGAAGGACTGCTAGTTTAAAGACAAAATATGCAGGCAATGCGGGAAGATGGGACATATAGCAAGAGTCTGCAGGTCGGGAAAGCAGACCAACATGACAAGAACTGCTAAGGAACAGTACAGGAAAGTAAAGAAACTGACAGATAGTAGTTCAGAAGATCAGGAGAGTGATAAGGACTCCGAGAGCAGGCGACTAAGTTGTTTAAAGCTACACAATGTGATCGCAAAAGAAGATCACCGAACCATTTGGGTCACCCTCATGATAGCAGGGTCCCCAGTGAAGATGGAATTGGATACAGGATCAGCCCTAACTGTCATGAATCAACGAGACTATGAGCGGCTATTCTCACACATACCCTTAAAGGACACGTCCATTGTATTGAAGACATACACGGGGCAAAAGGTCTACCCCAGAGGAAAAATAAGGGTGCCAGTTGAATATAACGGAAAGGAAACTCAGAAACTATACATGTATATACTACGAGATGGAGGACCACCATTATTGGGACGTGAATGGATCCGAAGACTACAATTGGATTGGCATTCCATTCTGGCACTAACTGTGACTGACAAAAAAGATGATGACGTCGCACCTGGACGTCTGTCACAAATTCTATCTGACGCAGAAGAGGTGTTCCAACAAGGACTTGGGACTCTAAAAGGAGTAAAGGCAACCATAAAGATTGAGGATAACGCAACCCCAAAATTTTTCAAGGCCAGACCGGTGCCATACGCGATACACCCAGCTGTGGACGCTGAACTGGAGAGTCTGGAGCGTTCGGGGGTGCTGTCTAAGGTGGACTGGAGCGAGTGGGCCACACCCATCGTTCCTGTAATGAAGAAAGCATTGAGCAGCACGCCTGGGGAGCCAAGGAAGGTTCGCATCTGTGGGGACTTCAAGGTGACTGTGAACCCAGTCCTGCACACAGTACAGTATCCGCTTCCGCGGATAGAAGATATTTTCGCCTCACTATCTGAAGGGAAATGTTTTACAAAGATTGACCTGGCTCAAGCGTATCTACAAATGGAGGTGGAAGAAGCATCTAGGAAACACCTCACGATAAACACTCACAAAGGCCTTTACCAGTACAATCGACTGGTACTTGGGGTAGCATTGGCCCCAGCTATGTGGCAGAGGGCAATGGAACAAGTCCTGCAAGGGATCCCGGGGACCCAGTGTTATTTGGACGACATCCTGGTTACGGGCGAAAATGACAATGAACACCTTGCCAACCTGGAACAGGTGCTCACGAGATTACAGGAATATGGGCTACGAGCCAACCGTCCCAAATGCGAGTTCTTCAGGAGACAAATCTCGTATTGTGGCCACATGATTGATGAGGAAGGGTTGCATAAGTCGCCGGACAAGATTGAGGCTGTAGTCAAGGCTCCAGCACCAGAAAATGTGTCACAACTGAGGTCGTTCCTCGGGTTGGTGAACTACTACCATAAGTTCTTGCCGAATTTATCTACAATTCTGCACCCACTGAATGCCCTCCTTCAAACTGGTGTAACATGGAAATGGAGTGATGAGTGTAAGCGTGCCTTTCAGGAATGTAAATGCCAAATCACTTCAAAAGAAGTATTGGCCCACTACAACCCAACACTACCGATTCGGTTGGCATGTGATGCGTCACCTTACGGCATTGGAGCGGTGCTGTCTGTGATGAAATATTTCCATTCATCACTGCCTGTGACTGAGATCGGTTTCAGTGCCATTTCCCTTCCCCCAGACCTCATTGTATTGTGTACTGGAATGTGCTGTATTGTATACTGGAATGTGCTGGAATGTGCTGTGTGTAGGGCTCCGCCCATACCTGGCCCCATTTGTAAGCTAGCTCAGTCTGGCCTCAGTCTCCAGAAGGACAACATCTCTCTCGCTTACGTGTTACGTTCTAAGTTAATAAAAGCCTTGTTTTTGTTCTGCTAACTTCGAGTCTCGGAATTATTGAGGCACATCAATTTTATTAACTTATTTTTCAACACTATGGATCAACTCCTGAAACCCGAACGTTTGGATTTGGATCAACATGCTCCGGACGCATCAGCACGCTTCGGACACTGGTTTGAGTGTATGGAATTCTTCCTGGACAATTCCGCAGCCGTCAAAGACGCTACGGACGCTGCGAGGATGAGACTTGGAATTCTGCGGAATTGGGTAAGCCACCGGGTTTACCCCCTCATCCAAGACGCCGAGACGTACCTGGCCGCCTGCGACATCTTAAAGGCGCATTACCAGCAGCCTACGAATGAGATGTATGCTAGGCACCTGCTCGCCACCCGCGCACAGCGACCTGGGGAATCGGTGAAGGAGTTCCTAAGCACCCTGAAAATGCTTGACAAAGACTGCAAGTGCCGAAATGTAAAAGCCGCAGTGTACACTGACGAGCTTGTTCGCGATGCCTTCATCACAGGCCTCAGCTCCACTTACATCCGGCAAAGACTGCTGGAAAAAACGGGGTTGGACCTGAAACCGGCTGCGGGCACCGCGCGATCCCTGGATGTGGCCCAGAGAAACTCGGACGCCTACTCTTCAGCCCGCGCCGTCCACGCCGCCACGTGTGCACCGAGGGCGCCGCCATCTTGGAAGGCATCTTCCCGCCCGACAGCCCGACACCGGCTGGGCCCCGCTCTCCCCCCCAGAAGCCCTACGACAGCCGCGACGCGTCAGGGACCCAACTGCTACTTCTGCGGGCAGCCAAAGCACACCAGAAACCTGTGCCCGGCGAAAGGCACCACCTGCTTTAAGTGCGGTAAGAAGGGGCACTTCGGGAAGGTGTGCAGAGGGAACCCCGCCGGAAAGCCAACCGCCGGAAAACCCGCCACCACCGCGTGTGCGCCGTGGGAGCGGCCATCTTGGACGCCATCTTGCCCGACCTCGTGGGGTCCGCCATCTTGTGAGCAGACAGCATGGACGCCATCTTGTATCGATCAGGGCCCTACAGTGGCATCCGTCACAGTGGACCAGACCAGGCCGCACCCGCTATCCAGATCAATGGTGGACATCAAGGTAAACGGGTGCCGGGTTAAATGCTTAATTGACAGTGGAAGCACGGAGAGCTTTATCCACCCAGAACTGGCACAACAACTCTCCCTAAAGGTGGTCCCTACTCAGGGTACCATCTCTATGGCTGACAAAGCCCAGACATCGACCATTCTGGGTTACTGCACGGTACAATTGTGCGTTAACGGAACTGTATATGATAATTTTAAAGTATTAATCATGAAGAACCTATGTGCGAGCGTGATCTTGGGCCTGGATTTCCAGTGCAACCACCAAAGCATCACGCTCAAGTACGGTGGGTCCCAGCCACCCCTCACAGTGTGCGGTCTGGCTACCCTGAAGGTAAAGCCGCCTTCGCTATTCGCGAACCTTACCCCTAACTGCCGGCCAATAGCGACCAAAAGCAGGAGGTACAGCTGGGAGGACAGGCGGTTTATCGCGACCGAGGTAGACAGGCTCCTGAAAGAGCGCATTATTGAACGCAGCAACAGCCCGTGGCGCGCCCAAGTGGTAGTGGTAAGGGGTAGCGAGAAGAAACGGATGGTGATCGACTATAGTCAAACGATCAACGGGTACACCCTACTAGACGCCTACCCGCTACCCCGCATATCAGAAATGGTGAACCAAATCGCCCAATACCGGGTGTTCTCCACCATCGACCTCAAGTCAGCGTACCACCAGCTCCCTATCAGACCAGAGGACCGCCCGTACACCGCCTTCGAGGCGAACGGACGCCTCTACCAATTCCTCAGAGTCCCCTTTGGGGTAACGAATGGGGTTTCGGTCTTCCAGAGGGAGATGGACCGCATGGTCGATGACCACCACTTGCAGGCAACCTTCCCCTACCTCGACAACGTCACCATCTGTGGTCACAACCAGCAGGATCACGACTCGAACCTCGAGAGGTTCCTGAAAACCGCACAAAAACTCAACCTCACCTACAACGAGGACAAGTGCGTTTACAACACCACGCGCCTCTGCATACTAGGCAGCGTGGTGGAGAATGGGGAAATCGGACCAGACCCCGACCGATTGCGCCCCCTACGGGAGCTGCCTCTGCCCAACACTCCCAAAGCCCTGAAAAGGTGCCTGGGGTTATTTTCTTATTATTCCCAATGGGTCCCCAACTACTCCGACAAAGCCCGCCCCCTCTTGAAAGCATCCTCTTTCCTGCTCTCTGCTGAGGCCCACGCCGCCTTCAAAAGCATTAAGCAGGATATTGAGCGGGCCACGCTACAGGCAGTGGACGAGAACACTCCATTTCAAGTGGAAAGTGATGCGTCTGACTTCGCCTTGGCGGCCACCCTCAACCAGGCGGGGCGGCCCATAGCTTTCTTCTCGAGGACCCTCCAAGGGCCCGAGATCAGACACTCCTCCGTGGAAAAGGAGGCCCAAGCCATCGTGGAGGCAGTGCGCCACTGGCGCCACTACCTTGCCGGCAAACGCTTCACCCTACTTACCGACCAGCGGTCGGTAGCGTTTATGTTCAATAATAAACAGAGGGGGAAGATTAAAAATGATAAGATTCTTAGGTGGCGGATCGAGCTCTCCACCTTCGAGTACGACATCATTTACCGGCCAGGGGCCCTTAACGAATCCCCTGACGCCCTCTCACGAGGGATGTGTGCCAGCGCCACCGGGGATCGGCTACAGACCCTCCACAACGACCTCTGCCACCCAGGGGTCACGCGGCTGTTCCACTTCATAAAGTCCCGTAACTTACCCTACTCGATTGAGGAAGTTCGGTCCCTGACCAGGAGCTGCCGCACTTGCGCTGAGTGCAAGCCTCGGTTCTACCGCCCAGATAGAGCCCACTTAATCAAAGCTACACGGCCCTTTGAGCGGCTCAGCTTAGATTTCAAGGGCCCCCTCCCGCCCGTCGACCGCAATGTTTACTTCCTGAACATTGTGGACGAATACTCCCGGTTCCCATTCGCCTTCCCCTGCCCAGACATGACCAGCGCCACGGTCATTAAATGCCTCAACAGCCTGTTCTGCCTGTTCGGTATGCCGAGCTACATCCACACGGATAGGGGGGCGTCCTTCATGAGTGAAGAGCTACGCCAGTACATGCTGTCCAGGGGGATCGCCACAAGCCGTACCACCAGCTACAACCCCCGGGGTAACGGCCAAGTGGAGCGAGAGAACGGGACAGTATGGAAAGCAGTCACTCTAGCTCTAAGGACCAAGGGCCTCCCTATCTCCCGCTGGCAGGAAGTCCTCTCGGATGTGCTCCATTCGATACGGTCGCTATTGTGTACGGCCACTAATACCACGCCTCATGAACGAATGTTTGTCTTTCCCCGGAAATCCACCTCAGGCGTACCCATGCCATCATGGCTCTCCACCCCAGGTCCGGTACTCGTGCGAAGGCATGTGAGGGGCCACAAGACGGACCCTCTCGTGGAGCCAGTACACCTACTCCACGCCAACCACCAATACGCATATGTCCGGCACGCCGACGGAAGGGAGGACACCGTGTCCATAAAAGACGTCGCCCCAGCCGGCATCGACAACAACCACGGCAATAGCGGCAACGACGATCACAGCAACTCTTACCCACCCACTACTCTTTCATCACCCCCGGAAGAACACCGACCAACGGCACCCCCACCAACTACCCCTTCAACAACCCTGGCGGCACCCCCGGCAGAGACCCAGGAGGCTACCGGGGACACCCAGCCGACACCCGCGGCACCGCAACAGCCACGTCGGTCGCAGAGGACTATCAAACCCCCGAACAGACTAAATCTATAGAAGGGGTGAATGTGATGAAATATTTCCATTCATCACTGCCTGTGACTGAGATCGGTTTCAGTGTCATTTCCCTTCCCCCAGACCTCATTGTATTGTGTACTGGAATGTGCTGTATTGTATATTGGAATGTGCTGGAATGTGCTGTGTGTAGGGCTCCGCCCATACCCGGCCCCGTTTGTAAGCTAGTTCAGTCTGGCCTCAGTCTCCAGAAGGACGACATCTCTCTCGCTTACGTGTTACGTTCTAAGTTAATAAAAGCCTTGTTTTTGTTCTGCTAACTTCGAGTCTCGGAATTATTGAGGCACATCACTGTCACACAAATTCTGTGACGGTTCAGAGAGGCCAGTAGCCTTTGCATTGTGCTTGCTAACCTCAGCCGAGCGTAACTACACCCAGATTGACAGGGAGGCCCTCAGCCTGGTGTGGGAGGTGAAGAAGTTCAATCACTATCTGCACGGGCAGAAATTCACCCTACTGACTGATCATCAACCCCTGGTCTCAATTTTTAACCCAAAGAAGGGCGTTCCGGTGATGACGGCGCAACGGCTGCAAAGATGGTCACTTTTCTAGGGGCACATCAGTATGACATAGAGTACAAAGGTACGAAACAACATGGAAACGCTGATGGGCTGTCGCGCCTACCGTTGCCTATGGCGGAAGAAGCACCTGCAGTGGACCCTGTGGAGATATTCCATGCGACCATAGTCGAATGTTTGCCCGTTACAAACGCAAGTATTGAGAAGGAAACCCGAAATGACCCGACACTCTCTCGGGTCTATGATTTGACGGTGAAGGGATGGCCAGCATATGGCGACTCACTGTTGCCAGCATTCTCGCCAAGGAGGGAGCAGCTGTCAGTGTGCCGGGGAACCTTGGTGTGTGGATCCCGATTGGTAATTCCACCCAAGTTGAGAGATAGAGTACTCAATGAGCTTCACGAGGGTCATCTGGGAGGGGTAAAAATGAAGAGCCTAGCCAGGGCGTTTGTGTGGTGGCTGGGAATCGATAAAGAAATCGAGGATATGACCAAGAAATGCACAGGATGCCAGAAGGTCCAAAACGCTCCACCACAGGCCCCGCTACATCCATGGGCGTGGCCCTCATCTCCATGGCAACGGGTACACATTGATTTCGCTGGTCCATTTATGGACTCAATGTTTCTAATCGCTGTGGACGCCCATTCGAAATGGCCAAAGATCATTAAAATGTCCTCCACCACCACGGAGAAAACTATTGCAGTCCTAAGGACCATCTTCGCCAGGAATGGGTTGCCAGAACAGATCTGTTCCGACAATGGCCCACAGTTTGTGTCTGAGGATTTCCGGAGGTTCCTGAAGAATAATGTGGTGAAAC
The DNA here is from genome assembly GCF_052327205.1 of Somniosus microcephalus. Classification (NCBI taxonomy): domain Eukaryota; kingdom Metazoa; phylum Chordata; class Chondrichthyes; order Squaliformes; family Somniosidae; genus Somniosus; species Somniosus microcephalus. Next base: position 20,199,461 of record NW_028225181.1, on the reverse strand, counting down.
ACTACACATCTGCCCCATATCATCCAGCCACAAATGGATTGGCTGAGAGGTTTGTTCAGACCTTTAAAAAGGCCATAAAGGCAATGTATAATGACGACATACCACTGCAACACAAGGTGGATAACTTCCTGTTTGCTTACCGGAATGCGACACATGCAGTAACCAACCAAACTCCAGCCGTACTGTTTTTCAACCGGAGACTAAGATGTCGCTTGGATTTGCTCAAACCAAACATAAGACGAGATGTTGAGGATAAGCAGTTCCAGCACATAAATGAGAAGCCAACCAGGAGCTTCAAGATAGGGCAACCAGTCTTGGCCCGCGACTACCGAACAGAAAAATGGCAGCCAGGAACGATATGCACACAGCAGGGACCACTAATGTACACAGTGGACGTTGGACAGAGCATCATGAGACGCCATGCTGATCAGATTCTAGAGTCACAGGAACAAGCCAAACCTGTACCACAAGCATGTGTACCTGGTAATGAGCCCGAAGTACAGATTGCGTTTACCTCAGAAGCAGTGGTATTGGAAGCTGACGAACCAACTAATGACAATGAGCCAGAATTGACTCCACCGCCAGAACAGGATACTCGAGAAAGGCGCTATCCAGTCCGGATCAGGAAGCCTCCTCAAAGACTGAACTTATAAATGACTATTTCCGTTGATGTATCTATTACTGAGAAAATTGTAATTAGTTATTATTTAGTTGTTAAATGAATGTTATGTACTGTTTATCTAAAAGGGGAGGAATTGTTGTGTATGTACCTTTAAGGGAATAACTGGTCTTAGGCTGCAGTACCGGCAGTGACCACCCCTGTATAAAAGGCCCGAGCAGGCTTCTGTAGTTTCAGTTTCAAGCTGCCTCTTGTTCAGTAAAGTACCTGTTAAACTGTTCTCCCGAAGTCCGTGTATTATTGAGGCGCGGACTTTACACCGTTGCCATGGAGAGGAGGGCCACTCCCATGGGTGTAGAGGGGCATGTGGTGGTGCATTTTGGACCTTCTGGCATCCTGAGCAGCTCTTTGTTAGGTCCTCAATTTGTTGATCGATCCCTGGCCACCACACATAAGCCCTAGCAAGGCTTTTCATTTTCACCCCTCCCAGATGGCCTTCGTGAAGCTCATTGAGCACTCTCTCCCTTAACTTGGGTGGAATTACCACTCGGGATCCACACATCAAGGTCCCCTGGCATATTGACAGCTGTTCTCTTCTGGATGAGAATGCTGGCAACAGTGAGTCGCCATATGTTGGCCATCCCTTCACCGTCAAATCATATACCCGAGACAGTGTCGGATCATTGCAGGTCTTCTTCTCTATATCCGCGTTAGTTACTGGCAATCGTTCAATTATCGACGAATAAAATATTTCGATAGGGTCCACTGCTGGTGCTTCCTCCACAGTAGGCAGTGGCAGACGTGATAGCCCATCAGCGTTTCCATGCTGTTTCGTGCCCTTATACTCTATTTCATATTGGTTCGCCCCTAGAAAAAGGGACCATCGTTGTAGCCGTTGTGCAGTCATCACCGGAACGCCCTTCTTTGGATTAAAGATGGAGACAAATGGTTGGTGGTCAGTCAGCAAGGTGAACTTCTGCCCATGCAGATAGTGGTTGAATTTTTTTACTCCCCATACTAGGCTGAGGACCTCCCTGTCGATCTGGGCGTAGTTGCGCTCGGCTGAGGTTAGTGACCGAGACGCAAAGGCTACTGGCCTCTCCAACCCGTCTGGGAATTTGTGCGACAGCACTGCTCCAGTACCATAGGGTGATGCATCACATGCCAACCGAATTGGTAGTGCTGGGTTGAAATGGGCCAACACCTCTTGTTCTGCCCTCGCAACGCGATTCTATGCAGAGCTAGACAGATAGCGAACAACTCGATATCTTCCAATAAAATCACAAGGCTTGACTTTTCTTGTAACGCTTTACTGAACGATTCTAATTGTAAAACTGAAATACAACACAGAAATGGAAGCACACATTAGTATACAGGCGCATAACTGATATGTATACACAGATTTAGGTACGCCTGAGCAACACAGTACATTTAGTAAACTGGGAGGCATTCTCTTTAAATTAGCCCTGTACATAGTGTATGAAAATACAGCTACTAGTTAATCAGCTAGGCAGAGAAAAGTTACAACTAAACATTTTCTACAACATACAGTGCACATTAATCATCTATAGCATTCTAGAATACTCACAGACAAACAATTTCCAAGACTCAAGCATGGGGACAATACAACTGCCCGGAGCCTGTGCTGCTGTAGGAGCACCGTGGTGTAGGTCTGTGTCCCAGCAAGGACTCCACGAGGACTACGTAGCAGTCCTGTGGGGAGCGTGATGACCTCATCACGCTCGGTAGCGTTGTCCGCGCTTGGGGCGTCACGTGATGCGCGTGGTCGCGTTTCTGGCCGTGGAGGCCGAAGTCGGGAGCAGGAGCTGGAGGCCAGGCTGAGCCGATGCTTGCCGCGGGAGCGGAAGATCGCGTCGCTCCCGGCGGCTGGTAGATGCGGCCGAAGACGCTAGGCCGGGCTGTGCCGGCAGCCTTTCTGGAAGGCCGAGTCGGGCCGGCAGCCGCCTCACGCACGTCACGTCGTACGTGCCGTGACGTCAGCGCGCTACGTTGTACGTGACGTGACGTCAGCACGCTAAGGCGCGTCTTAAAGGGGCAATGGCCCTAAAAGGTAAGTTAAAGGGGCAACGGCCCCAACAGGTAGGTTATACATATATAAGTAAGTTAAATACATACAGTGAGGTTAAGTTAGAGGGAGAGGCAGCACACTCCCCGCTTGGTACAATTCCATTTGTACCACTACAGATACAAGATAACCTGGAGAAAACGTCCTTTGGCTGCCACACGCTCAGAGTCCGTTCTCTAGATTACTTCAGAAAGGAGGATCTCTGAGACTGGCCTCAGAAACACTTTGATAGGCCCCTCCTTGACAATCTTCACCTCCACCTTGCGGACCCTCTTGTCCCTGGTCGGCAGAGTTTTGACAACCAGGCCCACTGGCCATTCATTTCTGCGTGCTTGGCTGTCTTTCAGCAAGACAACGTCTCTCACTTTGACGTTTGGCTTGTCTTCTGTCCATTTCCTACGGCTCTGTAGGGTGGACAAATACTCTCCTCTTTGCTTGGGGAATGTCTGTCCCTCTTCAAGACATTTGGATTCCTCCTTGAAGACATCATGCTGGACAGAGCGAATGATCACACCTTTGGCTTGTGAAGGCTCACTTGTGCTGGATACTTCTTTAGAACATTTCCATCCTTTGCATTCTATGTTGTCCGAATTCCCCTTGAAGGATGCTGCTACATGAATGAGTCGGGCTGTGGTTCGGCAGAGTGTTCTCCAGCTTGAGAATCGCTCGAAGCTTTGTGAGCCCAACTGAGATTCTGAGGCTTTGGTGACCAGGGTCATAACTTCTGGCCGAATCTCAGTATCAGCTTCAGGCTCCACAAGGGTGAAGGGATTGGGCTCAGGAGTCTCCTCTGTGTTGACATTAGACAGGAAAGAGGGGCCCGAGAACCAACTGCTTTGCTGTAGGTGTGCTGCTGGTATAGACCTGGTAGCATGGTCTGCAGGGTTCAGGTCTGTGGAGACATAGCACCACTGGTCAGGGTGAGTGGATCGTCTGATACGAGTCACCCGGTTGGAAACATACACGTAAAACCTTCTTGTGGAGTTGTGGATGTAACCAAGTACAATCTTGCTGTCCGTGAAGAACTTGACGGCGCCCACATCGATGTCAATCTTGTCTCTGATCAACTGTAGGTTCCATTTTGCTTCTTTTTCTGGGAGGAGTGGAGCATCCCACTCACTCTGATCCGATGAGAGTTCCCGTACTAATGCTTTTCCTTGCATTGTTATGGGAGCTACGAACCCCAAAGGGTCGTACAAACTGTTGACTGTGGACAGGATGTCTCTCCGTGTGAATGGCCTTTCTTCACGGGACACCAGGAATGTGACGCTGTCTGTTTCCAGGTTCCAGGAGAGCCCCAGGCGCCGTTGAAGGGGGGGAGGATCCACTCCAAGGTGCAAATCCTTCAGATCCTTGGCACGGTCCTCTGCGGGGAAGGCTTCCATCACCTGTCCACTGTTCGATGCTACCTTGTGTAGTCTCGGGTTGGACTCTTTCCATGGCCAACAACTTTCAGGACGGCCATCTAACTCCAGAAGGCCCAAACTCAACAACTCTCGGCGGATAAGGCACCCAGCGAGGTCCTGTGTACCCTGTGGCTCGGGTGGGGACTGCTTGGCCGGATTGGCCGAGTGCTGTGGAGGTCTATGTAGGTAAGTCTTGCTTGTTTCTTCTCCTTTAAGCTCAGTGTCTCCAAAAACAGGCTGTTTGCTACTGTGTTGAGTAGCTGGTTCTGCGTTGAGATAGTTGGATGTTTCCTTGGAGAACAATTTGGAGTGTTGTTGGACACACTCACTTGTACGTTGCACTGGGCTGAGGGGCTGTCCCAGAACATATGTTTCCTGGCTGGGCTCCCCGCCTTCGTTCTCCTCACCTTCTTCATAAGCTGCGGCTTTAGCTTTAGCGGCAGCGGCAGCTCTCTGGCTTTGGAGAATGTGGAGACTGGCAGCGAGGTCAGCTCTCTGCTTCATAACCCTAGCTTCTTTTTCAGCAAGGGCCAATTGAGCCTGGGCAGCCTTTGCCTTGGCACGTGCTTTGGCGGCTGCAGAAGCTGTCGATGACGACGGTCTGCTGGACTGCCGAGATGATCTAGTGGATACTTTAGAGGACTGTGCTGTCTGCTTCATCACACTAGCGTCGAGGTCAGCTCTCTGCTTCATCACACTAGCGTCGAGGTCGACTCTCTGCTTCATAAGGTCAGCTTTCTGCTTCATCATACTAGCTTCGAGGTCGGCTCTCTGCTTCATAAGGTCAGCTTCTTTTTCAGCGAAGGACAATTGAGCCTGGGCAGCTTTTGCCTTGGCACGTGCTTTGGCGGCTGCAGAAGCTGTCGATGACGACGGTCTGCTGGACTGCCGAGATGACCTAGGGGATACTTTAGAGGGCTGTGACTTGGCATCGTTTGCTAGGAGAGGCTCATGCTTCTCGCTTGGCTGGTCGACGTCCTCTAGGGTATATTGTTTTCCTGAGCGTAGACTCATGGTAGCTGAGTGGTATCTTCCTGCGCTTGAGCCCGCTGTGCTGTTGTCTTTTTACTGTTCTGCCCTCGCAACGCGATTCTATGCAGAGCTAGACAGATAGCGAACAACTCGATATCTTCCAATAAAATCACAAGGCTTGACTTTTCTTGTAACGCTTTACTGAACGATTCTAATTGTAAAACTGAAATACAACACAGAAATGGAAGCACACATTAGTATACAGGCGCATAACTGATATGTATACACAGATTTAGGTACGCCTGAGCAACACAGTACATTTAGTAAACTGGGAGGCATTCTCTTTAAATTAGCCCTGTACATAGTGTATGAAAATACAGCTACTAGTTAATCAGCTAGGCAGAGAAAAGTTACAACTAAACATTTTCTACAACATACAGTGCACATTAATCATCTATAGCATTCTAGAATACTCACAGACAAACAATTTCCAAGACTCAAGCATGGGGACAATACAACTGCCCGGAGCCTGTGCTGCTGTAGGAGCACCGTGGTGTAGGTCTGTGTCCCAGCAAGGACTCCACGAGGACTACGTAGCAGTCCTGTGGGGAGCGTGATGACCTCATCACGCTCGGTAGCGTTGTCCGCGCTTGGGGCGTCACGTGATGCGCGTGGTCGCGTTTCTGGCCGTGGAGGCCGAAGTCGGGAGCGGGAGCTGGAGGCCAGGCTGAGCCGATGCTTGCCGCGGGAGCGGAAGATCGCGTCGCTCCCGGCGGCTGGTAGATGCGGCCGAAGACACTAGGCCGGGCTGTGCCGGCAGCCTTTCTGGAAGGCCGAGTCGGGCCGGCAGCCGCCTCACGCACGTCACGTCGTACGTGCCGTGACGTCAGCGCGCTACGTTGTACGTGACGTGACGTCAGCACGCTAAGGCGCGTCTTAAAGGGGCAATGGCCCTAAAAGGTAAGTTAAAGGGGCAACGGCCCCAACAGGTAGGTTATACATATATAAGTAAGTTAAATACATACAGTGAGGTTAAGTTAGAGGGAGAGGCAGCACACCTCTTTTGATCTGATCAATTCTTTGCACTTCTGGAAAGCTCGTTTACATTCGTCACTCCACTTCCATGGTACCCCTGTTTGCAATAGGGTGTTCAGTGGGTGTAATACTGTAGACAAATTTGGCAAGAACTTATGGTAGTAGTTTACCAGCCCGAGGAACGACCTCAGTTGTGACACATTTTCCGGTGCTGGAGCCTTGACTACTGCCTCAATCTTTTCAGGGGACTTATGTAACCCCTCTTTATCAATAACGTGGCCACAATACGAGATCTGCTTCTGGAAAAACTCGCATTTGTGGCAATTAGCTCATAGCCCATATTCCTTTAAATCTAGTGAGCACTTTCTCCAGGTTGGCGAGGTGATCACTGTCATTTTCGCCCGTGACCAGGATGTCGTCCAAATAACACTGGGTCCCTGGAATCCCTTGCAGGACTTGATCCATTGCCCTTTGCCAGTTGTATTGGTAGAGACCTTTATGAGTGTTGATCGTGAGGTATTGTTTCGAGGCTTCTTCTACCTCCATTTACAGGTACGCCTGGGCCAGATCAATTTTGGTGAAGCGTTTACCTCCAGATAGCGAGGCGAAAATATCCTCAATCCGTGGAAGCGGATATTGTACCGTGTGGAGGACTGGGTTCACTGTCACCTTAAAATCCCCACAGATGCGGACCTTCTTTGGTTCCCCAGGCGTATTACTCAACGACCTCTTCATTACAGGAACGATGGGTGTAGCCCATTCACTCCAGTCTACTTTGGACAGTACTCCTGAACGTTCCAACCCTTCCAGTTCTGCTTCGACGGCTGGTCGGATCGCATAAGGCACTGGTCTGGCCTTAAAAAACTTTGGGCTTGCATTTTCCTCTATTTTAATCGTCGCTGTTATGCCTTTTAGTGTTCCGAGTCCCTCCTGGAACACTTCTTGTGCGTCAGTTAGCATTTTTGACAGTCGTCCAGGTGTGACGTCGTCATCCTTTTTGGCCTCAACCTTCAGTGCCCGTATGGAATGCCAATCTAATTGTATCTTCCGGATCCATTCACGTCCTTGTAGTGGTGGTCCTCCATCTGGCAATACATATAGGTTCATTTTGGGTATTTCCTGGCCTTTGTATATCACGTTCACCCTTATTTTTCCTTTGGGGTAGACTTTTTGCCCTGTGTACGTCTTCAAGACAATCTCTGTAGCTTTCAAGGGTATATGTGAAAATAGCCGCTTGTAGTCCCTTTGGTTTATGACTGTTAGGGCTGATCCTGTGTCCAATTCCATTTTCACTTGGACTCCGTCTATCTTGAGCGTGACCCAGATAGCCTGGTGATCCTCCATTTTGATTACCTTATGTAGTTTCAGACAACCCAGCCCCTTGCTTCCGGAGTCTGTATCACTTTTCTGTTCGTCTGAACTACTGTCCATCACCTTATGTACCTTCTTGCTGCTGGTTTGCTTCCCTGACCTGCAGACTCTTGCTGTGTGTCCTGCTTTTCCACACTGTCTGCACACTTGGTCCTTGAACCAACAATCCTTCTGGTCATGTGTTGTTCTGCCGCAGCGATAACACTTCCCTGCTCCGTATGACATTTCATTGGTGACATATTCTTGCGGTCTCCGTTGTATCTCTGCAGCGACCCGTGCGGCTGCTTCATGTGATACTGCCATACTGAAAGCTTTGTCCAGCGTAAGATCCTTTTCTGATAGAAGCCGTTTCTGGGTTCCTTCACTTTGAAGCCCACACACAAACTTGTCCCTTAACGTATCTGCTAGTCCCACTCCAAACTGGCAGTGTTTCGATAGCTTGCGCAGTTCCGTTAAGTACTCAGCATTACTTTCGTCTTTATGCTGGTTCCTTTTGTGGAACTTAAATCTTTTTGCTATCAGCAGCAGTGTGGGGTTTAAGTGGTCCTGTAGGATTTCCACTATGCTTTCGAAACTCTTATCCACTGGCTTCTCTGGGGTTATTAGGTTTCGCAGTAAGCCATAAGTTTTTGCACCCATGGAATTTAACAAAACCAGTGCTTTCCTAGCATCTGGCACTTCATTCGCCTTGCAGTACACCTCAATGCGTTCCACATATGTCGCCCAATCTTCGACTTCATTGTCGAACACAGTGATACTGCCACTCTTCGGCATCCCTGGGTGTGATTAAACTGTCTAAAATGGCATCTCCCGCACTCTCCCTTCTTCTCTGCTGGCACAAAATGGCGTCTCCCGCGCTTTCCTTTCTTCCCACGCTCGCCCTTCTTCTCCGCTGCGGCTTCTAAAATGGCGTCTCCCGCGCTCTCCCTTCTTCTCCGCGGCTCAATGGCGTCTCCCGCGCTTCCTTTCTTTCCCCCGCGGACGCTGTTCAGCCCTTGAGCCCTGGCTGTGCTCTGCGCGTTCTCCTGTGCGCCTCTCTCGTTGCCGCTGCTCGGTCCTGAACCCGGCTGTTGCTTTACCCTCTCTCTCTTTTTGTTTTCCGTCGACGCCGCTCGGTTTTCAACCCCCGGCTGCGCCCTGTGCGCTCTACCCTCTCTCTTACCCCATCGACGCTGCTCGGCCTTTTCTGTGCTGTCGGTCGGCTCCAGCCGCCGCTGTCCGGGAAGGGTCGGCGCTGTACCTGTTGCCAGTCTGTTGCTGGATCGTCGTGGCTGGAGAACCAAACCCAACTCTCAACAGCCTCCCCTGCGATGTTCACTCTCTGCCGGATGACTGGGCGGTTGCTCGTGGTCGACGCCCGTGCTTCTGGCCTCGACTTTCTTCCACCGTCCTCCCGGAGCGAATCCTTGGAAGGAAATGCAGAGTTGCAGGTAGATTCGAATCGACCTCGTCGCCACTGTTGAATCCGTGATTCTTAAAGTATGATGTTTTCCAATAACTAGACGGAGGCTGTAAATTAACAATCAACAGGTGTTTACTGGAGGAGGGTAGTCTAAAGACTAACAGTACAGAGGCATGCTCAAGGCTTATATACAGGTGTGGTCACTGCCGGTACTACAGTATACAGGAGCTGTAAAAGTAGTTCTCTCTTAAAGGTACATACACTACACTGACGAAGTAGTTCATCCGTTTCCTGTTCTTGACGAAGTGCAGCCAGGCGTTTCTCGGTAATGGGCAGTGCAGTGAGTATTGAGTGTACATAATTCTCTATGCACTGCACCTCAAGGGAATCATCCACCGGCGGCTGGTAGGGAGCCCTGGAGAGGACGTCGGCAGTTGCTAGGCTCTTCCCTGGCACATGTGAGATAGTGAAGTGAAAGTGCATGAGTCGCATCCGAAAGCGCTGAATGCGGGGGGACAACTCGTCCAGGTTTTTAGATCCCAATAGTGTAAGGAGGGGCTTGTGATCTGTTTCGACCGGGAATGTCATGCCTATTAGGAAGTCTCTATAGCGCTCACATGCCCATGTAATGGCCAGGGCCTCTTTTTCAATCTGCGCATAGTGCTGCTCTGTTTTTGAAAGGGCTCGTGAAGCATAGGCTACAGGGCGCCAGTCAGTGTCAGGTCTCTTTTGTAAAAGGACTGCACCCAAGCCAAACGATGAGGCATCAGCTGACACTTTAGTGAGTGCATTGGAGTCATACAGTGCAAGGCCTGGCGGGGTGGTTAGCTCCGTCTTTATCTCAGTGAAAGCTTGGGACTTCTGGGGTCCCCAATACCATGAGGTCTGCCTGTTGAGGAGATCCCGGAGTGGCTTGGTTTTATCGGCTAGATGGGGTATGTATTTGCCCTCCAATAAATTGCCAGGAGTAACCCAAGGCAGAGACTCTGGAGGCATACTGATTTGGTTTAAAACAGAGCTTAAGAATTGCATCAAATTTATAAAAAAGGACGAAAACCACATGTGGCTCAAAATTGAGAGGGGGATTATCTCTAACACTCAAGATGTTTTCATTTGCGCACTCTATATCCCCCCAATGGAATCCCCGTACTTTAAAGAAGACACCTTCTCCAACATTGAGAGGGAGATTATCCAATTCCAGGCCCAGGGGAACGTGTTGATCTGTGGGGACCTCAATTCAAGAACGGGCGAAGAACCAGACTTCACCAATAATCAGGGAAACAATTACATATTCGGGAATAACCACTTCGATATCCCTTCCCATCCATACAGGCATAACTGCGACAAACAGACAAATACTAACGGAAAACAGCTCCTGCAGCTCTGTCGAAGCCTGGGTCTGTACATTGTCAATGGTAGGTTCAGGGGAGACTTCCTAGGAAGATCGACCTATTGCTCACCTCTTGGCTGTAGCACCGTAGACTATATGATTACGGATTTGGACCCATCCTCTTTCAGAGCATTCACAGTCAAACCACAAACAACACTGTCAGACCACAGTCAAATTACTATGTAGCTTAAAAAGACAGAAACAACCAACACAGAAACACAACCCAGTAAGCTGTACAACACCAAAAAATCGTACAGGTGGGCCAAAAACAGCACGGAAAAATACCAGAAAGCAATTAGCAATCAATCAACTCAAGCTCTCTTGGACACCTTTCTGGATAACATATACACTCACAATAAAGAAGGTGTAAACCGGGCAGTGAATAACCTAAATAATATTTTTGATAATTTGGCAACAAGGTCAAACTTGAAAGCTAGCAAGAACAAACCCAAAACAAAAAACTATGAAAAATGGTTTGACCCAGATTGCCATAACATGAGGAAAAAACTTAGAAAAATATCAAACCAAAAACACAGACAACCAGAAAACGAGGAATTACGCCTTACTTATTGTCAGGCACTAACACAATACAGAAACACACCCAAAAAAGAGCAATTTATTAAGAATACACTCAGCTCCATTGAGGAATCCATTGATTCCAATTGTTTCTGGGACAACTGGAATACATTACACAAAAAACAACACGACGAATTGGCCATTCAAAATGGAGACACATGGGAAAACCACTTTGAAAAATTATACCAGAAAAACACACTAAGGCCAGAGCAACACCAAATATGCAAAAAACTGGAAAAGCTCGAAATGGCCATAAAAGATAACCAAAACCCGCTAGACTCCATAATAACAGAAAAAGAACTATTTGAAAAACTCAAGGACCTGCGACCAGGAAAAGCTTGCGGTGCAGACGGCATACTAAGCGAGATGGTTAAACACGCAGACGATAAAATGAAACTGGCTATCCTAAAACTCTTCAACTTGGTTCTGAGTGTCGGTTACTTCCCTGATATCTGGAACAAAGGACTCATAATGCCCATATACAAAAGTGGGGACAAAGTCGACCCAAATAACTATCGAGGCATCTGTGTAAACAGTAACCTGGGGAAGGTATTCTGTAGTATCATAAACAAAAGACTTATAAACTTCCTTGAGGAGCACAATGTCTTGAGTAAAAGCCAAATTGGATTCCTACCAAACTATAGAACATCAGATCATATCTTCACCCTACAGACCCTAATTGACAAACATGTTCATCAAAACAAAAGCAAAATCTACGCATGCTTTATAGATTTCCAGAAGGCTTTCGATTCCATCTGGCACGACGGTCTATTCCTGAAACTTATCGAAAGTAGGGTAGGGGGAAAAACATATGATGTAATTAAATCAATGTATACAAACAACAAATGTGCAGTTAAAATTGGAGACAAACAAACAAAATACTTCCCACAGGGGCGGGGGTGACGCAGGGCTCGCCCATCTCACCGACACTCTTTAATATTTACATAAATGAATTGGCAAAACTACTTGAACAATCTACAGCACCCGGCCTCACCCTATATGAATCCAAGGTTAAATTCCTCCTCTATGCAGATGACCTGGTTCTGCTGTCACCAACTAAGGAGGGTCTACAGCAGAACCTGGATCTGCTGGAGTCATTCTGCCAGACCTGGGCCCTGACAATAAATCCCCAAAAAACCAAAGTCCTTGTGTTCCAGCAAAGATCCAGACATCAGGGACCCAAAATAAATTTCACACGAGGAACAACCAAAATTGAACAAACCACTAACTACACATACTTGGGCTTAAAAATCAGTTCTACGGGAAATTTTCATCTGGCTGTGAATGAACTGAAAGAGAAAGCAAGAAGGGCTTTCTATGCAATTAAAAAATCAATCCAAATAGAAATCCCAATTAGCATTTGGCTCAAAATTTTTAAATCAGTAATTGAACCAATTGCACTCTATGGCAGTGAAGTGTGGGGACCGCTAACACAACAAGAATTTGCAAAATGGGACAAACAACCAATTGAGATCCTACATGCAGAATTCTGTAAGAGTATCCTCCGGACTCAAAGGAAAACCATAAACAATGCATGCAGGGCAGAACTAGGCCAATATCCATTAATAATCACTATCCAAAAAAGAGCCACCAAATTTTGGAAACACCTAAATATGAGCAACCCCCACTGCTATCATTACGAAGCCCTGAAATGCCAAGAGAGGACCATAAAGAAGAATACCCTCAGTCAGCTAGTCCTGGGACTCAGTGAAGTAACTACTAACACTACTAACAATAACCAGCCCCAGGACAGTGACAGCGTAACACAAAGAATTCGACCCAACACAATCGTCACTAAGCAAAAGGAAAAATATCTGTCATATTGGGCAGAAACAACAAAAACCCAAAACAAACTCAATTGCTACTTGGCCCTAAACAGACAATACAACATGGCTGATTACCTGACCATGGTAAAGAATAGCAAACTGAGAAAAACCTTGACAATGTACAGACTTAGTGAACATAGCCTGGCCATCGAAAAAGGTAGACACAGGCAGACCCGGCTACCAAGAGAGGACAGGATATGCTCTCACTGCAGTCAGGGAGTGGTGGAGACAGAGATGCACTTCCTCACAGCTTGTAGAAAATATCAGGGCATAAGGGAGAATTTCTACCCAAAATTCACAAAAATATGCCCGGAATTCAGAAATTTGAATGACGACCAAAAACTCCCATACCTACTAGGGGAAGAGAGAAATTGTGTAACCTTAGCGGCACACTATGTTACAGCTTGCCATAAACAGAGGGACAACCACTAAATCTAAGAAAAGAGTATATACAAATTATATGAATGTATATTTATACACTCAGGGACATATCTGTTTATACACTGTATGGATAGATCTGTATTTATTTGTTCAACCCTGAATGTTTTTTGATGCTTTGGCAACATAAGATGTACCTTGTCATGCCAATAAAGCGATTTGAATTGAATTGAATTGAATTGAATTGATTGACCAGGCCCATGAAGCGGCGTATTTCAGATACATTCCTTGGCGCGGCCATGTGTGCGAGGGCCTTGACTTTGTCAGGATCTGCTCTGACATCGGTCCCGTCGATGACCTGGCCGAGAAATTTCACCTGCGTTTTGGCGAATTCACATTTGGAGTTAAGAGTAAGTCCAGCTTGCTGTAGTTTACTGAGAATTTCAAAAAGTCACTGATCGTGCTGTTCTTGGGTTGCGCCAAACACCAACACATCATCCATTTGGCATAAGACACCATCAAGTCCCTCAAGGAGGCGGGACATGCGGCGCTGGAAATGCTCAGGGGCGGAGGATATTCCAAAGGGCAGTCTGTGGAAACAGTAACGTCTGAATGGCGTGATGAACGTGGTGAGATGTTTTGACTCCTCCGACAAGGGTATTTGCCAGAAACCAGATTGAGCGTCAAGCTTTGTAAAAACCTTTGCATCTTTCAGCTGCCCCAGAGTGTGCTCTACGCAGGGTAAGAGATGCAGCTCTCTACAGACACTTTCATTGAGTTTTGTTAGGTCTACGCAGATTCTGATTTTTCCGTTGGGTTTTGGGACTACAACCATTCCGGAGCACCAGGCTGTGGGTTCCTCAACTCTTGCAATTATCCCCAGTTGCTCCATGTGGGTGAGTTCCTCTGTAACTTTGGACATAAGGGGGAGCGAGATACGTTGGGGTGTAGAGAGATCAAAAGGTTTAGCATCCGGCTTGAGGTGAATGTGACACTCCTCTTGCAGTCGTCCAATACCTTGAAACAATCTGGGGAACCGCTGTCTGACCTCCCGTTCGAGGTCCGTAGATACTGTCTCTGCTACTTGTGGGCCCAACCCGGACAGCAGACGCAGGGAAATGATGGCGGGGCGACCGAGGAGCGCTGTTCGTAGACCGCGTACCACATACACGTCCTGTTTTGTAGACCGTGGGTGTTATATCCGTGTATCTTAATGTTGTGTCCTTCAATAATCAGACAACAGACTGCAGGGAACGATCAACAGGTGTTTACTGAATGAGGGTTCAAACTGCAACTGACTGTACAGATCACTACTCAGGGTTTATATACAGGTGTGGTCACTGCCGGTACTACAGGATACAGGAGCTGTAAAAAGTAGTTCTCCCCCTTAAAGGTACATACATTACAATTCCTCCCCTTTTAGATTAACAGTACCATAACACTCATTAAACAATTAAATATCAAACTAATTACAATTAACACTTTTAACATGCAACATTAACTGAAAATAGTCTATTTATAAATTCAGTCTTTGGGGAGGCTTCCTGATTCTTTCTATATAACGCCTTTCCCGAGTGTCTCGCTCTTGGTGCGGAGGCGATTCTAACACCCTGTCGTCAGTTGATTCATCAGCTTCCAATGCTATTGTTTCTGAGGTAGATGCGATCTGTACGTCGGGTTCCTCACCAGGTACGTATGGCCGAGACATGGGGTTGATTCGTTCCTGTGACTCTAGGATCTGGTCAGCATGGCGTCTCACAATGTTCTCCCCAACATCCACTGTGTACATTAGTGGCCCCTGCCGTGTGCATATCATTCCTGGTTGCCATTTCCCTGTTCGGTAGTCGTGGGCCAAGACTGGTTGCCCTACATTGAAGCTCCTTGTCGGCTTCTCATTGATGTGCTGGAATTGCTTACTCTCAACATCTCTTCGTACATTTGGTCTGAGCAAATCCAGACGAGATCTCAACCTTCGGTTAAAGAACATCATGGCCGGGGCCTGGTTGGTGACTGCATGTGTCGCATTTCTGTAGGCTAACAGGAAATTGTCCACCTTATGCTGCAGTGGAATGTCGTCATCGCACATGGCCTTTACTGCTTTTTTAAAGGTTTGTACGAACCTCTCAGCCAATCCATTTGTGGCTGGATGATACGGGGCGGCTGTGTAATGCCTTACCCCATTCCTTTTCATAAATCTTCGAAACTCTTCGGACACAAACTGTGGTCCGTTATCAGAGCAAATCTGCTCTGGCAAGCCGTTCCTGGCAAAAATGGTCCATAGGACTGCAATCATTTTCTCCGTGGTGGTGGAGGACATTTTGATCACGTCAGGCCATTTCGAGTGCGCATCCACGGCTATTAAAAACATTGAGTCTATGAATGGACCAGCAAAATCAAGATGCACCCGTTGCCATGGAGATGAGGGCCACTCCCATGGGTGTAGAAGGGCATGTGGTGGTGCATTTTGGACCTTCTGGCATCCTGAGCAGCTCTTTGTCAGGTCCTCGATTTGCTGATCGATCCCAGGCAACCACACATAAGCCCTAGCAAGGCTTTTCATTTTCACCCCTCCCAGATGGCCTTCGTGAAGCTAATTGAGCACTCTCTCCCTTAACTTGGGTGGAATTACCACTTGGGATCCACACATCAAGGTCCCCTGGCATACTGACAGCTGTTCTCTTCTGGATGAGAATGCTGGCAACAGTGAGTCGCCATGTGCTGGCCATCCCTTCACCGTCAAATCATATACCCGAGACAGTGTCGGGTCATTTCGGGTCTCCTTCTCTATACCAGCGTTAGTTACTGGCAAGCATTCAATTATAGTCGAATGAAATATTTCGACAGGATCCACTGCTGGTGCTTCCTCCGCAGTAGGCAGTGGCAGGCGTGATAGCCCATCAGCATTTCCATGCTGTTTCGTGCCCTTATACTCAATTTCATATTGGTGCGCCCCTAGAAAAAGGGACCATCTTTGTAGCCGTTGCTTTGGATTAAAGATGGAGACAAGTGGTTGGTGGTCAGTCAGCAAGGTGAACTTCTGCCCGTGCAGATAGTGATTGAACTTTTTCGCTCCCCACACTAGGCTGAGGGCCTCCCTGTCAATCTGGGCGTAGTTACGCTTGGCTGAGGTTAGTGACCGAGACGCAAAGGCTACTGGACTCTCCGAGCCGTCCGGGAATTTGTGCGACAGCACCGCTCCAATGCCATAGGGTGATGCATCACACGCCAACCGAATTGGTAGTGCTGGGTTGAAATGAGCCAACACCTCTTTTGATGTGATCAATGCTTTGCTCTTCTGGAAAGCTTGTTTACATTCGTCACTCCACTTCCATGGTACCCCCGTTTGCACTAGGGTGTTCAGTGGGTGTAGTACGGTAGACAAATTCGGCAAGAACTTATGGTAGTAGTTCACCAGCCCGAGGAACGACCTCAGTTGTGACACATTTTCCGGTACTGGAGCCTTGACTACTGCCTCAATCTTTTCAGGGGACTTATGTAACCCCTCTTTATCAATAACGTGGCCACAATACGAGATCTGCTTCTGGAAAAACTCGCATTTGTGGCAATTAGCTCAGAGCCCATATTCCTTCAATCTAGTGAGCACCTGCTCCAGGTTGGCGAGGTGATCACTGTCATTTTCGCCCGTGACCAGGATGTCGTCCAAATAACACTGGGTCCCTGGAATCCCTTGCAGGACTTGTTCCATTGCCCTTTGCCAAATAGCCGGAGCTGATGCTACCCCGAACACCAGCCGGTTGTATTGGTAGAGACCTTTATGAGTGTTGATCATGAGGTACTGTTTCGAGGCTTCTTCTACCTCCATTTGCAGGTACGCCTGGGCCAGATCAATCTTAGTGAAGCGTTTACCTCCAGATAGCGAGGCAAAAATATCTTCAATCCGCGGAAGCGGATATTGTACAGTGTGAAGGACTGGGTTCACTGTCACCTTAAAGTCCCCACAGATGCGAACCTTCTTTGGTTCCCCAGGCGTATTACTCAACGACCTCTTCATTACAGGAACGATGGGTGTAGCCCACTCGCTCCAGTCCACTTTGGACAGTACTCCTGAATGTTCCAAACCTTCCAGCTCTGCTTCGACGGCTGGGCGGATCGCATAAGGTACCGGTCTGGCCTTAAAAAACTTTGGGCTTGCATTTTCCTCTATTTTGATCGTCGCTGTTATGCCTTTTAGTGTTCCGAGTCCCTGCTGGAACACTTCTTGTGCGTCAGTTAGCATTTTTGACAGTCGTCCAGGTGTGACGTCGTCATCCTTTTTGGCATCTACAGTCAGTGCTTGTATGGAATGCCAATCTAGCTGTATCTTCCAGATCCATTCACGTCCTAGTAGTGGTGGCCCTCCATCTGGCAATACATATAGGTCCATTTTTGGTGTTTCCTTGCCATTATATATAACGTTCACCCTTATTATTCCTTTGGGGTAGACTTTCTGCCCCGTGTATATCTTCAAGACAATCTTTGTATCTCTCAAGGGTATATGTGAGAATAGCCGCTTGAAGTCCCTTCGGTTTATGACTGTTAGGGCTGATCCTGTGTCCAATTCCATTTTCACTTGGACTCCTGCTATCTTGAGCGTGACCCAGATAGTTTGGTGATCCTCCATTTTGATCACATTATGTAGTTTCAGACAACCCAGCTCCTTGCTTCCGGAGTCTGTATCACTCTTCTGTTCGTCTGAACTACTCTCCGTCACCTTATGTACCTTCTTGTACTTCTCGTGTGGAGATTTCTTGCTGCTGGTTTTTCTTTCCCGACCTGCAGACTCTTGCTATGTATCCTACTTTTCCACACTGTCTGCACACTTTGTCCTTGAACCAGCAATCATTATGGTCGTGTGTTGTTCTGCTGCAGTGATAGCATTTCACTGTTCCGTATGACATTTCATTTGTGCCATATTCTTGCGGTCTCCGTTGTATCTCTGCAGCGCCCCGTGCTGCTGCTTCGTGTGCTACTGCAATGCTGAAAGCCTTGTCCAGCGTAAGATCCTTTTCTGATAGAAGCCGTTTCTGGGTTCCTTCACTTTGAAGCCCACACACAAACTTGTCCCTTAAAGTACCTGCTAGCCACGTTCCAAACTGGCAGTGTTTCGATAGCTTGCGCAGTTCCGTTAAACACTCAGCATTACTTTCATCTTTATGCTGGTTCCTTTTGTGAAACTTAAATCTTTCTGCTATCAGCAGCGGTGTGGGGTTTAAGTGATCCTGTAGGATTGACACTATGTTTTCAAAATCCTTTTCTACTGGCTTCTCTGGGGTTACTAGGTTTCGTAGTAAGCCATACGTTTTTGCACCCATTGAATTCAACAATACCAGCGCTTTCTTGTCATCTGGAACTTCATTCGCCTTGCAGTATACTTCTATGCGTTCGACATATGTCGTCCAATCTTCGACTTCATTGTCGAACGCTGTGATACTGCCACTCTTCGGCATTTTTGGGTGTGGTTAGACTGGCTTAAAATGACGTCTCCCGCGCTTTCCTTTCTTCCCCGCTGCAGCTTAAAATGGCGTCTCCCGCGCTTTCCTTTCTTCCTCGCTGCTGCTTAAAATGGCGTCTCCCGCGCTGCTGCCAACGCCGCTCTCGGCGGTCCTCGTGGCAATGGCAGCGCCTCGCGTTTTCCTGCGCGCCTCTCTCCCCCGTTGACGCTGCTCGGCCCTTGAACACCGGCTGCGCTCTGCTCTCTCTTGCCTCTCTCCCGCGTTGACGCCGCTCGGTCCTGAACACCGGCTGCGCCCTGTGCGCTCTACCCTCTCTCTCTCCCCCGTCGACGCTGCTCGGCCTTTTTCTGTGCCGTCGGTCGGCTCTAGCCGCCGCTGTCCGGGAAGGGTCTGCGCAGTACCTGTTGCCAGCCCATTTCGCTGGACCACCGTGACTGGAAAGCCAAGCCTGGCTCTCGACAGCCTCCCATGCAATGCTCAAATCTACACTGGATGACTGGGCGGTTGCCCGTGGTCGACGCCCGTGCTTCTGGACTCGACCTCCTTCCACTGTTCTCCAGGAGCGAATCCCTGGGAGGTGATGCAGAGTTGCAGGTAGGTTCGAATCTGCTCGTCGCCAATGTTAGATCCGTGTATCTTGATGCTGTGTCCTTCAATAATTAGACAACAAGACTGCAGGGAACGATTCAACAGGTGTTTACTGAATGAGGGTTACTCTAGAACTAATTGTACAGATCACTACTCAGGGTTTATATACAGGTGTGGTCACTGCCGGGACTACAGTATACAGGAGCTGTAAAAAGTAGTTCTCCCCTTAAAGGTACATACATTACACCCAGGAACGCTATCTCACTGTCGTCGGCCTCTGATATTTCAGCAACCGCAGGTGTGGATCGGCAAACTGCAGCAAAATGTCCCTTTTTCTGGCAATTCCTGCAGCTAACACCTTTGGCTGGACAGATTTGTCTATTGTGTGTTACAGTGCGAGGCCTCTGTACATATTCATGTGAGTCAGTTTGTCTTGATTTGGTAGAAAAATGTTTTTGGGGGGCTGATTGTCGGGGGGCACTTATGGTTTCAATGGACTCCTCCTCCTCATTACTATCTTTCCGAAGCATTGATTGCTGTTTCTTTATTGCTTCAGTTTGGAAAACCTGTGTTTTTGCTTTGTCAACTGTGAGGTCTGGATCCATCTGTAATTTTACAGAGAGTTTAAGATCCCTTAGTCCAACAACCAATCTGTCACAAATTAGTTCGTCCCGCATAGCTCCATATACACAGTGTTCTATGAGCTCATATAGCGCTTTGATGAAGCTATCACCCGATTCCCCTCTCTCCTGCACGCGCCTATCGAATCTTGCGCGTTCGAATATCAAATTCCTCCGCGGGATGAAATGATTAGACAACTCTGTTTTAACTGTGTCATAGCTTTTCAGTTGATCAGCCGTAATATTCCTGCACCGGATGATCGCTTCAGCCTCCGCTCCCATGGAATATAATAGCGCGTTGACCTGTTTTTCCTCTGACTGTTTATCAAGGCCTGAAGCCTGTCTGAAGCGTTCAAATCTGCTGAGCCACAATGGCCACTCTTCCGGCCGTGTAAAATCAAATTCGCAGGGGGGAGAAATTTGAAAGAATGCAGGACTTTGAGTGGCCATGAGAGTAAGCAACGTGGGGTAAGTACACTTTTTTTCCCCTCAGTCTCTCTTGTTTATCTCCGTCCTGGCTTAACTAGCTGTTATGCTACACCCGTATCGTAAACTTTCACTCACCGGCAGCTGACTGGTTTCACGGGGAAAGTTAGTTCCATTGACGCGGACAGCCTTTAACATGGGTATTTCGGGTACTTGCCACTTCTGTCACCATGTAATGTGCTCAACACATGGACACGGACACGGGATGTATTCCTTCAGCCATCAACACGAGGCTTCTTTATTCATTTCCTTTCTCTGTTTACTCTCCGTCGCCCCCTACCGGGGCGGAGGGTAACTATCACCACAACAAGTAACATTTGTGCCAGGCAATGACCATCTCCAAGAAGTGTTCAACCAGCTCCCCTTGACATTAATGGCATTACCATCATTGAATCCCCCACCATCAGCATCCTGGGGGCCATCATTGACCAGAAATTGAGCTGGACCAGCCACATAAATACTGTGGCAACAAGAGCAGGTCAGAGGCGGAGTATTCTGCGGAGAGTGGCTCACCTGATTCTCCAAAGCCTTTCCACCATCTACAAGGCACAAATCAGGAGTGTGATGGAATACGCTCCACTTGCCTGGATGAGTGCGGCTCCAACAACATGCAAGAAGCTCGACACCATCCAAGGCAAAACAGCCCGCTTGATTGGCACTCCATCCACCACCTTAAACATTCACTCGCTCCACCACCGACGTACCGTGGCTGCAGTGTGTACCATCTACAAGATGCACTGCAGCAACTCGCCAAGGCTTCTTCGGCAGCACCTCCCAAACCCGCGACCTCTACTACCCAGGGCAGCAGGCACATGGAAACACCACCACCTTCAAGTCACACACACCATCCTGACTTAGAAGTATGTCGCTGGGTCAAAATCCTGGAACTCCCTCCCAAACAGCACTGTGGGAGCACCTTCACCACACGGACTGCAGCAGTTCAAGAAGGTGGCTCACCGCCACCTTCTCAAGGGCAACTAGGGCTGGGCAATAAATACTGGCCTTGCCAGCGATGCCCACATCCTATCAATAAATGAACAAAAACAGACTTAGAGTCATAGGGTCATAGAGTTTTACAGCACAGAAAGAGGCCCTTCGGCCCATCGTGTCTGCGCCGTCCATCAATCCCTGTCCAGTCTATTCCCATTTTCCAGCATTTGGTCCATAGCCTTGTATGCAATGGCATTTCAAGTGCTCATCCAAATGCTTCTTGAATGTTGTGAGGGTTCCTGCCTCTACCACCCTTTCAGGTAGTGAGTTCCAGATTCCAACCACCCTCTGGGTGAAAAAGTTCCTCCTCAAATCCCCTCTAAACCTCCTGCCCCTTACCCTGAATCTATGCCCCCTTGTTATTGACCCCCCTACTAAGGGGAAAAGTTCCTCTTTATCTACCCTCTCTATACCCCTCATCATTTTGTACACCTCAATCAGGTCCCCCCTCAGCCTTCTTTGCTCCAAGGAAAACAACCCCAGCCTGTTTAGTCTTTCTTCATAGCTGAGGCGCTCCATCCCAGGTAACATCCTGGTGAATCTTCTCTGCACCCTCTCCAAAGCAATCACATCCCTCCTATAGTGAGGTGACCAGAACTGCACACAGTACTCCAGCTGTGGCCTCACCAGCGTTTTGTACAGCTCCATCATAACCTCCCTGCTCTTATATTCTATGCCTTGGCTAATGAAGGCAAGTATCCCATATGCCTTTTTAACCACCTTATCTACCTGTTCCGCTGCCTTCAGGGATCTATGTACATGTACACCAAGGTCCCTCTGACCCTCTGTACTTCCTAGGGTCCTACCACTCATTGTGTATTCCCTTGCCTTATTTGTCCGTCCAAAATGCATCACCTCGCACTTTTCAGGGTTAAATTCCATTTGCCACTTTTCCGCCCATCTGACCAACCCGTTTATATCGTCCTGTAGCCTGAGGCTTTCCTCCTCGCAATTTACCACCCCACCAATTTTCGTGTCATCTGCGAACTTACTGATCATACCTTTTACATTCTCATCCAAATCATTTATGTAGATCACAAACAACAAGGGACCCAGCACCGATCCCTGAGGTACCCCACTGGACACAGGCTTCCAGTCACAAAAGCAACCTTCGACCATCACCCTCTGCCTTCTGCCACTCAGCCAGTTTAGGATCCAACGCGCCAAGGCACCCTGGATCCCATGGGCTCTTACCTTCTTGACCAGTCTCCTATGCGGGACTTTGTCAAAAGCTTCTCCCTCATCAGTAACTTTCGTGTTCCTTACGGATCAAGATCTATTTTCATTGTGCTAATGAAAATCATAGAATAGTACAGCACAGAAGGAGGCCATTTGGCAATCCAGTTAGTCCCACTCCCCCGCTCTTTCCCCATATCCCTGCAATTTTTTCTCCAAGTATTTATCCAATTCCCTTTTGACAGCTGCTATTTTTTTTAAATTCGTTTTAATGGGATGAGAGCATTTAT
Organism: Somniosus microcephalus; assembly: GCF_052327205.1. Taxonomy (NCBI): domain Eukaryota; kingdom Metazoa; phylum Chordata; class Chondrichthyes; order Squaliformes; family Somniosidae; genus Somniosus; species Somniosus microcephalus. Next base: position 20,176,797 of record NW_028225181.1, on the reverse strand, counting down.
TGCCCATCCCTAGTTGCCCTTGAGAAGGTGGTGGTGAGCCGCCTTCTTGAACTGCTGCAGCGGCGGCAGGCGGAGCAGAGTGGCAGAGCGACTACAAAAGGCCCCAGAGGCTCAGGTAGGCCTCAGTGAGGCATCGGCAGCGGCGGCAGGCGGAGCAGAGAGGCAGAGCGACTACAAAAGGCCCCAGAGGCTCAGGTAGGCCTCAGTGAGGCATCGGCAGCGGCGGCAGGCGGAGCAGAGCGGCAGAGCGACTACAAAAGGCCCCAGAGGCTCAGGTAGGCCTCAGTGAGGCATCGGCAGCGGCGGCAGGCGGAGCAGAGAGGCAGAGCGACTACAAAAGGCCCCAGAGGCTCAGGTAGGCCTCAGTGCGGCATTGGCAGCGGCAGCAGGCGGAGCAGAGCGGCAGAGCGACTACAAAAGGCCCCAGAGGCTCAGGTAGGCCTCAGTGCGGCATCGGCAGTGGCGGCAGGTGGAGCAGAGCGGCAGAGCGACTACAAAAGGCCCCAGAGGCTCAGGTAGGCCTCAGTGCGGCATTGGCAGCGGCGGCAGGCAGAGCAGAGTGGCAGATCGACTACAAAAGGCCCCAGAGGCTCAGGTAGGCCTCAGTGCGGCATCGGCAGCGGCGGCAGGCGGGGCAGAGCGGCAGAGCGACTACAAAAGGCCCCAGAGGCTCAGGTAGGCCTCAGTGCGGCATCGGCAGTGGCGGCAGGTGGAGCAGAGCGGCAGAGCGACTACAAAAGGCCCCAGAGGCTCAGGTAGGCCTCAGTGCGGCATTGGCAGCGGCGGCAGGCAGAGCAGAGTGGCAGATCGACTACAAAAGGCCCCAGAGGCTCAGGTAGGCCTCAGTGCGGCATCGGCAGCGGCGGCAGGCGGGGCAGAGCGGCAGAGCGACTACAAAAGGCCCCAGAGGCTCAGGTAGGCCTCAGTGCGGCATCGGCAGTGGCGGCAGGTGGAGCAGAGCGGCAGAGCGACTACAAAAGGCCCCAGAGGCTCAGGTAGGCCTTACCAATCTCCAATCTCAGGGAAGGAGAGAGGTAAAAAGTATTCGAGCTGTGACGTCACCACAAAACAGGTAGGTGATTGGTTGGAGTATTTCTCTCATTTTAAAACTTTAAGTCTGTGGTTTATAGTTTTTAAGGTCTCTGTGGTGTAGCGGGGACAGTTTGTAAACCAGGGCCCTTAAATATATCATTTAACTGTAGTGAAATTGGTGGGATTCATTTAATTTTAATTAATTAGTTAAAGGGTAAGTCATGGCAGGACAGCCCAGCCCCGTAGTGTGCTCCTCCTGCTCTATATGGGAAATCAGGGACGCTTCCTGCATCCCTGACGACCATGTGTGCGGGAAGTGTGTCCAGCTGCAGCTACTGACAGACCGCATTGCGGCACTGGAGCTGCGGATGGATTCATTTTGGAGCATTCGCGATGCTGAGGACGTCGTGAATATCACATTTAGCGAGTTGGTCACACCACAGGTAAAGGGTGTACAGGCAGGAAGGGAATGGGTGACCAGCAGGCAGAGTAAGAGGCGCAGGCAGGTAGTGCAGGAATCCCCTGTGGCCATCCCCCTCTCCAACAATATACCACTTTAAATACTGTTGGGGGGGATGACTAATCAGGGGAAGGCAGCAGCAGCCAACTTCCTGGCACCATGGGTGGTTCTGCTGCACAGGCTGGGAGGAAAAAGAGTGGAAGAGCTATAGTGATAGGGGACTCAATTGTAAGGGGAATAGATAGGCGTTTTTGCGGCTGCAATCGAGACTCCAGGATGGTGTGTTGCCTCCCTGGTGCAAGGGTCAAGGACGTCTCGGAGCGGCTGCAGAACATTTTGGAGGGGGAGGGTGAACAGCCAGTTGTCGTGGTGCACATAGGCACCAACGATGTAGGTAAAAAACAGGATGAGGTCCTAAAAGCAGAATATAGGGAGTTAGGAGGTAAATTAAAAAATAGAACCTCAAAGGTAGTAATCTCAGGATTGCTACCAGTGCCACGTGCTAGTCAGAGTAGAAATAGGAGGATATTTCAAATAAATACGTGGCTAGAGGAATGGTGCAAGGAGGAGGGATTCAAATTCCTTGGACATTGGAACCGGTTCTGGGAGAGGTGGGACCAGTACAAACGGGACGGTTTGCACCTGGGCAGGGCCGGGACCGATGTCCTAGGGGGAGTGTTTGCTAGTGCTATGAGGGAGGGTTTAAACTAAAATGGCAGGGGGTTGGGAACCTGAGCAGGGAGAGAGAGGAAAGGGAAACAGGGATAAAAGCAAAAGATAGGAAGGAGAAAAACAAAAGTGGCAGTCAGAGAAATCAACGGTTTAAATCAAACATGGCCACAGTAAATAATAATTCTAATAGGTCTAAGAGCATTAAAAAAACAAGCCTGAAGGCTTTGTGTCTTAATGCGAGGAGCATTTGTAATAAGGTGGATTGAATTGGCTGCGCAAATAGAGGTAAACAAATATGATTTGGTTGGGATTACGGAAACGTGGCTCAAGGATGGCCAAGACTGGGAACTCAACATCCAGGGGTATTCGATATTCAGGAAAGATAGGCAAAAAGGAAAGGGAGGTGGGGTAGCATTACTGGTTAAAGAAGGGATTAACACAATTGTAATGAAGGATATTAGCTCTGATGATGTGGAATCTGTATGGGTAGAATTGAGAAATACTAAGGGGAAAAAAACATTAGTGGGAGTGGTATATAGACCTCCCAACAGTAATGCTGAGGTTGGGGATGGCATTAAAAGGGAAATTAAAGAAGCGTGCAATAAGGGCACAGCAGTCATCATGGGTGACTTTAATCTACATATAGATTGGGCCAACCAAATTAGTAACAATACTGTGGAGGAGGGATTCCTGGAGTGTTTACAGGATGGTTTCCTGGACCAATATGTCGAGGAACCAACCAGAGATCAGGCCATCTTAGACTGGGTATTATGTAACGAGAAAGGATTAATTAGCAATCTTGTTGTATGAGGCCCCTTGGGTCGGAGCGATCATAATATGATCGAATTCTTCATTAAAATGGAGAATGAAGTAGTTGACTCAGAGACAAGGGTCCTCAATTAAAATAAAGGAAACTACGATGGTCTGAGGAGCGAGTTGGGTAGGATTGATTGGGGAATGGCACTCAAAGGGTTGACAGTGGATAGGCAATGGCAAACATTCAAAGACCGAATGGATGAGCTACAGAATTTGTTCATCCCAGTTTGGCGTAAAAATAAAACAAAAAATGTGACTCAACCGTGGCTAACAAGGGAAATTAGGGATAGCATAAGATCCAAGGAGAGGACATATAAATTGGCTAGAAAAAGCAATAATCCTGAGGATTGGGAGCAGTTTAGGAGTCAACAAAGGAGGAAAAAGGGATTAATTAAGAAAGGGAAAATAGAATATGAGAGTAAGCTAGCAGGGAACATAAAAACTGACTGTAAAAGCTTTTATAGATATGTGAAGAGAAAAAGATTGGTGAAGTCAAGCGTAGGTCCCTTACAGTCAGAATCAGGGGAAATTATAATGGGAAACAAGGAAATGGCAGACCAACTAAATACATACTTTGGTTCTGTCTTCACAAAGGAGGGCACAAATAACCTCCCAGAGATGCCGGGGAACATAGGGTCTGATGAAAGGGAGGAACTGAAAGAAATCAGCATTTGTAGGGAAATGGTGTTAGGAAAATTGATGGGACTGAAGGCCGATAAATCCCCAGGGCCTGATGGTCTACATCCCAGGGTACTTAAGGAAGTGGCCCTAGAGATAGTAGATGCATTGCTGGTCATCTTCCAGAACTCGATAGACTCTGGAACGGTACCCATGGATTGGAGGGTAGCTAATGTTACCCCACTATTCAAAAAAGGTGGTAGAGAAAAAGCGGGGAATTATAGACCGGTAAGCCTGACATCAGTAGTGGGGAGAATGCTAGAGTCTATTTTAAAAGATGTAATAGCAGAGCACTTGGAAAGCAGTGACAGGATCGGACAAAGTCAACATGGATTTACAAAAGGTAAATCATGCTTGACTAATCTACTGGAATTTTTTGAGGATGTAACTGGTAAAATAGATAAGGGAGAACCAGTGGATGTGGTGTATTTGGACTTTCAGAAGGCTTTCGATAAGGTCCCACATAAGAGATTAGCATGCAAAATTAAGGCACATGGGATTGGGGGCAAGGTATTGACTTGGATAGAGAACTGGTTGGCGGACAGAAAGCAAAGAGTTGGAATAAACGGGTCGTTTTCCGAGTGGCAGGCAGTGACTAGTGGGGTACCGCAAGGATCGGTCCTAGGACCCCAGCTGTTCACAATATATATTAATGATCTGGACGAGGGAATTGGATGTAATATCTCCAAATTTGCAGACGACACAAAGCTGGGTGGGAGGGTAAGCTGTGAGGAGGATGTCGTGAAACTCCAGTACGATTTGGACAGGTTGGGTGATTGGGCAGAAACATGGCAAATGCACTATAATGTGGATAAATGTGAGGTTATCCACTTTGATGGCAAAAACATGAAGGCAGATTATTATTTGAATGGCAATAGATTGGGAGAAGGGGAAGTGCAAAGAGACCTGGGTGTTCTTGTGCACCAGTCGCTGAAGGGAAGCATGCAGGTGCAGCAGGCGGTTAAGAAGGCAAATGGTATGTTGGCCTTCGTAGCAAGAGGTTTCGAGTACAGGAACAAGGATGTCTTGCTACAGTTGTACAGGGCCTTGGTGAGACCACACCTTGAGTATTGTGTGCAGTTTTGGTCACCTTACCTGAGGAAGGACGTTCTTGCCATGGAGGGAGTGCAGCGAAGATTCACCAGGCTGATACCTGGGATGGCAGGAATGACGTATGAGGAGAGATTGTGTCGATTGGGCTTATACTCACTGGAGTTTAGAAGATTGAGAGGGGATCTCATCGAAACCTATAAAATTCTGTCAGGTCTGGACAGACTAGATGCAGGAAGGATGTTTATGATGGCCGGGGAGTCCAGAACCAGGGGTCATAGTCTAAGGATAAGGGGTAAGCCATTTAGGACTGAAATGAGGAGGAATTTCTTCACCCAGAGAGTGGTGAACCTGTGGAATTCTCTGCCAGAGAGGGGGGTGGAGGCCAGTTCATTAAATATATTCAAGAAAGAGTTGGATATATTTCTTGAGGCTAAAGGGGTCAAGGGATATGGGGAGAAGGCAGGGACAGGGTACTGAATTTGGATGATCAGCCATGATCTCATTGAATGGCAGAGCAGGCTCGAAGGGCCGAATGGCCTACTCCTGCTCCTATCTTCTATGTAGTCCGTGTGGTGAAGGTGCTCCCACAGTGCTGTTAGGGAGGGAGTTCCATGATTTTGACCCAGTGACTTGGAGGGGAACTTGGAGGTGGTGGTGTTCCCATGTGCCTGCTGCCCTTGTCCTTCTAGGTGGAAGAGGTCACGGGTTTGGGAGTTGCTGCAGTGCATCTTGTAGATGGTACACACTGCAGCCACGGTCCGCCGGTGGTGGAGGGAGTGAATGTTTAAGGTGGTGGATGGGGTGCCAATCAAGCGGGCTGCTTTGTCCTGGATGGTGTCGAGCTTCTTGAGTGTTGTTGGAGCTGCACTCATCCAGGCAAGTGGAGAGTATTCCATCCCACTCCTGACTTGTGCCTTGTAGATGGTGGAAAGGCTTTTGGGGAGTCAGGAGGTGAGTCACTCGCCGCAAAATACCCAGCCTCTGGCCTGCTCTTGTTGCCACA